>NC_056732.1:318184077-318539077 GCF_019279795.1 Protopterus annectens | reverse complement strand
AAAAATAAAAAATAAATAAAATAACCAATTTAAATACAATAATCTAATATGATTTATTGTAATACATACAGTATTAAGTAATAAAATAAGACATTCATTATTGTACACTAAAGTAATAGGTCATCAATGTAATGAACTACCTATTTCTAGCCATTGTTAAGAAACATTTAATGTTAATAGTGCCATTGAGGCCTGGAGTTTCGTCAGCAACAAAACTATTTTCCACAAACTTTCTTTTCGTTCTAAGAAAGTCCTATAGTCACCTGTAAAAGGATCAGAATTAACCCTTTCTAATACAAAGAAAGAAAATTTCTTGAAGAGTAAACATTCTGTTGCATGCACTGCCAAAGCATTATTTCTATCCTTTTTTCTAATGGCTAAAACATGCTCATATATTCTTTTTATGTAAAGCTCTAATAGTTTTTTCCAACATAAAATTTGTCACATGTATCATAGGTAGCACAGTATACAACATTGGTGGTGTTACAGGTGTAATAATCCTAAGCCCAGAACCTTCTCCCTATGTGTTTGAATTCTATGCTGGACACATTACTCATAAATCTACATTGTTTACATTTTCCACAGGAAAAACTGCCAGCAAGCCTAGATGTAGAATTCACATCTATCATCTTATTATTTTCCAAAATATGCTTAATATTGGTAGTCTTTCTGTAAGAAAAATCGTCTTACACCCAACATTTTTGTGAGTTCGGTATTTCCCATAATAACCTTCCAATGATCCAGTAAAATTCTCTTGATGTATACCATCTCATTACATATTGGTATGGGAAAAGCTAAAGAAAAACCAAAAGGGTCTTTAAACTGAACACTTGGGGACACTTCCCTAAGGGTGTCCCTAATACTCAAAATGGGACAAGCAGAAGTGTTTCTAAGTGCTAATACTTCCTGAATGATCTTCTTAAGCCAAACTAAATTGTAGCCTCTCTCGAAAAAAAATTGTATCAGTTTGTCTACCTCATGTAGAAAAACAGAATTTTCAGTTGTCAACCTACTGAGGCGTATGAATTGACCTTTTACCACTCCACCCTTCATATGGACAGGATGTAAGCTTTCCTTGTGTAGATACTGGTTAACAAAGGTGGCCTTCCTAAATATTTGACTCTTGAAATTCACTGACACAGTTTCAAAAGTTAAATGAAGATCTAAAAAATCTATAGACTCACCAAAACCTCCAACTGTGAATTTAAGAAAGGTGGTACTACAATTCAGATGCTCCACAAAGGATAGAAAGCTACTGTAATCACCCTTCCAGAGAAAAATCAAGTCATCTATGTAACGCCTATAGAACAAAATATTGTCTAAAAAAGGCAAAACATAAAGAAATATTAACTCCCAGTGGGCCTTAACAATATTAGCAAAAGATGGAGCTACTCTGGACCCCATGGCAACACCTGATATCTGCTGGAAAGAAACTACTACCAAATTTGAAAAAAATATTGGTGAGAACCAACTCCATAAGGGTACAAACAGTGTTAACTGTGTTGTTCCCAAGAGATGTATATTGTGTCAAATATTCTCTCAGGTATTCTAAACCTGCCTCCTGGTTTATACTTGTGTATAGAGAAGTGACATCTAAACTGGCAAAGAAAAAAGCTTCAGAAACTTTAAGTTCACTTAATAATTCTAATAAATGCCAAGAATCACACAGATAGAACTTTGATTTCTGAACCACTGGATTAAGTATATTATCTAGCCAAATGGAAATGTTTACTCTTCAAGAAATTTTCTTTCTTTGTATTAGAAAGGGTTAATTCTGATCCTTTTCCAGGTGACTTTAGGACTTTCTTAGAATGTAAAGAAAGTTTGTGGCAAATAGTTTTGGTTGCTGACGAAGCTCCAGGCCTCAATGGCACTATTAACATTAAATGTTTCTTAACAATGGCTAGAAATAGGTAGTTCATTACGTTGGCTACCTATTATTTTAGTGTACAATAATAAGTGTCTTATTTTATTACTTAATACTGTATGTATTACAATACATCATATTAGATTATTGTATTTAAACTGGTTATTTTATTTATTTATTTTTTATTTTTATAAGTGGTTAGATTTCTTTAAGAATGTCATGTGATTTAATTGACAACAGTTTATAAATGCATTTTGAACTGGAAAACTGTTTGTTCTGAAAAAGCTCATGTTGATTAAAGTGAGTGAAAGCGTTTAACTATTAACTCAGTTACAGTCCTGTGTTTGGATTTATTGCTTCCACTGGTGTTCATTCATTTTTTATCAACTGCCATTAACATTGACTTCTGTTTTGTTGACACACTTTGGATGACAAAACTGATGGTTGACTGCTGTGCAATATTGCTGCATTAACTGAGCAGGCGAATGTATCCTTCTCCCAGTATTATGTTTTCTTGGACTTAGAATATATAAATAGCAGGGCTTAAGGGAGCTTGGGTGGGGCCGGGCTTTGCCCCTGCAAAAAAAAAAAAAAAAAAAAAAAAAGCATGCTCTAAGATTATTTCTCTACAGATGTGAATTACTATGTCGATAATATGTTTTTAATTATTTTCCACTGATGTTTTGCACATCGACATCTATGTGTGTGTGTGTGTGTGTGTGTGTGTGTATGTGCGTATGCGCGCGTGTGTGTTTTTAGTACTCCTGCACATATATAAATATCTCTCTGTCTCTCTCTCTCTCTCTTCATATATATATATATATATATATATATATATATATATATATATATATGTATATAAAAACATACACGCACGCACACACATGAACATTCACGTATATTATATAATATTTGTGGATGGGGGCCTGAACATTTAAGAATGTACATTTGTGTGTGTGCGTGTGTGTGTGTGTGTGTGTGTGTGTGTGTGTGTGTGTGTGTGTGCACCTGCTTGAGTGTGCGTGTTTATGTGTATATACACACATGTGTTTTAGTATTCGCATACATATGTCTGCCTTAAAACCCTTATGCTAATATTATATTATAAAGCTAGAACACACTTGTTTTCTAATCAGTGGCACCTGGAATTTCAGGTTATGTGGAGTAACCAGATGAACAGGCTGCATTTTCCCATAAAGTAGGTCTTAAGCATTTTTATAGTACTTAGGCTTTTCTAGAGTAACAGGGTGAGATATTATTTTGCATGAATGCAATATGCCACTGTTACATGCAGTTTTCTTTATTAGTTCACTGTACAGCACCATCTTATTTATGTAAATTAAATACTAGGTCTTGCTGGGTTTTAGTTTTGGCAGAAGTTATGAACTCTACTGACACCTACTGGCTATCTAATGAATTTTTCTGACAGCTTTTTGTAAACCTTTGAAAACTAGTAGTACTCTCAACATGAGACAGAAAACACTCTTGGGGACAGGAGTTTTGTAAAGTAGTTATAAATGGATGTTTTATTACCCTGCATTAATTATAAATGCTTTTCTTTGTCATATAACCTCCTCTATGCCATTAAATTATGCGGCTTGCATTTTGTGTAGCTGTCTGTAGACAATTTTAATTGACTGGGGCAGGCCCTTGTGCTATGGCATTCTCTGCTAAGTGGATTGCACATATCCATTTTCACCCCGTATCTCCCTGTCTTGGAATATGTCTGTATGTTGTGGTCCTATCTCTGCTCAAGTTCATGGATGGAATAAAAAATAAATACATAATTTATAAGCAAATGACCAAAAAGGTACAATATCAGGAAACAATGTTGACTGCTTGCTTTTCTTTTTGTCTCTTTCAGGTTAATGTCTTTTCCATCACAACACTATTATCAGCAAACTGAAAAAAATAATCAGACAGACTATGTCACATACCAACTCCAGGTGTCAAAAGAGTGTTTTAGCAGCTTAATCTTTTTGAAAATGCCTTGTATTATGGCTTCTTCAGAAAATTGCCAAGTTGTCAGAATGACTGTACAGTTAGCGTCAGTGCTATTACCTTATGTAGGAGGCTGTCTTCTACCCCGTTATTTCATATTACTAGCTCTCTAACAAACTGATCAGAAAAGCAGTATAAGCTGACATAGCTATTCTAACAGACAGATTTTTGACATTAACATTTAACTGTTTAATACCGTATAATGCATTTAATGTCACTATTGTGGAGCAGCTTCACATGATTGCATACATGTGTATAATATTAGGTTATTTTTGAACTGTCTGTCCTTGAGTGTGGGTTTACTTTATGTTATCTCAAGTTAAGCTAAAAAAGCTACCACCATTTAAATTATACCAAAGTCAGTTCTAATTCATGTCTGTGCTCACTAAATAGTTTACCACGGTACTGCCCATTAGAGTGATTGAAATTCGAACACTTAACTGTTTGATCTCTAAAGGTCAACCATTAGGGATTCGAACATTTAAGCATTTGTTTATCTAATATAGATCCGGTGTTTCACCTGTCACATTTTCAAATTTATCTACAGTTCTAAGAATGTTCCAATTAGCATTCACAATATCACATATACTGTTAATATCACTGCAGTATGGCAGGGTGACCCTAATGTCACCAGGCTTCACTCTATTTAGTTGTGAGTTTATTTCAAGTGGAGTCTCTTCTCCATAATATGGCCTGCATCTATTCTGTCTTTCTCTCCAGGCTTCTGTGATACAGCTATCTATCTCTGCAGCTTTGCAGCCCCTACTAAGGAATTAAACTTTAAGATTTGATAGTGCCCTTTCAGATCAACATCATCATTGAAAAGCCTCTTTGTTCTGAAGACCTGCCCCTTCAAGACATTTTTCTTTACATGTCGAGGGTGCATACTACTATTATGTAGGATGTTATTTCTCCTAACCGGCTTTCTATAGAGGCCTGTGTGTATTGTGTGTAGTTCCTCTCTACTAATCTTCACATCCAAGAAATCAATGTCACTATAAGAAGATTTATGTGTAAATTTAAGAAAACTAGTAGTAGTATGCAGATATGCAATAAAGTCATTCAGATGTTCAATAGTGCCACCCCACATCAAAAAGACATCATCTACAAAGCGTTTATACCATTTCAAATTCTCAGTAAATGCATTGTTAGATAAAACAAAGTCCATTTCCCATTGAAGTAAGCAAAGGTTGGCGTAGCTGTTTCTACATGGTGTGCCCATAGCTACGCCAACCATCTACATGTAGAATTCATTATTGAATGTAAAATCATTGTTGTCAAGTATTATTTCTAACAGCATACAGACAAGAGAAACCTTCCTGTCATTCCAATTCTTACTCTTCAGAAACTTCCTGATACTGGATATTCCCCATTTATTGAGAATGATGGTAAATAAGGATTCTATGTCCATGGTCACAAACCAATAATCAGTATGCAGGTTACATGTTTGTATATACAAATTCTGTAGAAATGCCTTGGTGTCCTTCAATATAGTGACACATTGATCTAGAAAGGGATGTAGATTATTTTCCACATAAATAGACAGAGGGTCAGTCACCCTGCCCTTGCTGGATACTATAGAACGCATAGGTGGTATATTCAGATGTCTATGTACTTTGGGCAGTCCATACAGGTTAGGAATTAATGGATATTCTACTTTAAAGTATTCAAATAAAGGTTCATTAATCAAATTGGTAATCAGTAGATCAAATACCAAAAAAGAGACCTGCTCAATAATCCCTTTCAAAGTGGAACCAGATGCATTCAAGAATGTGTCAACATCATTTAATAAAATGTCCATCTGCTGTAAGTAAAGGTCTTTATCTAAGACCACAACCCCCCCTCCCTTGTCAGCTGGTCTAATAACAGCACTAGATATGTTCTTTAATTCATATAGTGCATCGTGTTCAGCCGTTGACATGTTATAAAACTTAACTTTACCTTGTCCAGCTATTTTCTCTCTAATTTGTTTCTCACACATTCCAATGAAAGTCTCTACCATAGAGTGTGAGGGTGGAATGAAAGTACTTGTTTTTTTAAAAAACTTCATACATACATGTCTCTTCCTTAAATAAAGCTTTTAAGTTCAAAATTCGCCCAAACAACTTTAGACATTTCGACACCTCCATCAAATCTGTTCCTTGGGCAGGTGTAAAATTAAGACCCTTTAACAGTACAGAAAGTTGAGTATCAGTTAGTGAATAAGATGAAATATTTATTACTAAACCTGCCTCTTCCATCTCCGTTCCTGGCTGTCTAAGTGTTGATGCTCTGTAGCTGTCGCAGTCCCCTTTCCTCCCTCTGCTCTTGGACCATTCACGTATAGGGAGGGGGTCTTTTAATAAAAAAAAAATTCTGTTAGATTGCATGTGTCTTTCTGTAGAATCCAATGCAATGATCCACGGTGTCACAACTCTCTCATTAGAAAGATTAATAGCACTGGCTCTATTAATCACAAGTACTGACTGTGTGGACTCTGTGGGATTGATTTGCAGAAATACTATTGATTCACACCCTGTAGATCAGGGAATGAACAGAAGGGTTGAACAACCAATAGAAGCATTGAGGGAAGTACCAGTGTGTAATATCTTAACGGAAGTACCAAATACATTGGCTATTAATGCTAGTGACATTACAAGTATGCAAATCAAGCCCACTAAGTTTAACTCAGTTTTATTTGACTTTAATTTTTACGCTGCTTGTAGGACAAAAATGTTTTTTTTTTTTCATTTTCTGTAAGATGTGTTATGCATACTACATTGGTAAAACCAATCGTATGCTGAAAGACAGGATGCTTGATCACTACAGGGATGTATGGAACACAAAAGAAACTAGTGCCTTGGCACAACATGTTTTAAAAGAAGGAATGAATCATAGCTTTAGTTTCTTTGTATTAGAAGCGTTAGCTGAAGGTATAAGGGGAGGAGACTTTAAAACAAAATTGAAGTGGCAGAGCAAAATTGGATAATAAAACTTCAGGCAGACAGACCTCTGGGACTGAATGCTAAAGTCTCCCTAAAACCCTTTTTGAGAGAGAGACCTTTGAAGCATTAAAGTATGAAACACTAAACTGTTATTTTTAAGACAGTGTTTTTAAAAAATGTTAAGTGCTTGACAAAGTGTCTTTAATTTGCTGACTGATTTGTGATGTCATTAATTGGTATGGTTTTAAATGCTTCTGTTTTTTTAAGAGAATGTATGTCTGATGAAGCGGTGAATACCGTGAAAGTGCTAACATAACACATTTTGTTATTTTTTTTTTTTTTTTTTGTGCTGTGAGTAACTGAGGCTGTTTCTTATTTATTTTCCACTGTTTTTCTGCTGCTGGTTATGCTGCAAGTATAAGTTTTTTTCTTTGGTATTAATTTGCATTGTCTGCCTGGTCATAGTCTAGGGCTAGGGGAATAAAATTTCAGTGTACAAACATATTACAGGTAAATGGAAAAGTGGAACCAGGTAATCTTATTTTACAAACTTTTGGATACTATACACAGTCTGTTACTTATTCTTTAGCACATTCATTGTCACATTTCTTTTTAATGGTTACAGTGCAGCCAGGTAGGACCAGTTGCAAAGGGAAAAAAAAGATATTTTAGAATGTTGTCAAATTTGTTGTAGAAGGTTAACCCAAAGATTTAATACATAGAAACAGATGCTTGATTGCAAATCTGGCTATAAAATATATGACTTTATGCTAAAGTATATTTACTGGATCTTAGATTTGAGGGACTAGTGTGCCATTTCATTATAGAGCTCAAAAAATGTATAATTACATTTTTATTACAAAGTTATAGAGGTGTATCAAAAGATGAACTGAGAAATAAGTCAAGCTATTCTGTTGATTATCAGCTAGATTCATTTTTTCCGTGATTGTTTTTTTCTCTTTTTTATAAGATGCTCTGTATTTCAGATACACTAAAATACATATCATTTAAATGCTGACCTCATGCATGGTGCATCTTCAAAACTTGACTTTGTTTATTGTCTACTTAAACCTTAAGTCCATCAACATTTACATAGGTAGAACCGCACCGGATTGGAACATACGTTTTCCATGTCTTGTCAAAGTTTCATCCCATGTGCCTTCAGTTTTGCATTACTTTCCAATATTCTTTGCTGAAATTCTTACTCAGAGTCTCCCTGTCACTTCTGACCTGTTTGCTAATGTGGTCTATCATGAGTATGAACTGCAGTGGGCTCACTGCTGAACCCTGGTGCACACTCACTCTCACTGGGAAACCCTCTGTGAGATGTAATACTTTTTGCACTTGAGTGATTGGGTCCTTGTACATTACCTGTGCTAATTCTGCCAATGTTTGTTGGAGTTCGAGCCACCACAGTATTGTCCAAATCAGCTTTCTTGGGACCTTGTCATATGCTTTCTCCAAGTCTAAGACTGCCCATTTGAACTTTTCCTTGATCTCTAGATTCTTCTCAACTATCTGTCTCACTGCAAACACTGGGTCAGTTGTGCTGCATACAGATCTGAATCAGTACAGCTCATCTCCCATCTTACTTTCTTCTACACTATGTATCTGTTTATCATTCACCCTCTCCAGAACATTCATGCAATGTGCCAGAAATCTGATACCTAAGTACTGGCCACAGTTGTGGATGTCCCCTTTGTTCTTGTACACTAGCATGAGTATGTTTATTCTCCAGTTATGTAGGATACAACTTTCTTCCATACTGCTTGAGTAACCTCAGGAGCCATTCCTCACCTATCTCACCCAGCATCTTTGTCATACCTGCTGTGACCTCACCTGAGCTTGCTGCTTTCCCTGACTTACTTTTCCTAAGCGCTATATTTACTTCTTCTTAGGTGGGCTCCTTTTCTTCTTTCATCATAGTCTGGGGCAGCACAGTTTCTGAGGGGGTTTCTTCATTGAGAAGCTGCTGGATGTACTCCTTCCATCTGCCTTTGATGTCCTGTGGACTGGTGAGCAGGTTGTTGCTGGGCAACCTTATAAAGGGCATCTGACTGTCTTCTTTTTCTGTATGTCATTGCCTTGCAACCTGATATAGTTTCTATGTACCACCTACTGAGTCACTTTCTGGAAGCTGGTACAGTGCCTCCAATGCCCTGTTCTTTGCTACTGCAACTCCTTTATTAGCTTCTTTGTTAGCCAACCAGTATCCTTCCTAGCCTGTTCTGTCTTTTCTATCTGTCACTTTTTCATGCAATCTTTCTTTCTTTCGAAGAGTTCCTGGACTTCTGCATTCCACAGCCAGCTTTTCTTATGTACATAATTTTTCCTACATGGTTCAGCCCCCTATTTATTTTGTAGTTCTCAATCATGCTGTTTTGAGGTACTGCCATACTTCGTCTACTCCAGCTAGTTCCTCCTCTTCTTGGGGTTTTAGAGCCTAAGTAATTCCTTCAACTGTTGTACTTTCTCTCCAGTCAGCTTCCAGGTCTTCAGCGTGGTCATTGTTTACCTTAGTGCCTTTTCTGACCACTGCTTGCAGCTGATTACGATCCAGATATTGATAGGACATTTACATTTAATGTTGCAGCTATATGTGACACTACAAATGTAGAATATTTAGCCCACTGCATAAGCTGTGGCTCATTGTATGTGGGCAAAATTGATTGGAGACTAGGTGATAGGATAAGGGAAAGGGAAAAAAAAAAAATATATATATATATATATATATATATATATATATATATATATATATATATATAATATTAATACTAGAATCATCAGTAATACCTTAGGTAAACATGCCATTCACAAAGGGGATGCACTTAAATTTCACTTCCTAGTTATGGAAAAAAACTAGACTGGATGGGAGATGTGGATATGTGCAAAATAAGACAGAAACAAATGAAACCCTCTGGATTATTAAATTAAGAGCTGATAGTGGCAGTGGTTTGAATGACAAAGTCCCCATCAAACCCATACTGAAGGCGAGACCTCTGCATAGATGATGTAGTTTTAATATGATGTTAAACAATCCCCGGGATTCATGAAGCTTGCGCCAGGTGTAGGCATAGCGTAGGTGGTATAATGCCAAATATGGCCGCCAAGCGATTCAGGTACAATCCAATTCCACGTGCACTACCAGCGTACTCCATATCTGCGCAGCCCTCGGCACAGGTATGCTAATCACCCCATGCGCAGTACTGCACCATGCAAATGAAGGTACATAGTGATTCATGAAGTGGTGCAGGCATAGCGTAAGCTCACAGAAATGTAAACCAAAAAAAAAATGGTTTACATTTTTTCAAACAGAACATCGGAGCTATGAAAGTGGACCAGACTCATGTATTACAAAGTTAACATATGCCAATGGCTAACTATACAGCCAATGGTATAAGAAACGATGCACAACACCTAAAAATCAACATTTAATGTCATGTCCACAGTAACGCAAAGTACAACCGCAGGGCATGTGTGCACAAATGGAAACACAAAGAAAATATACACAAATGTTATAAAATCGCAATGTAATACAAATCATGATTTCACCATAATACTCAATGGTATGCATGGTACACCACAACCAAGCTGCAAGGGTTGCTAAGGGTCTGTGACAGTGTTCGGTGCGGTAACTATGAATTTGTAGTCAGTGCAATGCAAATGAGGCAAGTAATAGTGAATCACAAATGTCCCGCCGGACTAAGGATGTACCATACAGCGCAGCGCTACAATACCAAGGAGTGGTTTGGAGATATACATGACATCAGCAGTGGGGTGTGCCACTGTACCTGTAAGCACATTGGAGCAATGCAAAACTGGCCTGCCCATTGCTAAGCAAAGCCGCAGGATAGGGGTGGGGATGTAGGTATAGCATCGTTTAGCTGAGAACACATATGGTGCCCAAAAGCGCATATGTACGCAGATGAAAACGTGCCTGAAACCCGGTAAGTGGACGCATGCACCGTGCACCATAGCTCAAACAGGAAGGTTAGGGGAAGAAAATAAGGAAATGCCACAGTAGGGTAATTGGAGTACAACTGAGCAATTAACACCTATTAACTCACAGTGGGCAATTAACGGCAGCTAACAAGTCTGCTCGCAGCAACCTGCAGAACAGGATAGGGGAGGTGTCAGATTGCAAAGAAAAGAGAACTGTCATAGCAGAGCAAAGCAAACCTGTAGTAGATTGGCCATAGAACACATGTTGTAAGATAAGCCAGGTTTTGGAAAGTACAAATGAAAGCAGGCTGCTGGATGCATGCCAGAAAATGGGAGGGGAAACATTAAGAAATGTTAAGGGAAGGGCAAGAAGTAATCCACGGCAGCCAAATGTAATTCAACACCAAAGGCACCACAATAGCAGTACCTGTGGTAAAACACATAAGATACCCTGTAGCTCCGATGGTACATACACACCCTATGACATCATCAGTGTTCACAGCACAATAGTATAAAGTGTGAAGGCTCCTCACACACACCTGTGTATTCCCAAACACTGCACCATTGGTGTAAACAGATGGGTAACTTTTACAATGTACATGTTGTGAGCTGCCATAGCTGTGATTCATCACCATGTGTTAGAGACTGAAGGTGTTATGGAGGATGATGCTGGCAACCACCGCAGGCTCCAGAGGAGGAGAAGAGTGTTCAGACCAAGGGTAGCCTACCAGGGGCTACATGATCTGGAGATAGTAGAGCATTGCAGGGTGGACAGGGATATCTTACAGCAAATAGTTGAGCTGTGCCAGCCACGCCTGAGATCCAGAAACAACAGAGGGGAACCCATCCCAGTGGACATGAAGGTATGTGTAAGCTTGCGAATACTAGCCACAGGTACCTTTCAAAGGCCAACTCTGTGGTGCAGGCATAGCGTAAGCTCACAGAAATGTAAACCAAAAAAAAATGGTTTACATTTTTTCAAACAGAACATCGGAGCTATGAAAGTGGACCAGACAAATGTATTACAAAGTTAACATATGCCAATGGCTAACTATACAGCCAATGGTATAAGAAATGATGCACAACACCTAAAAATCAACATTTAATGTCATGTCCACAGTAATGCAAAGTACAACCGCAGGGCATGTGTGCACAAATGGAAACATAAGGAAAATATACACAAATGTTATAACATCGCAATGTAATACAAATCATGATTTCACCATAATACTCAATGGTATGCATGGTACACCACAACCAAGCTGCAAGGGTTGCTAAGGGTCTGTGACAGTGTTCGGCGTGGTAACTATGAATTTGTAGTCAGTACAATGCAAATGAGGCAAGTAATAGTGAATCGCAAACGTCCCGCCGGACTAAGGATGTACCATACAGCGCAGCACTACAATACCGAGGAGTGGTTTGGAGATATACATGACATCAGCAGTGGGGTGTGCCACTGTACCTGGAAGCACATTGGAGCAATGCAAAACTGGCCTGCCCATTGCTAAGCAAAGCCGCAGGATAGGGGTGGGGATGTAGGTATAGCATAGTTTAGCTGAGAGCACATATGGTTCCCGAAAGTGCATATGTACGCAGATGAAAACGTGCCTGAAACCCGGTAAGTGGACACATGCACCGCGCACCATAGCTCAAACAGGAAGGTTAGGGGAAGAAAATAAGGAAATGCCACAGTAGGGTAATTGGAGTACAATTTTTTTTTATCTGATTGTATTGTTTTTACTTGCTATCTTTCTTATGTAACCATTTATGCCTTTTTGTAAAAGTGTACAACTGATGGAGCTTTTCTCCCCGGGCCTCTACTGAAAATGGACATATATCCAGTTGGACTAGCCCGGTCAACAAATGTAAAATAAATAAATAAAAATAAAATAAAATTGAGCAATTAACACCTATTAACTCACAGTGGGCAATTAACGGCAGCTAACAAGTCTGCTCGCAGCAACCTGCAGAACAGGATAGGGGAGGTGTCGGATTGCAAAGAAAAGAGAACTGTCAT
This sequence comes from Protopterus annectens, assembly GCF_019279795.1. Taxonomy (NCBI): domain Eukaryota; kingdom Metazoa; phylum Chordata; order Ceratodontiformes; family Protopteridae; genus Protopterus; species Protopterus annectens. Next base: position 318,526,326 of record NC_056732.1, on the reverse strand, counting down.
AGCAGAGCAAAGCAAACCTGTAGTAGATTGGCCATAGAACACATGTTGCAAGATAAGCCAGGTTTTGGAAAGTACAAATGAAAGCAGGCTGCTGGATGCATGCCAGAAAATGGGAGGGGAAACATTAAGAAATGTTAAGGGAAGGGCAAGAAGTAATCCACGGCAGCCAAATGTAATTCAACACCAAAGGCACCACAATAGCAGTACCTGTGGTAAAACACATAAGATACCCTGTAGCTCCGATGGTACATACACACCCTATGACATCATCAGTGTTCACAGCACAATAGTATAAAGTGTGAAGGCTCCTCACACACACCTGTGTATTCCCAAACACTGCACCATTGGTGTAAACAGATGGGTAACTTTTACAATGTACATGTTGTGAGCTGCCATAGCTGTGATTCATCACCATGTGTTAGAGACTGAAGGTGTTATGGAGGATGATGCTGGCAACCACCGCAGGCTCCAGAGGAGGAGAGGAGTGTTCAGACCAAGGGTAGCCTACCAGGGGCTACATGATCTGGAGATAGTAGAGCATTGCAGGGTGGACAGGGATATCTTACAGCAAATAGTTGAGCTGTGCCAGCCAGGCCTGAGATCCAGAAACAACAGAAGGGAACCCATCCCAGTGGACACGAAGGTATGTGTAAGCTTGCGAATACTAGCCACGGGTACCTTTCAAAGGCCAACTGGAGATATAATGGGGATCTCATAGGCATCAGCATCCAGGGTACTACACCAGTTCCTGGATGCTATGTTACCACATGCCAATGAGCATATATACTTCCCCAGAACTCAGGAGGAGTTGGCCAGCAATATGCATCTCTTCCACTAGGTGGCACACTACCCGGAGGTACTGGGTGCGATAGACTGCACGCACATACATATCAAGTCAACACCCGGTGAGGATGGTAGGTGCTACATAAACCGCAAGGGGTACCACTCCATCAACTGCCAGGTCATGTGCAATGCCCAGGGCATTATTATGGATGTGTGTGCCGGCAACCCTGGAAGTTACCATGACTCCCACATCTGGCATGCCTCACAGCTGTATCAGGTATTTGTCAGGGGGGACACCCCACATGGCCACCTTGTGGGGCATGCTGGCTATGCACTGGAGCCGTGGATGATGACCCCCATCAGAAATGCACACACACCCATGCAAGAACGCCATAATGAGGCACACGCACAAACCAGAATCATCATAGAGCATGTGTCTGGGATGCTGAAATCATGGTTCCGTTGCTTGGACATATCTGGTGGAGCCTTGCAGTACTCTCCAGGCACGTGTGCCCACATCTTCATAGTATGTGCCATGCTACATAATATGATCCTGCGGAAACAGCTGCAGAAGGGACATAATGGTGAAGGCCCTCACAGCCCACCGCAGTTGCCAAGGCCATCACAAACACAGAGGGATTCAGACCACGAACACCCTGTGCCAGCTCCAGTAGGCAGACGGAGGCGTGCCCAATATGCCCATGCCTTGGCAAAGAGGGAACGTATAGCACATCATACACTGACAGTGTAGGCCCCTACGGACTGACACACCTCTCCACCTGCACACACGGTAAACTGGATGGCACACACACACGACCACCTGTAAATTGTAATGTATAGGTAGCCTACTGTGTGAATCCTACATAGGCAGCCCTCAATCATTGCACACACAACAGCTATTGGAACAAGGAATGTCAACACCTGAACAGTACACACACCTAACAGCATATGTTGATACTGTATGTATAGGTTCCTAGGTACATCGGTAGGTATATGCCCGATTGTCAGAGGCCATTCATCAATCGAGGCAAACAGTGTTTGCTGTCGCCACCACATTGATTAACCAACTGTCCCTCAGTGGAGCAGAGCCAATTTCGGGATCCATGTGTGTAATCACTGTTCCCCACACACTCTGCATGGCTTACCTGGTGTGTTAATAAGGGGCTCCATATAATGTAATCAGGGATGTAGTGGCAAAGCATGGGGAGTACCCATGACAGGTATCTGTCACCCCAGCATGCTCCACCTATGGTTGTGTGAAGGTGTAGCACATTATAGTGTGTGGCTCACTGTGACATACATTACCAATGCTGGAGCACATCCATTAAACATCACTTGGACATACCATTAATAGGTCTCATCCATATATAAACTAACTGAGTTACACATTTGATTGCAGTATGGAGTAACAGCCATAGTACAGTCTGCATACAAAACACCATAACACGTGTACAAATCCCAGATGCCCAAGTGGTAAATGCACCGACTGTCGTGCATGTTCCCAGTCCCACGTCCTGAAAGGGACGTTACGTAATCCCAAAGGCACGAATAATGGATGTTGGATGCAGGTTATCAGATCCGGTTTAGCATATGTCAGCGAGATTATGCATTGGCAAGTGCTGGTAAGCGTTGTTTAAACATGAATATATAGATATGCACAAAACAGGGCTAATATTTTCTGAATATCATGCAGATCACGGTCAACGATGTCCAGAACAGGTGAAACTAGCATTATTCACCCCTGTACTAATAGTGCCTGCTCTGAAGGGTAAAATGACCACTGCCAGGAGTATCATGTACAAAATCATCTAACACTAAGCTACCCGAGATGTACCAATGGCAGGTGTGTATTGTGACAGGTTAAAACACAAATGTGCGGAGTCCAGGAAACAGTATACACCGCCATGTACACAACGAAAGGTGTGTTCTCCCTCTCACTCTTTCTCTCTCTCTATATATATATATATATATATATATATATATATATATATATATATACATATAATAGAGATAGAAAGGGTGATAGAGAGATATAAGTTGATATATACGTATTCACCTATATCTGCAAATATATTCATAGGTCGACATGTACACAACCATGGAGGTACAAATAAATAGGATACTGCCAACTATCGAATGTGTCACATACCAACACGCATAATCATGAGGCTGAAAGACCGAAAGACCACAGTGCCGGAACACTAGAACCGAGAGTAATATTATCACAATGTTAAGGGACATTTAGTTATCACTGCCGGTGCTGCGGTCCAGGTAGGTACTGTGTTCAACTGTGTTTGTGATTGCTATAGTCTGTATATGTGTGTGTTGAGGGTGCCATGTGTGTTTCTGTGGGACTATAATGTGTGTGTGTTTGCATCGTGTGTCTGTTAGTGCTAACTCGGAGGTAGATCATAATGGTAGGTGTGGTCATAGCTGGACGTAGGCATATGGTTACCACCTGTCCCACTTTAAGAGGGACAGCCCCTCCCTGGGCAGTTGTATCCTGACAAAAAATATTAAAAAGGGCAAATGTCTGAGATTGTAGGACATAATGATGTCCCATATATTATGTAATAGTTGCATTAAATAGTTATGCCTGTATCTAAAATACGTAAATGTTACTTGAAACATGATAAGTAGCTAAAGTGGTTCAAGAATAAGTATGTATTCAGGATAAAAGTATGTTCTATCCTGTGTACTTACCATGGGTATGTGTCGGCCTGTAAATACTGATGCGTGTCCTGCAAATGTCCCACTATGGCCATTTGAAAAGGTGGCAGCCCATGCCAAAGAGGTTCAGTCACCAACACAACTGCAATGAGTGCAAATATCTGTGACAGAAATACATGAGACAGCTGTCATTTAGTAACATTCCCTTACATATCGATGTATTTCCAGAGATATTGAAGTATCAACCTCACTTGCATGCTATATAGAAACCAATTAACAATGGCTCAATGTATAAGCCCGTAACAACCATAGTTTCTCAGTCTACTAAATGATAGGTCTTCAATTAGGGAAGGAGCCTACACACATATATGGAATATGTAGAAATGCAGTCCCCACAAACCTGTATATGCCATGTACACCCACCTACATCTTCCCCACACCCGAAACAGTTGCAATACAGACTGTAATAACATCACAAACATCCACTCACTCAATTACATCTGCAGAACCGTTAACATACCTTGTGAGAGACACATTTGTAATGGCACCATGTGAAATCGTAGCTGTTGTATAATGGAACAGACGGCAATGTTACAGGTTTTGTTTGCAGTAGTCCCTTATCAGACAGTTGAGATAACAGGTACACTCACATGTAGAACCACATACTCTAGCTGTCACACACAATCCACGGGGGACGTGAATTCAAAATATCCGTGTATCTCCAAATAGCAGTTGCAATTCCTCACAACAAAACACATACAGGCCGTCTCCCCAAAGGTAGGGCAAATGGGCAAAGCCCAAGTGGAGAATTCAGTTATACCCCACTGTTGCCGCGTAATTGGCGAATGGAGTAGAGGCACAGCTGATGTGCATGTAATAATTTACTCAGGAACACCAATTGGAGGCAGGATACCACATGTTACAGGTATCGACGTATATAAGGATGCCTTGCCATACATTCAAACTGTAAGCTCATACCATAGAACCATTTAAACAGAAAAGGTGTAAGAGAGATATTTACGAAGACTCAGAAACAAGGTATGTAGAACACTCAGTATGTCAGTGTATGTAGAGCCTGTTTTGTAGTAATTAAAGTGTACGCAATGCATAAAGTGGGAAAAGGTATTATGTAGTGATGTCTTGTTGAGCATAGTAACGCTTGTAGAAATTGTGTGTCCTACTGTGGGCCACAAGGAAAACATCACATACACCACAAGGGATGCTACATGAGGGCTTTAAACACAACAATTCCACACCACCTGCCATCAGTGGTAGGGTTGTCCAACAAGTATGTGCCATAGCAGGGGATAGTATATGTTGATATACTGTCACAGTAGGCATGTGTAAGGGCATATAATGAAAATAACATGCCTAAGGTGGTCCTGCTATGCAAGTATGCTTTGCATTATGGGATAATGTTTAAAATATGTGTAATGTACAGTATTGTAGGTAGATATGTCAGATATTTTACACAGCATAACTGTTATATCATGCAAACAAAGGGTATTGTCTATTGGCATGTACAATACACAATAACAGGATACATATGGCTTGTAGTCACTGGACACTGTAACAGCATGATAGCTAACTGAAATGGAAGAGCTACTCAATTACCATGCACAAAGGACATGTAATAGCTTCATAGGTTCATAGTGAGGTACTATGCTGTCTGGCCAAGTCCATGAGTAAGCCCAACGACAGTGTTTTCACCGGTGGCACCTCCCTAGGGTAGTGTCCCATCTGTGAACAGCAGAGCCATGTGTTACCTGCACCTGTGTACAGTACAGCCAATGCAGTGATCCCTGGCGTACATGTGTGTCTCCCATCCACCCATCGGGGTATCTCATGAAGAGTGCTAGTGAGTGTCCCTGCTTGATGTACATAGGAATCATGTTCCAAAGCATGGTGAGTGACTAGTTCAGGAATGTATCCCTCAAGCACGTCCCACTCATCGTTGCCTTTGTGCACATATCCATGAGCATGTTGCTCTCAGTGGCCTTTGCTTATGTTGCTTATGTGGAGTATATCCATAAATATTCTTGTGGACATGGGCCCTGTATGTTCAGCAGAGGTCACCCCTGAGTATGCAGTATGCAAATGTGTACAGTCGTGGTGTTCGTAGTTGTGCCGCATACATCATCCTTCGGAGGTCAATAATCCTCATGGTGTATTAATGTTGTGATATGCAAAGCGGTTGCTGTTCCGTAAGGTACACCCCAAAAGGGGTGTTGTACCCTTGAACGTGTGTCCTACGTCAGGAGTATAGAGGTACAATGGGTGCCTTTGTTCCAGCTACCAACCCATTACAGATAAGGGTGGTCACGTAGAAGGATATCCACGCCACATTGGCAATATGGCTATCAAAGGAGTGGGTGCTATATACGTGTGTACTAAGATCCCGTATAATGTCACATGTATGTAGGGGACTACCACCTATGTGATAGTCAGTGGGTGATTGGTGTAATCCAAAGGAGATGTCTATGCACCTTGTGTTATGCAGCTCGAGGCCATGTTATTGACATCAGGTATCCGTCACAGTGACACCCATATGGAGGGTGTCTGTATCAGCTGGTGGATAAATCATGGCTCCTTGTTTGCAGTCATCTGGAAAACTATACAGGGAAAATCCCTCTGTGCTAGCCTGTACCTCAGGAAAGCATATACCGAACATGAGGGGCCCTATGACTGTGGACTGTGGTATGCCAAGTGTAACTGAATTGCAGTAGGTACCATGGTATGCTACCCTCATTGTGTGGGTCCTGTCCGTGAGCAACTTTGCATAACATCCTGAGACGTAGGGGTCGATGTGCAGGTGGATGTGTATGTTGTCAATACCAGAGGAAAGCCAATGAGAGGACAATGTAGGCTGTGTGAACCCCCTTACCATCAACAACTACCCTGGTAACTGTATCAAAGGAGTCCACCAGGTGTAGGAGCCATGGTCTCGCCCTAACAAATCCAACCTGGGTGGCATCAAAGGTCTGGAGGCCACCAATGTCTCTGTAAATAACTTCCATGATGATGTGCCCCATAGTCTTGCAGAACAGTCCAGTCAGGTGTATAGGGCAATAGTCCCTGTGGTTCATTGTGGTGCCACCTGTGTGGAGTGTGATAATTGTTGCTGTGCGCCATTCAGGGGACACAATGTCTGATACAAGGATATTACTGAATCTGGTGGCCAAGTGGAGAGCCATGTCATTCTGAGGTTTGTGTAAATCACAGCCTGGGATGTTGGACGGTCACATGGAGTCTGTGTTCAAGGCCTTAGAGAGTGCAGGTTGGAACTGCGTAGTTGTGACCACAGGGACTCTGCATTGTTCCTGCATGGATTTTGGCCCTGTAGGGAGTGAGAGGGTGTAAAGTTAGCATTGAACTTATCTGCCAGGATGTTGCCAATAGCAGTCAGTCTGTAATGTTCCTGCCTAAATGTCATATGTCAGAGCAGATGTGGGTATTGCCATTGAGTACTGACATACCTCCATAATGCTTTGTGGTAGTCCTTGGAATGTGTCGCAGTAATGTTTACGTAGCTAGCTTTGGAGGATGTGATAAGGGATCCCGGATTCCTACTGAGGCTGACCAGTGAGCTACCCCACCCATGGGATTGTACTCCACTTTGCAATAGCCACCACCTTCTGTTGTACATTATGTGCATAGAACTGGACCCCCAGAGTGGCATCCGTTATCTGGTGGATACCATCATGGCTCTGTTTGGGATAGCATGATCCATGCAGTTGTGTAAGTGCTAATGAAGTGCACTGGTGTATGTGTCAGCGTTTGTATGTGCATTGTCCATCTGCACAGGTGTCATGACATTTACTGCCGCTGTCATAAGACATCTGCAGTAGGCATTGTAGAAATCTTGTACTGTGTATTCCGTGAAGAGTGTGGTGCCGGGATGTGGATAACAAGGGTGATTAGCATATGTTCGGAAACTACCAATGAGGGGATAACCCCAGGTGTGGAACACCAGTCACATGTTGGTAATGTCCATGTCTAGGATATTGTTGGTCTTGGTGGTGGTGTGTATGGGTTGATCCAGCTGAGTTGAGGTTACGAATCCCAGAAAGTGTTGGCCTAATGTGTCGGTACATGAGTAGGTATCCCAGTTAAGTGTGGGGTAGTGTCAGTCTCACATCAGTAGTACCTGTCTGAACCCTACTGTCCAGTACAGCAAGAAATGAGGGCCGGTAACCGTGGGGTATGTTGCTGAATCTGTAGCAAGCTACAATGTGTATAGCAGTTCTGGCCACAGTTAGTTGCACGTGGATCACCTCTGATGCATTGTGCTAAGGAACCAGCCTGGAGGTGTGTACATCCTTGTGACATATGGACACACCTCCACCATGGGTGTTCCGGTCCTGGTTACATGACTGAAAGGTGTGGTCTGCGTGTAACCTGTCAGTGCAGGTGTGCTCTCCGGAGCCTAGAGGCAGGTCCCAGTCACTGCAGAGATATCGAAGTGGTCCATTATAAGGAGTGCCTCGCCTGAGTGCATTAGAAATAAAGATGTCAAGCATTGAGTAACAGTACCCCAGGTTTTGCTTGCCTGTTCCTGTCCTGTTGGTGAATGTTATTGGAATCTGTCCAAGACGGGCAGTATAGGAGCAGCAAGAGCCTTACATGTTTTCTGTACTCCCAGGGCTGACAGGTGCAGGTCATCTGTGCCAAAGCATCGTGTTTTGTTGACCATGTCATTCAAAGCAGACAGATACTGGATGCCTGTGGAATGACAGCAGAAGCATAGGCAACTGTTGAAGTGAAGCATTTAGTCATTGTACAATGGTATCAGTCTGGATGAATGCAGAATGCTTCTCAGGGCTTTGGCGATACCTTCTGGCCTACAAGACCGGAGAGCTATTGCATGTCCCTGTACATGTAGTCCAGGAAGTTACATCTCAGGGCAGTAACACTAACATAGAGAATGACAGTCAAATCGTACCTGGTGAGGTGTGGCATGGGTGCATAGGTTATGTTGCGAATCCTGTTACCCGACAGCCAGATATAAGAGACTATCGCCTTGTGTAGCCTGTTAAGTGGGATATCAGTGTGACCGCCTACAGAGTCACCTATGACCGGTGTGTTGGGTATGTTATGACACCCTATTGGCTGTAGTTGATGTACACACATGAGTCTGTGGGCTATAAGTAATTGGTGTTGTGTTTGGTGATGGGGGCTGCCTCTGTTGCCTACACAGAGAGTATGGAGAGGTTCTGCAAATGTTGTAGTCATACTATGTGTGGCCTGTGGTGGTGGAGATCTAGTGAGACTATGTGATGAGTGGGGTGTGTTGCAAATGTTAAACATCCCCATGTGAATGTCAGGTTCAGTCTGGGTTGGTGAGAGCATTACCCCCAGCATGGCTACATATGTGCATCTCCCACAGGCTGTAGTGTCGTATGTTGGGAGGTGAGCATTGACTGTGTATATCAGACAATTGCTCTATTGCGTCATGTTTGCCATATTCATCATATAGACAGGCAATAACACTGGTAAGTGACACTTGGACATGCCTGTATATTCAACCATGTCTCACAAGATATGTGAGTTACATGTGTACAACAGCTGTTGTACTGTAAGCAAGCTGGAAATATAAGGACAGACAGTGTACCTGTAAGAAATTAGTTGGAATGTGTGCTATAGTAATTAGTAGATCATGAAGTGCTTGCATGTTCTGAACAAGTGCTGAGCATGAATATGCAATACAGATAGGGTGTTGGATAATATAAACCCACTGCAACCAAAAAGCAGAGACGCCAGTCATAATTGGAGGCACTGCACTATTACCCTGCTGAGTATGGTCTGCAAGTCTATGAACCTTTATCAACGTAGATGTTAGCAGTACAGATGTAGATGACAGTACGGATGATTTCACACTGCATAGCATACCTGTGACAGGTCATAGGACATCACCCATACTGTGTTCCAGCTACACTGAGTATACTAGATGTACCTTTGTATGTCACAGGAGTGGTCTACCAGTGGCCTGTTGACAGAAGCAACACTACAAAAGGTGTCTGAGTGACATGTGCATACCACACCAGTGGCAACTACAGTACAACAGGGTTAATGTTTTGTACTCCCCCTCATTGTAGCCCATACCACACAGACAAATGGGAGGCATCTGCATATGTAAGGATGTGAATGGCCATGACCTAGGAGCAATAGCTGTCTCAGTGTTGTGGACAACATACAGAATGGGCTTTGTGGGTGAGATGCGTGACAGATGTGCACAATCTGACAGCTGATAATAGCATTGTCGCCGCTAGGTGAATAACCCTGTACCCATTAACTACCACCTAGGCAGCAGTCAACATTATGGGCACTGTGTGTAAGGGATGGTGCTGTGCAGTTCACCTCCCTGAGCTGGTGACGTCTCCAGGCCTATTAGGTAGTCATACGAGGCACCCATGTCATGACAGGGTGATATCCATGAGCATGGAGATCATTGAACAGGCATACTCAGCACTCGGGTGACCAATATCAGATCACATATCACCTTTCAGGGGTATTGGCCATGTGTGGATGGGTGATACCAGCCTTCACAATCAACACCTTCACTATGCAGCATGCTGGCTACCTTGCATAAAGACATGTGCTACACTGTGATGTTGGACATGCTACATGTATATATCTTGATCTGAAAGACATATGTCATGGACAGCCACCATCCTACTACAATGATCACCATATGCTGGGCAGATCCCTGTGCCATACATGTTACATACTCCTGCCATACCATCCAACCCTGTCCATCAAAGCTGCACATGTCATCTCTGTCATACATGGTGCGATGACCGCATGGTAGATGTATCATTAACTGTCTGGATCAGTAATGTGGCACTGATGCACCTGGTGGTGACAAAATGGCTGTTGGATACAGCTAGAAAACCTTGCCCGTACATGCTATGGTTGATAACCATCCCTGCGAATAACGTCCGGCTAGCCATTGTCCCATGTGTATCACATGTGCAACACAGGCGATTCGTGGCAGGATGTTGAACTGCTGTACAGTGCCGTGTAGATGTATATGGCAAAACACATGCATGTAAATGTTTCCATGCGCATGTGTGCATTGTCACTGCTCATGTCTGTTAAGGCAGTGTATGTGTTGATATGTGACATATACACAGCATCAAGGTCAGCAGCATTACTGTGGACACATCCAGGCATGTGCTGATAGGTAAGTACACCAGTACAGGCAAACAGACATGCCCACATCAAGACAGCATTCACATCGAGTATGAGCAATGTAATGAGGTGACACACATTTATGGTGATGATATCCAATGCACAACGGATGTTACATGTGTGTGACACAAACATGTCAGTCGTGTCAGTGTCATGATGATTTGCAATGATAACTGTTCATATGTACTAGATTTAATACAACTGTATGTGCAGCTGTATCTCTGTACATCTCTGTGATACTGTGACCTGTCTCCATCATTATGTCTTCCAGATAATGCCTCGTTCACGCCTGCCAGCGTATAGCCACCTGGAGGATGATGCCCTCATCTAGTACCTCCATGATATCTATGAGGTGTTGTTCAGCCATGTGCCACAGCATGCCCAGCAGCGTGACGACCTATGGCAGGAACTACGCAGGAGGGTTAATGATGTGGGTGGCTATAACTGCACCTACCAGCAGGTGCGCAGACACTGCATGGACCTGATACGACATGCAAAACAGCGTGTCAATGCAATCGCCAGGGAACAAGGTGGAACAGGTGGTGGGCCACCAACCCAGCCCCCACTCACACTCACCGAGGAGCTACTGGCCAGCCTGGGGACACCCTCAGAACAGCATCCACAAACACTAGCTGCCATCGTGGAGGTGGGTGTCTCCCAACCACTGAGTCTGGAGTTGCCTGGTAAGTCACTACTGCACATATGACTATTATATCCCATTTAGTTGCATGTGTCACTGTACAATATGTAATGCAACATCATATGCAAGGTATGTTTGCACACATGCCGCATACTATAGTTTGCTACCCTGTGTATGCACACATGTGCATACTATATGCTATTGTACAGGTGAATGTATTAACATGCACAGTGCACCCTGTAGCTGTCATACAGTCATGGATAATGTTCAAACTGCTGTGTCACCCCTATGCAGGTACCTCTGGCATGCCGCAAGACATCAGTCCGTTGCAGGTGAGACAGTTATCAGTATCAGGCATGTTAATGCACATATCTAATCGCCATGTGGCCAGTTAACACATATACACATAATGTATGGCCCAGTCATGATATACAGGTCACATCTGTCATCAAGCACACTGGCTACCCATGTGCAATATATACAGACTAAATGAAACACCGACATGAAACCACAGTATCTGTCATTGCTAGATGTGTGGACAGCTGTGCATACAATGGTGGAGGTGTTGTTCAATGTAGGCATATGTACTATACATTGGAACAACACATGTCTGGCATGCAAACAGTATCACACAGAGAGCTGGGATGTGGGCAGCCCACAGGATTCACCATTTTGTAATATGCCCCTGCAATGGGTGCACACATCGTGATGTGCCATCTGACAAGTCCCAGACATGTAGTGTTCCGGCTGCAATATTGTCTCACTATCCCATAATGCATACCCCACATACCAAACGTACAACCCTTTGTCTGCATAACCCTGTGGTCAGTGACGTATCTGACATCTATGGGTGTATGTCATATGGGACAACACAGACATGTGAGATAGATGGCCATCACAAACATTTGGCCAACACATGTTCACACATGGCCATGGAGGATGGCCAGAGACATGTAGCCACACAGTAGATGTGATGTGTATACACCCTGTTGCACATTGTCCACACATGGTCCAACTATAGCCTTTGTTGAATGGTTATATATATAATTGATGTGGAACACTGGACATCCTAAAAGCCTGTGTACAGCTTGTGGAGGTGTCACTTAATTCGATCATATAAGATGTGTTGACCATCATGACTGTGTCATAGCATGACAGTAGTCACCTGTACAGCTTCCATAGACATAGACACCACATCAGGCCACAGATACCGTACATTTCTCTTGCTGCTGTTGGACATCACTGTCAGCCGTGCACCTCATGTGTGTGGTACATAAATGTCATGCGGGATATGGTGTACTGACAAGTCTGCCATGTGAGGACACGGTTGCCAGGCAGATAAGACATGTTAGTAGTTGTGCAAGGGTGTCATCTGTAGGTCTACAAGTGACCTGTCACATGACACAGCATGGTTTGCTGTGTATACACCTCAGCGACATGGGTCACAATCCACAGTAGTTATGTCATGTGTTTGCACGCAGTCATGGCTATGCACTGTGTGTGTATTACACACTGTATAGCAATATAGGCACCTCATGATGCCATGCAATGGCACAGTGTCTGTACCTCACACTGTATAGCAATGTAGATGCCTCATACTACCCTTCAATGCTCAGGCACATTTGCTAAAAGTGCTTTCGATCTGTAGGGCATACAGACAACACTGCGATGTGATACCCATTACACCGCTGTACATGTGTCAGGACGCCATTGTGTCAGACATGTATGCATGTCAATGCACACGTCAGCAGATTATATGTCATACTACATGTCAATGTCAAGGTCACATCAGCCATGTGTACTGTTAACCTGTGCTGGTCCACATGGTGTATCACAGGGATGCATGCTTACTACCATGATTGTGTGGACTGCATGGCTTCTGATATGACACCTGCTTGCTGTTGTGTGCAACCCAGGGAGGTATGCTAACTACCACTATTAATGTCTGAGCTGCATGCTGTCTGCTGTGTCACATGCATGCTGCATGCCATCTGTCAAATCACATGCATGGTGAGTCAGTGAGTCAGGGAGTCAGTGAGTCTGTGAGTCTGTGTTTCTATTGTAATGTAGAATCTTTTTTTGCATTCACAGGTGATGTAGGTGCGTTACTCTCCTGCGGTCCATCTGATGTTAGTGTCCCCACAGATACTAGCAGTGATGAACATATGCATGAGGTACAGGCAGGGTTGTCAGGGGCTGAATCTGTGCCAGTGGTTGCCATCCCAGCTATGTCCCCTCTTCCCTGCTCACAGTACTCTTGTCAACACATACCCCATCACCAGTGGCCATAGAGGAAGGATAGTCAGCATGTGTTAGCTTGGAACAGGAATGCATAGTGGCTACAGAAGGTGTGTCTCCACACCATGGTGTCAGTGTATTGACTGCAGATGTGTCACACCGGTATGTGGCCAGTGCTGCTCCTAGGAGGACCTCTGGCAGACATGCACCTGCAGGACAGAGAGCAGCAGCTGGTATCACCAGACACATGTTCCAGACTGTAATGGTGGCACAGGCACGTACTGAACGGCAGAACACAGAAGGGCAGAGGCTTCAGAGGGCTGCTATCCATTCTTTAAACAACAACATCCAGGCATTGGCAAATGCTCAACAGCAGATCGCTGATGTTCTGGACAGGCAATTGGGTGACATGGTTAGAATCCTTGACCATGGCATTGCAATCCGCGAGCATGAGCTGTCTGTGCTGGAACATCTGGTAGGAGTGAGGCATAAGCCACATGGACATAAGCCAGCTACACCACCTGGTGCAGGTCAACGTGAATGAGCCACCTCACATGCACACTCCCACAGTGCCGGTAGCAGTCGCAGTGCAGCTGCTGCTGAGCTGTCCACACCAGGACACAGCAGGCCACATGGATGAGGCCATGGACATTCCCATTGGGGACACGGTTTCAGTGGACATGTGTCATCGGATAGTAGCCCATCTGTACCTCTGCCTGGTAGTGCCCGTGCAACCCCTGGCAGGCACAGGTCACGTGGCCGTGACCGGACACAGTGAGCTGTACATCCTGGTCTGTACAATCTGGAGCTGTCAGTAATATCCCTGTGTAGGCTGGACATATGGCAGAACTGTGTGCACACATACACGCACACAGCAGAAACATCTGTAGGGCACCAAAACACCCACACATGTCCAATCAGATCACCGGCCCTGACCCACACACATGATGTTATCCACTGGTGCAGCCTATGCCACTGGCAAACATTATCATCCTGTGCATATGATGATGCCTGTGCCACATCCCTGTCATCCACACCATTGGTGCAGGTACATGCTCATATGGTCTGATGTACAGGGTGAACAGAATAGTGAGAAGTATATATTACATTTGTTGTGTACTGTTGACACGCACCAGATATACCATGTAGTACAGGTTTAGAATGCATTGTTATATGTTCACAGTATGTGCCTTGGTAACAACAGTAACAGCATGTTGGCAATGATGCCTTGCTTCCCTCCTTAAGGTCTACTTGCATGTGCCAATAAGTAGCAGTGTTTGTAGTTTCCCATGTGTAAATGTGGAGTACTCACAGGCATGTATGGCAATACCAGAATGCTATACGTAGCCTCAACTTCACTGCTAGAAAGGCTACCATTCCACAGATGTCCACACATCTACTGATCCAGAAGCATGTGAGCTGTTTAATAGGCTACAATGGCTAGAGACGTGACATCCATACCGGGTCACATCAGAGGTATGGTGACATGGTGTGGGGGGTTTACACAGCAGTCTGGCTGATGTCAGCATTAGAGGCCAGTTGATAGCATGAGGCCTCACTGTGTAGCAGTAATACACTGTCACATTACAGGACGGGAATACCCACAGACATACACAGAAACACACAGTAACATGATCACACTCACGGGGTCAACAACACTATAACGCACACTTGATATTGTTGAGGTGAGGACCCCTGCCTATGTGGTAATCACCATCACAGTACTGTGCACCCACATGATGCTATACAGAGAATGAACATGTACAAGTAGCCAGTAAGGCTGAGACCGATGGCATCAACAGGGTAGTAGACTGCATCACCATGAGGGGTTAGGGATCCTGTCTGTTCTGTATGGTAGCATACACCCTCACTCCATGCACCAGACAGCAATACATACATACACACACACACATACACACACACACACACACACACACACACACACACACACACACACACACACACACACTGAGGAGTCCACAAATGTCATTCACATACAGATAGCTGACATGTGTGTGTGATACACACACCACCCCTGCCTACATCTTGCTTTCTACACTGCAGTATGTACAGATCTCTACAACAGTGTATAGGGGTGTGTAACAATTGGGAGGTATTCCCCACCATATGTGGCATATATGGTCACACAAGCAAACACACATGGCAGTACTGTGAATCATACACCTGCTATATGATGATATGTCTGACAGACATGCAGCTGTATTTGCCGCATTATGTGTACCAATGCTACCTTCGGCAATTGTGCTGCTATATGCACACAGGAGGACGTAAGTGTTACAGGTGTCAAGTGATGTACAGTCAGTAACACCCTGACCGCTGTGTAGGTTGTATGTCTTCACCTTCAAGTAACAGCAACATAGTGTACTGTTTGCACATGTAATGGTAGGATGGCTTGTGACACACCTGTGAGCTGTCTTCAGCAAACATCCATCTGCAAAGGTGGACCACCACTTTATGTACACACATCAATCCATACCTGATGTACGTCCTACCGTACTGTCAGTATTTCACCATATACAGGTGTCAATGATGGGGCTGCATTGCAACTGCATGTTGTAGTTAGACACAGATGAATGACATACATCAGCTACTGCACATGCATGGTAGCTGCATGCACACAACTACATGTACATGTGTGTTGGTCCTACATTCCTGTCATGTAGCCATGTCATGTAGCCATGTTTGTATGCATTGCAATTGGTGGACATGTGTGATGACATACATGACACATGGACTGTTGTATGATATGTTGGTTGTCATGGGTAACTAGTGCAGAGGGAATGTTACCTCAGTCAACATTGCTACCTTATGTACTGTTAGCATTCAACAGCCATGGACCTACATTCCATGTGCATGCGTATGATTGCTGTAGCCACTTGTCTGCACAGAGGACAGCAAAAGCTATGCTATGTACATATACATTGTGTGTGTGTGTGGGCCATGTACATATCCACTGCGATTACATGCATGTTATATTCAAACATGAGTGTTTTCTGGTGTACAGCGACAGTCATCTGTTACATCTGTGTAAGACCCAGGGCTCCTTTTATGTGTAGAGCCGACCTGGTTATGAACTCTGGTATTATTGCATTGCATACCACATGATGAAACCCTGTCAGTACATGTGTAGTCTGCACAGTTGCTGTAGACCTATGTACAGTCCACTGGTCATGGGTAACATGGTGGTGTAGTAATGTATGGATGTGTGTTGCTGGTCCAAGGACATGGTGATGTCCGAGACCTCCATAGTAGACTGCGGCATTTACCACTGTGATCTAATACTGAGACATCTGTGATGGCTCTTGAGTGTGTACTGGTCATTACATGTGAGTGGCCTTCGTGTACGTGGAGACAGTAACACCTGGAGCAGTCCGTCATGGTCTTATGGCCCACATGTCTGTATCTGAGGTATACGGTGGTAGTGCTATTGTGCACAACTGTGCCATATGCCAGGTGTTCCTCACTGCAGAGATGTCCATATTCCCCATTGTTGGATCTGGATTGTCACAACCTACACATGTGAGAGTCATGTGCGCCATCCACTGTGCTGTGTAGGACTGTGAATGCAGTTGGATGTCCCCCCACGCTATGCAGACATGTAGCAACTGTCAATGCCACATAACCATTAGCTACCCTGCAGACACAGCATGACACCTGTCTGTGTAGAACAGAGGGGTTGGCAACACAGTACTGACTGTCTGGACATGTGACACATGCGATACAGTTGTCTATACTTGGCATGCTCACACAAATGATGGTATGATGGTAATGTCGGTCGACAACATGCGTAACAGTCATACTGGGGATGCTCACACACTGGCACACAGGACAGCCAGGCATGCATACACCGGTGGTCCGGACATGTCTGCCAGTTCATTGCTATACTGTTGGATGACCGCGCTGCATGGTGTGTGTGTGGTCTATTGTTTGTACATATGCCATGGTCTATTGTTAATTCCCATGAGCTATGTGCGCAGGGTTCTGCTACCAATACATGAATAAGGTGGTTCTTTGTTTGCAGACAGACCGACGCCTTTGGATATGGACTGGGTGAGGCACATTCCAGCAGGTGGGGGCAGTTGTGCATCGGTTTGCACAGTATTAAGCATTGCTGATCTCTGGTTACAGCACCTTTTACCCGTTTAGACTCCACATTTCTTTGACAGTGCACTACTGGAATACTGGTAGACAAACACACTTACAGCCACTCGCTCACCAAATTTTCTGCTTACATTTGTCACTCACGCTGGGTGTGTGCAATCCCTTGTGATGCGTATTACATCGGACTACATGTCTACAGTATCGGGTATGTCTAACCATTTGGCGATGGCAGGCATTCGACTGTACAGACTCGGCGGCCTGTCCAGTGATGTAATCATATTATATGGGTGTTCCTCATACGATCTGCTCCCATTTGCCTGATACATGGGAACCGATACTCTGCAATGTTGACATGTGAATATGATTTTGTTAACGCAGCTGTCCGGCGAGTCATGCTACCGCATACCTGCTGTATGTTTTCTACTTTCAGATTGCATGATGGGAGACTGTAGGAATAACACCTTTCCCACTTTGCATGGGACAGTCCCTCATTAGGCATATGTCATGTGACGATACTCTAGCCATTGCAACTGTCCTGATTAGGAGACATTCTCATATTCTACATGTTTGTAGTGGTTGCTTGTTACAGGTCTTGTATACCTGACATGTCGATATGTTATATGTAGTAGCATAAGCAACTTTCCAGCTGCTAGACTACGCTTTGATTTGTGCTGATATGTATATTGCTGTACTATGTATGGCTGTAGGTATGTTCTGCCCTGGTACGTATGACATTTCTACAGAGCAGGTCCCACTTTGGCCATTCAGAATGGTGGCGGCCCTATAGATACTATATGTAGAGCTATCACATGTGTCAAGGCCAACACATACCCACAGCCAGTTGTAAACTGACTACTTCCACGGTTTGCATATGTTAAGGTTATTCTTGTAGAATTATAATTGCTAATACTATTTCCTATTTCATATAGCTGTTTCTGAAATAACAAATTAATTTCTGACACCACTACACACAACATATGGTCTCCTTTCCCGAACTGACAGGCCATGTGCCATAACATTCATTTTGCAGGACACAACTGCCCAGAAGGGTGTGTCACTCAAAGGCATATGGGTGTGGAACCTCATCTATTATGCTATCATCTATCTGAGGTGGTCATCAAATTATGCACTTTCCGTCACTAGCAGACCTCACATACCAATGGGGGAGAATTAACACTGTATCAGGAACACTGCATAACACCCTGTGGGACACATTTAGATGATTGGTTCTATTAACCAGACACAACGACAGTCAAAGAGCATATGTATTCATTCACGTTTGTCGAAGTACATGCCATTTATGACTCATACATGTCATCTGTCATTAGCTGTATTCCACCACCTGTCCACCTAATATCACTAGTTCTGGAAGTGTTTATTTGGACTTTGTTACATTCTGATTCATAACTATGGATGTCCATGCTAATCGGGTACACGGCACTGATTTGGTCTCTATGTATTCCCCTTGATGGTTTGCAGAATATCCGGTAGATGTGCTCTTCAGGTTTGGGACATATAGGCGTCTGCTATGCCCACATAGGAATATTAATGACTTCCACTGGGCGGGCCTACTACATCTCTGCCAACCAGCACCTGCACACTTAAGCCCATTATTGCTTACCCATGGTCCACCTACCTGGCACCCCTCTACAGCACTCATGACATATACTTACTGTGAGCGCAGAAGGGGTATGAGTATACCCCTACACATTGCCCACTCTCCCTGTCTCGGGACACATGTCATACGTTTTGTCAACCCATGTATTATCACACTTGCACAACCTACTCTTCCATGTACACCTACATCCTGCTTGCATCGATGACAACAGGTTGACACATACACTGACTTTTTGGGGTCCTGCAAGGGACATCGTTATCCATGTTTAAAGTGTAGACCTTACAGATCTCTCCCACTGCTACTTTCCTGCTGGTGTTTTGGACAGCAGCAGTGTAGTAATCTTTATTGCCTGTCTGTATGTCTGACCGGCCTAGCTGGGCAGTGTGGGGGGGGTACAACATTTATTTATTGGACCTCCCAGTCACATATGCCTGGGCTGTATATATGTTACCCCTAATTGCTGTAAAGTAACCTAGTTGTGTACATGTGTATATCTACAATGACATATTTGTTTTGTGTGTATATGTATATATCAATACCTGTTATTTGTGTATATATATCTATCTATATATATCTGTAGTATATCTTTGTGTGTGTGTGTATATATATATATATATATATATATATATATATATATATATATATATAAATATATATATATATATATATATATATATATATATAAAACTGTATAAATGTATATGTGCATATAAATCTATAAATATATATATATATATATATATATATATATATATATATATATA
Organism: Protopterus annectens; assembly: GCF_019279795.1. Taxonomy (NCBI): domain Eukaryota; kingdom Metazoa; phylum Chordata; order Ceratodontiformes; family Protopteridae; genus Protopterus; species Protopterus annectens. The sequence goes on along the minus strand of NC_056732.1, from coordinate 318,506,300 downwards.
TATATATATATATATATATATATATATATATATATACGTTTTTATCTATATATACATCTGTGTGTCCATTAACCTATACATTTCCTGGACATAGACACTTACACATGTGTATTGGGTTTTATCTCTGCTTCAACAGCAAACTATTGCCTTAGTCATTATGACACCGACACTTCACTCCAGTGAACTTGTGATCAGTATACTACACATTAAACAGTGGACAGATGTCGTACGTTTTCCATGTCTGGGGTACAGCTGATAAGTGTGATGTGATACAGTGTCATTCGACCTATTACTCATATGCGCAGCCTGTTATTCCTGCTACTGTGTTTGTTTCTGTGCACATTCATATTATTAATGTTAATAGAATGAGTGTTTGTGTTACTGAGATTGTACATCAAGATATTGATGTCTGCATGTAGTTGTGTCTTTCTGCTTTGTCACAGCAGAACTCCGTTCCACTCATGGGTGGCGCTTAGGTTTTACGTGCGGGATGCCAGCCCTGATGCAGAACGTCCAACAACGATACACCCATTCACGCATGTCTCCATGCAGACGACGCTCTATCTGCTAATCACACCTACGTACTAGCTGACCTCCACGGGCCGCTCCATTGCAACCGGCGCAACATACCCTAGCACTCCTGTGTCCATAATCGCATATCCATAGTTTCTCCAGCTCACCCGTGTTTAGTTTCCACGCATACCAGCCATTATACACCTGTTATCGCAGCCATGACACACCTTTACACATTGCCCTCTCCAGAGCGTTGGGGCCATACACACATTTTGTACCACCTCGTGTATTCACAGGCTCATCATCCATTCATATTTGCACATATGTGCCTTTCCTGGTGTTATGGATTATGAACGATTTGCGGGTTACAAGTGTAGGTGGTCGCAACATGTACTACATTCCGTCTGTGTATAATGTTGACGTAGCACTTCAACGATGTTATGGCCACTGGTATAACCCTGCCTCTAGTGTGAATAGCGGTGCTTTACTCACACTTGTGCAGCTTTATCTGACATACACTGCGAGCACTTTATAATTCCTTACTTGCTCTACATTCCCTTCACAACCCTTATGTTTGCTTTCGTCTTTCGGCGTTCCTTACAGATATATATATATATATATATATATATATATATATATATATATATAAAATTGCATATTTCTGTTATGTCTGTGGATATTTATCTATACACACATCTATCTATATATATATATATATATATATATATATATATATATATATATATATATATATATATAAAAGTTACAGCTGTACAAGACAACATACATTTGCTATGCTACAAGCTGCGTACACCCGCGCAGGTGCACTTGCATCTACTTATTCTGAGTTACATATGTTTACTGCCACTTCTTCTTTGGGATTACATGTGCCTTATTCCTTATGAAAGTACCACTTTGATTGATGGAATCCGGTTAACGGCCCCATGCGAGACACGCGGTCACTTTTACATGTATAAATGTTGGCTTTACAGCACAGAGGCATTCATTACACAATTAATATGTGCTATAGTCGTACTTGAACCGGGAATGCCTTTACGTTAGGCGGGTGCTCTAACCACTACACTATTGTTGTTCTGCCTCATTTATATGTATACCCTTGGTTCATAGCTACTCTGACATACGCCTTGCCGCTTCCCTTACACAGCAGGCATCCATTCTCCTGCTGGGAAAACCAAAGTACTACACTTCTGACATTCCCTGTTTCCTACTGCTCTGGATCCATGCTGCATGTCTACTCACTCCAAGGATATTCAGAACTCCTACACTTATAGTCCTCGCACATACGCGTTTTTGATTGTCAGAGTGTTCATGTGCTGGTCTGGGTTTAGGCTTGTCTGACTGGTGACTAGAATTGCCCTGGCACTGTTCAAATATCAGATGTAGCACATGGACAGAGTTAGTCCAGATTTTAACATTCTACCTGTGTTTACAGACGCAGGTGTTTGGGCACCTCTGACCTCATTATTAGGTCGGCGCTACATAATATAGGGCAGGGAGTGGTTCCACTACATAATACAGGTGGGGGGGTTCCACATGTTTCCCTACATATTTGATTATTTCATTCATGTATCGATACAATGTATATTATTCTGAACATCAGTTATAAATTCACTACAGGTATGCAATAGTCCTGTCAACAGATGTCACAGTTGGTTGGTGTACATATGTGTACGGACCTCTGTGATACTCAGGGACTAGTTTCTACAGGGACAAGGCTATGACAAATCAGGGACAATCACGGATACTTCTACCATATTAGTACTATTAACTTGGAATGTGTTGGCAGATTCGTATTACTACTAATTTTCTGCAGTTAAATGCATATATTACTCTTCATTGTTGTAAGTAGTCATTCTCATTCAACACCTTTCCTCCAAAGGTCACTGGCTTTGTGAGTGATTAAGATGCTAGCCAGTTATTGTGCAAATGCTCTGACCATTGGTAGGGTTGACACATTGTCATATGTACAGGTTGGGATATATTCTGGGAACACCAGATTGTTTAGGTCAACACATACCCATGGTCAGTGCAGGTTTAGAACATTCATTAGTTTCCTAGCTGTGAGCCTATACCTTTAGCACTTTAGTTGTTATTCTCTTTCTTGTACAAATTACGTATTTTCTATCCTGATGTGACCGCTTTAGGAAACTGTTACATGCAGTATGGTACATAGTTATTTCCTACAATCACAAGACATTTGGCATTGTTTCATTGTTGGTCAGGACACACCTACCCACACAGTAACTGTCCCTCACACAGTGGATCAGGGGGTATCCTGTTTATGTCAGTGCCTTCATCACCCTTTTTCCATGTTCCACTATGTGAATGTGTGCAACATATTCTCTCAATTATTCGTGTCGGGACACGTGTGTCACTGGCAGGTGTTTGATCCTGGGTAGTAGGTTCTGCATGACCATCTAGGACTGGACAGTCTCGTGCATCACTACTGCAAATTCCAACTTGTGTCCAGATGTCTACAAGACTGCACATCGTGTCTTGATACCCATTCTAATGTTTACACAGGTTACTTATCCCATGAGGGATATCCAAAAATTTAACAAGACCAATACCGACCATTCTTCTGGCATTATGAAAATGTGCTGGTGGTTTTACATGCAAGGGATACATAGTTTGCAATCCTGAAACTGCCTAGGGTGACACTACCTACTACTTATGAGTAGTGGTCACTATGTGTAGATGTGGCTGCGCCAAACTAGTAGGCCACGTATGGCTGGATTTGGTGGACGTTCAGGTATGGGGGTGGGTTGTGTGCTGTCGAGGGGATGCTGGGTAGTCCCATTATGCATCCAGGTGTGTTGCATTTGATTTGGCCAGTTCCATCATGACCAATCTGTGGGTATGTTCCGGTGACATTTCTGTACATTTGTATCGCACATTTTAATATTCATATGTTTGTGGTATTGTGTTCTACAGTATGGCCTGTCTGGTTGTATTGCAGATGTGTATACATGTTCTTTGTGTTTCTTTCTGCTTCACACGCTGCTCCCTCATACACCTCCAGTTCACCTATTCTGCATACGACACAGTCTTGCCTTTGAGGATTATACCATTACCCATCCCCCCCACACACATATTCCTGACACTCCATCCATCACTGCTTTGGTTGATGGCCCATGACACGGTCAAGGTAACACATTGCATACACTACATATGTCAGGTACCTGTATGGTTGTGTGGACTATCCTGGCATGTTTCACCTTCCACATGCTAAACATCATGCACATAGGTACACGCCCATACTTAACTTTCATGACATGGTTAGTACACCCGGGTAATACCCATTCAACTGTGACACATCCTGACAAGTACGGCTTGGACCGCAGATGTGCGGATTTTGGCTGACTGTTCTGATCATTGGTAGGATGCCACTTTTTCTTATGTCCAGGATGGGATATAGTCCGGACACATATCCGATTGTACTGGACAACACGTACCCACAGTCAACACTACGGATAATACTGTTCCTTTAAGCTTACATGTTGCCTTATTGTTGTAGCAGTTTATATGCTCCCTCTGTTTCGTGTACATGCTTATTCTATTAACTGTCACATATGGTATGTTAAATATGGACATACCTATTGTATGTGACTATTACATGCATTGTGGGATATAATTCTGTCATACGGTTGCTAGATATTTACATTTATCATGGTTTTTGTTATGGACACATCTGCCCAGCTGTGTACTCTCCCTCACAATATGGGTCAGCTGGTGACCCTGACCATTGGGCTGGACGTACCTATTGGCGGCACGCTAACATGATGCGTTTCACTTCCACTTGGTATAACTATCTACACTGCATTGAACTATGGGCACACGGTTTTCATTGTCATTTGTTCGAGGGATAGGGACCCGTTATTCCCTACCGTGCATTTGTGTTTGCTTCTTCATTTTGTCTTTGCAGGAACTGTCTTGCATGCTTTGCATACATTTCGGTATCCATGGACACTGACAGATGTGATTACTATTGCTTGCAAATTGTTATATGCAAGCATTTTAGGCTGCATGTCGAGAGCTGACATTTCCACGCCTCCATGCGGCACTTCGACACATCCTATGCCCTCGCGCTCCTTTCCTATGCACGTGGCTGTGGCAGCAGAGCTCCTTCATTAATATGCATTTGGTGCTACTGTGCCATCTTCACGCCACATGGTCAGCGCAAGCCTAACGCCGGCCTTGCGCTGAGCTTTATGAATCCCAGGGAATGTGTGTATACTGGTGGGGTAGTAGGGTAACACATGATTTTTACAAAAAAATTTATTTTTATTTTTTTATAGGTTGTTTATATGTAATTTGCATACTGTATAGATACATATAGTAAATAAGTATTGTGGTTATAGCTACATAATTTATTATACAGCCTTGAATGCAACTAGTTTTAGTAAATGTATTTAGTACCAGCTGTTTTTGCAGTAGCAGTGATGGTGTTTCTTTAAATGTGTAACAAGTAACCAGGAATGTAGTGCCTTTGAATGCTAAGCACTGTATTTAAGGGATGAAGGTTTTTGACTAATAGTATGGTCTGAAGTTGCAATCTTTGTAACTGTGAAAGCACTTATATTTGGCTTCCATTAAAGACATTTTACTTTTATAACTGCTGGCTATCGTTTTATTCTGCTCCATTTTATGCTTTTCCTGTAGATTTTTCAATATGTTTGAAATTGGGACAGGTGAATGAGTTTTGAATTAAGTACATTGTAACTTTTAAATACAACACAGACTTTAAATATTTTTTGACTCCAAAGAAATAGTAAGGCATTCTTTTTGACCATAATAATGCACATATTTTTATGAAATAGTTTAATAAGCGAAAGTATTTTTAAATATTTGGATATTTGTTATGTTAATAGTATTACACAATTTTGAGATATAGACACTCATACTTTAAAAATTAATTCAGAGCTTTTGTTAGATCTATAAAATATGTATATATTTTAGCATGATAAATATATATGTGCATTGATTTCCTTTTTTATTATAGTTTTGTATAATAAGATTACCACTCACTTGTAAGTTTACAGTTGTATTTATGTCTTCAGGTCCCACTCTGTTATTTATTTAGAGATTGTGTTATAATAATGTTGAATGAGTGAATAATTTATTAATATTTAATGGATAATTTATACTACTATTACAGTAATAGGTACAGAAATCACTGATTATTTAATATTTGTGATTAATAGAAGAGATGCATTAAACTTTTAGGTAATATGGGAAATAGTTTTGAATGGCAAATATATATAACTAAATTAATAGGCACTTATTATTTTTGAATTATATATAATATTATATTACTTATTTGTAAGTCACAGTAGTTTATGGCTAGTTTTGTATGGATTTTTAGGTGTTGGTAGGTAGAGAGATAGTACAGTAGTTTGCCTATTCGACAGGCAAACTAGGAACTTTGGTATCCATGGCAGATTGAGGTTTAGCAGCAATATATACTGTTATAGTTGTAGACTTGTCTTTATTTTTGTTATCTACAAGTTTTAGTAGTTTAGTTTGTGGTTAGGAAGAATAAAAAATGTATAATTTTAAGACTGTTGGTGGAATGCATTAGAGTCTTAAATATAATTAAATTAACTTGGTGGATAAATGTGTCATATTATTTTTAAAATAAATATTTTAAATATATGGTATGGATTGTTTTAATCTATTATCTGTTGGATTAAATAATGGCAACAAAAAAAAATCATTAATGAGACATCTAAAATGAAACAGAGGAGACATTATATTCTTGCAAGAGAGTCACTTGATAAAGATATACAATATTTAAATAACTTAGGTTACAAACTACTATCATCTGCTTCTTTTTAACAAAAAGAGGAGGGGAACTGTTACTTTGGAGAAGATCTAATATACCGCCAGAGGTCATGAAATTCATTAATGATTCCAAAAGCAATGTATACATTTGTAATAATTAAATATAATGAGAGACTCTATACACTAGCTAATTTTTACTGGATCCATGGAACAAGTGAAAAAGTGGCTAAAGATAACTTAGACTTAACACAGTAATTGGAAGGGTAGTTTAATTTTAACAGGAGATTTTAACTGCTTATCTAGTACAGAAGATACAAGTACACAAAAGAAAGCTAAAATACCAGCATCAGCTAAAGCACTAAATAAATAGATTAGTAAGAATTGTTTAGCTGATTTACTGGTAAAATTAGAAGATATGCCATTGTTTTTCACTCATTATTCGTATGCACATGAGACACAAACTGGAATTGCTAGGATGTATGCCTCTAAAGACTTACTTGATAAAGTGAATTTTAAAGGTATTCCTTGTCCTTTATCTGATCATATTAATTGATATAAGAGTATTTCAGATTATTTATAGAATCTCAGTATATATATATATATGATGAAATTAAAAGAATTTAAGAGTTACATTAAAGAACAAACTGAGATTTCTTTTTACATTTTTGAATGGTAATAGTCAGATTAGTAACTTCATACTATATGACTCCTTAAAATGCATATTAAGGATAGAATGAGAAGCTGGGTTAGTAATAAAATGAAAGAATAAGGTAAAGAGTTGTTAGAAATACAAGAGGAAATACAAAAACTGAGGTCTGAACAAAAAACAAAGAAGTTAGAAAAATACTAATGTCATTAAAAATTATGGACTAAAATATCAAACAGTTTTAACACATAAAGTAGAGATAGCACAGTTATGAAATGATGCCAAAATATCTACATCTATTAACTAATAGAAGTAAGATGTTCAGCAAAATGTCACAAATCAATAATATCCAAAATCCTCAAACTAAGCTTACTTCACATATAGAGGAAATGCTTAATACTTTTAAAAAATTCCATGAGTATCTTAATAAAGATAAAAATAAAAACCCTGATAATTACAAGATATTTAAAGAGAAAAGTTAATAATAAACTTAATGACTAACAACTATCCCTTTTGAATAAGCCTATTACCCTGATAAAAGTTAAAGAAGCTTTAAAAAAGGAGAAATCTCCAGGGTTAGATGGTTTAAGCATGGAATTATATAGTCTGCTTAAATTAAATATTTTAAAATTACTGATTGATATTTTGAGAATAATTCAGAGTGACAAAATAATTCCTCCCTCATGGAAATTCTCTGTACTCTTACCTATACTTAAAAAAGGAAAGGATAATAAGTTTGTTTCCTCATATATACCTATTACATTATTAAATGTAAGCTATAAAATATTTACTTCCATTTTCACTTTAAGATTAAAAGATGTAGTAGATAAATTAATTAATAATGATCAAACATGATTTATAGTTAATAGATTAACTTATGATCATATAAAAAAGGTAGTAACTATCTCATATTTAGCAAAAGGTATAAACAAGAAACTGGCCTTAATTAGTTTAGATATTGAAAAAGCTTTTGAATCTGTAAATTTGAACTACTCGTTTAAAACTTTAGAAGAGTTTGTATTTCCAGAACAGTTTATTGGAGTAATAAAATATAACATATTGAGACTCAAAAGTATATGTTAAAATTGGATCTCACTTCTCAAGGATTCACTTTAAACAAAGACACAAAACAAATGTGTCTCTTGTCTCCTCTACTATTTGCATTAGTTATTGCACCCTTAGTTAATAGTATAATAAACAATGAAAAATTTGATTAATTCTCAATTAACAGAGATTGTCAATCTAAAATACAGCTTTTGCAGATGATATTTTCCTAACTATAGGAGATTTAAATTATTCAATTGAAGAAATAGATGAGGAGCTTGAAACATTTCAAGAAGTATCACTGCTAAAATTTAGTAATAATAAAACTGAAACTTTAGTATTAAATCATTTACTAGACAGTAAGTATAACAATAAATATAAATATAATTGGGAAGGAAATGAGCTAAAATATTCTGGAATAAAAATCTATCAATATTGGGCACTGAGCTAGCAACTCGACACCATAAAACTCCACTGCCAATCATGAGCGTACAGGTGATCCGCTGTGGTCACCCCTAACCGGGAAAAGCCGAAAGAAGAAGAATTAGTAATTTTGAAAAAAATAAATGAAGAAATGTTACTTCTTATTAAAAAGAATGTAATGAATGTTGTTTTACTTTTAAGGATAGGTTAGTTCTTATTAAAATGACAGATGGCACAGCGGTGCCACGGTAGCATTGTCACTTCACACCAAGAGGTTCTCCAGTTCAATTCTTAACTGGGGTGCCTTCTATGTGGAGTCTGCATGTTCTCCCTGCATTTGTGTGGGTTTCCTCTGGGTGCTCTTGTTTCCTCCCATGTTACAAAGGCATGCGTCTGGAGTGTTTCTCCCCGCGCCTCCACTGAAAATTGGCTTTGTTCCAAGTTGCACTTTCCGGGTAAATAAATGTTAAATAAATAATAATTACCCAAGAATATATATATATATATATATATATATATATATATATATATATATATATATATATGTATTGCATACCTGAGAAAAAAAACTTTTAAAGAAAATAGTAAAAAAAATGTTAACTTCATTCTTATGGTATCTTAAAAAGCAAACACAAAGAAAAATGGTCAAGTTACATCCAAAAGTTTAATAAAATGCTAATAAAACATAAAAAACACAGTAGTTAAAAGACAAAGCTTTCGGATGACTACTTCTTCAGTGTGATACAACCATAGTAAAACACAATATTATTTAAATAAAATCACATGATAATAACAGCCAACCAACATCACTATCTAATTAATTATATCATTAGTTAATAATATATACATATTTAAAGAGACATTTATAAAATGGCTATATGATATATAGCCTTATATTCAGATATCTTTTTTTTATTTTTTAGACATGTCTGCATTTTTTTCAAAATTGATTTAATGGAAACAATAGAATTAATACCTGGACTACTGTCTGCTTGTAGTCTAATAATCCAATTGTATTCTTTGGTTTCTAAATCATTATTTCTATCTTCCCCTCTCTGACTAGCATAGCATATGTCAATAACCCTAAATGAAAAATTATGTGCATTTCCAAAATCAATGTTATGCTTTGCAATTGCGTTTGTAGAAATATTCCTTTTTGTATTGGACCTGTGTTCAATAATCCATTCGCGTAGCTTTCTACTTGACTTGCCAACATAAAAACTTGGACATACATCACTTGTAGCTAAGTAAACAATGTTACTAGAGTTAGAATTAAACCAATATTCTTTCTTGGTTGTAGGATGTATAAATTTATTGTTCTTACATATCCCACTGCATACAGAGCAGTGCATACATGGAAATGTACCCTTTTTATTTGATTCAATCCCCTTTTGTTTCTTAGTTCGAGTATTAAAGATGCTGTCATACGGCAATAAATATTCAAATCTTTTAAAAAGCTGGCAAGAACTAAATATTAAGTTAGGCCTAGATTATATGGCCTTAGTGAATCATTTTTTTTGTTTCCATTGAAAGAAATATGCAGGAAGAAATTGAGAAACTAGAATCAGAACTGTGTGCTCTGCCTAACTTTATTATAAACATTACTGCTTATAACAACATGCTTGAAAGATTAGTGGCACTATATAAGAAGCTAGAGCAACAAAAATGAAATAAACTCAACTGTGACATTAAGGCTTTCCACACAGGCAACATTTTTTCTTGGCCCAAAGACTTTAGAAGAGGAGGAGAAGCAACGAACATTACTAGCCATACACAAAAAAAGTTCTATGTATGAACTTGATCAATTTACTATTCATGCAACTGCTTCTGCAACTACTTCTACAACTGATACGGCTAATGGCAATGTTTTAACTGCTGACATTGTAGAATCTAATTTAACGACTGGGCCAAATTCAAATAATACTCTAAATGAATCTATACATCAAAATGTAACTGATGGGAATGTAACAGATGGTCCAGCCAATCAGTGACAGGATTTTTGAAGAGCCTCTACAGCAATCCAATTAATGTTGCCAAAGACAATACCCAATCGGAAGCAAGACACCAACAGGGGGAGGTCCTATTTAAGGAAGAGAACCAGAGAAGCAAGTGCCAGTTCGCAAATACGAAACAAAACACTGAGGTAATAAATACTGATTGCTCAGTGTTTAATTTGTCAAAAATAAAACTAACTAAAGCTGATATCAGTTTAAGTAAAGGCATGACTTTTATACTTGCACAAAAAGACTCTATAGTAGATGCCCTGACTGACTTGAAGCTTTTCACCAGGCATTTGAATCTAAAATTGCTTTATAAAGATTCTTACAGATCTATGCCATTAAAATGTAAAAAGTAGCACATTCATCCCCTTTAGTAATCCCATTGTTGCAGCTTTTGAAAATATATGTGAACAACAAATGTATGATTTATATACTAAAAATAACTTTAAAAAGTATTTTAATTTGTCTACTGTTGAATTAGAAGCTCTGAAAAAGCTAGAGAATAATAATGATATTGTTATTAAGGAAGCTGGCAAGGGAGGGGGGATTGTTTTAATGAATGTTGGTGAATATTATGCTTCTATGAATGAGCTTTTAAATGATGTGACTGCATTTAAACAGATTTCTTATGGTGAAGTAGCACGCTGTATTAGTAATGTCAATATACTTTTATTTGAACTTCAAATTAATGATGATATCTCTGTGGATTTATTGAATTATTTTTCTATACCTTGCCCTAAAATACCGATTATATATGGTTTACCTAAGGTTCATAAATCTTTAGAACCCCCCCCATGAGACCCATTGTCTCTGGTTGGGGTTGGCTAACAGAGCCCATTTCCCTGTACTTACAGACTACTTTAAGTCCATTATTGACACATGTAAAGAGTTTTATTAAGGACACTGGAGATTTTTTAAATAAACTTTATATTTGGTACCAAGAGAAAACAACTAATCAGTACATTTTTGTCAATTTAGATATAAAATCTCTTTACTGTTATCCCTAATGACTACAGCATTGATGCCATTCGTATAATTTTATGTAGACATGGAAAAATGAAAGGCAGGAAAATAGAAATAATATGTGACCTATTAGAAATAGTATTAAATAGTAATATATTTATTTTTAATGAAAATTTCTACCATCATACCACCGGTGTTGCAATGGGTACACCAGTTGCAAACACCTATGCCAACTTAACCATAAATAAATGGGAAGAAAAAATATATATATATAATGGTCCAAGTGAATTTAATTTTCACATATTATTTTATAAGTGTTTTGTAGAAGATGTGTTTTTTATATGGGGGGGCACATTAGATCTATTAAATTATTTTTTTAATTATTTAAATACCACTACTACATTTTTGAAATTTGAAATGACTAATTATGTTAGTGAAATACATTTTTAGATATACACCTAACCAATATAGAAAATGTAATATCTAAAAAGATTTATAAAAAATATCTCACAAAAATAAATATCTATCAGTGGCGGCTCATGCTATAGCTGTAAAACAAAAAAGAAAAGAAAAGAAAACCAAATGTGAGTCCCAGAACATCATGAATGTGCAAAGAATCCAGATTGTCTCATCAGCAGTCCGGATTAGGAAGACAGCATTCAACATGTGTATGTGTGTGTGTGTGTGTGTGTGTGTGTGTGTGTGTGAAATGCTCCAGTTGCTATATACTGGTGGCTAGAGAGCTCAGGATACATGGTGGTGAGTACCAGGTGGCAAAAGCCTGAATTCCCTACCCACCACCATTTGTAAAACATTTGCAGATTTTTGCCTTATATATGTTCTGTTTTGTTCCTCATAAAATCTGTGGTTTCTGTATTTTTGTTTCTTTACATAGTCAGTAGTGCAGTGGTGGCATTGTTGCCTAACAGCTACAAGTTCGCTGGTTTGATTCTTGGCTGGGGTGCCTTCTGTGTGGAGTCTGCATGTCCTCCCTGTGTTTGTGTGGGTGTCCTCCCATCTTACAAAGACATGTGTCTGGAGTGTTTTTCCCTGGACCTCTGCTGAAAATTGGCTTTTGTTCCAAGTCAGACTTTCCTGGTTAACAAATGTTAAATAAATAAAAATGACAAGCATTTGAATTTCAGACTTCACATTCTTCAGAAAGTACATGGTAACACAAAACCTTTTATTCGAGAAATTCTGTAAGTTTATAAGCTGGATATTTGAAATTTGTGCCTATTTTTGGGACTGTATTCCTCCATTATTGGCTTCGTCCAAGGTTGAAAGCTATGGTAAGAACTGAATTCACTGAATATGTTTGGGAGCTGTATTCCCCCATTATTGGCTTTGCTCAGGTGCTTTGTGCTAAGAGGTTGACAGCTATGTTGAGAACTGCATTCACTAAATGGTAGCCATTTAAGTTTCAGTCTTCCTCTCTTTCACAAAACAGCTGAATTGGCATAGTGGTATGTTGTTTTGACTGTTTTGTAAAGGGTCCTGGGTTCAAGACCTGGCAGTGAAATGTAATGTGGTAACACAGCATTTGATTCTAACAACTTTCCAACATTATACAAGCAATGTTTAAAATGTGCCCTGGTTGTTGGGCTTTTGTCGCCTCCCCCCAATAAATTTTGGCTTTTTCCAGATTTCTTGTGCTGCAAAGTTCAGAGATACAGCTGAGTGTCGAACAGATTTTACAAGGAGCTGAGAGCTGCAGGGGAGCAAAAGTTTAGTGCTGCTTATGATGAATCTACTTGTATTGTTAATAGCACAATAGATAATGTACTTGCTTTTGATGCAGAAGGCTGTGGGTTGTACTCCCACAGTAGGTAGATGCATTGCTGATACTGTACTGTGTTGCAAATGGGGTGGATGCTGTAGTCCTTTTTGGCAAAGATACCTAGTAACTATGAATCAGTTACCAGTTTGCCATCCATTCCCTATTGCAATATTACTAGCTTATCATTTTTTTAGTTTAACATAGGCAATTTATTCCTGAAGGACAACAGGTACTTTATTTGTAGATGAAACAATGAAATATAAAGTTGTTTGCTCATAGCAACCCCTTTATTAGTTACAGATCTCTTTAATGTGGACTTATTTAGATGACTTTTACTTATTCAGAGATTATGCATATTTACTGATACTGGTGGACTGTAGAAGTTTGAGTAGATTTTTATGATGGAAATGTTCTGAATTGGGCAGTTTTGTCATTATTGGTGCATGCATTTTGTTTCATTGTTTACTGGAAAAATGTTCAAATGAATAAATTAAAATGCCCTCTAAAACTGTACTGTATTGTACAAGGAATATAATTTAATACAACCAGGAAGGTGTATCAAAGATCATGTGTATGTTTCATGTGCAACTGGCCTGTGATCTGAAAACAGCCTAAAGTTAATCTTTATCTTCCACTGGCAAAATGTATTTTCTTTGAATGTGGGTTGCAATGCTGTTTCAATGAATGTGAGTTTAAAGGGCAGAGAAGTTTTAATGCTAAGTCTATTTTTATTGTGAGACTGCATTGCTTTGTTTAGCAGATATCTATTGGTGTTTGTGCTGTAAAATGCAAAATAAAACTTTCAAATGAAATCCAAATCATCGCAGAAGTAAAGCAGTATGCACATTACAGTTTTTATGGTAAATTGGGTGAAATAACCAAAAAATGGGACATTGGAATGGCTGCAGGGGGGAGGCTCCATTTGACCATGATTTTGTGAGGAGGGAAGATCAGCAAACTCAAAGACAGGCCCAACTGAACTATACCTCTCAGCTGTCCAGATTTTTGCAGAATGAATAGATTTTTGCTTCTTAGTTTTGGTTTGTTTCTCATAAAATTAGTGTTTTTCTGGCAAATCATTTAGGAATGAAGTCACTAAGTAATGACAGACATTGAGTTTCAGACATCATAACTTTCAGAAAAAAATGCATGTTAAAGCAAGACCGGTTATTCTATCAACTAAGTTTATACAAGAGCAATTTTTAGTACTGTTTGTATGTTCCCCCAATATATTTGTCCTTGTCCAGATTTCCTGCATTAAGAGGTGAGTACAAATAAATCGCTTTATAGAATTAGGAATATCCAAACCTCTCAACTGTCCCCAATTTTGGCTCAACATGTTGTCCTCTCCCTAATAATCCCTCCACAAAATGGCAATTTTGGAAGAAAACGTGGAGGTTTTACAATTATAAATAACTGTAATGATGAGAGTTATAGATTACTTTTATTTCAGAAATGCATGTAGATTCTTTTATTTTGTCAGCTGCTCAAGTTAACAGTACTAATATTAAAAAGGTGTCCCTTCTTTGACAGTTTCCCAGTTGTACTGTGTGGCAATTTTATATTTTTGCATCACATTTTTGGTCCATTTTTCATAAAATTGTGGTTTTCTGGCAAATTAGTGGCAAATCATTAAAGATTAAAGTTAGAAAATAATGGCAGACATTTGAGTTTCAGATTTCATACCCTTCAGAAAACTCATACTAATGCAAGACCTACTACTATTCTATTATCTTTCTAAGTTTATAAGAGCAATATTTAAAAAGTGTCCTTATTTTTGGGCCTTTGTCCCACTCCTATGTATGGCTTTATCCAGATTTCTATCTCTGAGGTTGAGAGGTATGAATGTCAAAGCCATCACTGTCAACCAGAGACATATCAAATTGTGACATACTTGTTGCACCCCACTCCCCCATGTAGGAATTCTGGATGTGTCCAAGCAAGGCAAGGAGCAGTTATGCAGTGTAAGTGTGCAGAGTATTCCTCCATCGAAGGGAGACACAAGTACGGCACTGGCTTTTCATCTGTCCTTGATTTTGCAGAATGTTCTGGTTTTCTGTCATATTTTTATACTTTTGATTTATGCTTCTTATTATTCAAAAAATGCATGCTGTCACAGTGCCCTGTTGCTCTGTGTTTAAGTAGCAATGCTCTAATGACCATCAGGTAAGCTTGTCGAAGATTGTAAGATGCAAGCAAGCTTTAATAAGCATACTGTTAAATAATTACCAACAATGAAATCCTTTTTGTTGTTGCCATGCAGAGAATATTTACATAACTAGATAACATATAAGCCTTAGGTACTGAAATTCATATGACAGTATTTGTAATAAATGACAGGATTACAGTATTTTCAGAAGCCCACTACATTTGTTTGAGACTTGTAGTCATCTTTGCAGGCATTACCCGTAAACTAAACAGAATGCCAATCTATCATGTGCGGTCCATAACCTGTGCAGCAATCCTTTAAGCAATTTATTTTGAGCTTGTTTGCTGTTCATGTTTTACTTTGATCATGTCTTCCCCATGAAACAAGTAAATAGTTGTTGTCAGGCAGCAGGTCTTTTTTGGATAAGAAACATTTTTACAAGTGGGGATATCAGCTACTTTCAGCATGTTACTTGGTACTTTTATAAAGCTGAATATAAATTATAATTAGAACTGCAGTGCAAGGTGAAGTGGTTTGAGTTGAGTGTTGCTTTTTTATATACTTGATTTTGACTGGTATTCCAGTAATGTATTTAAAAAGTAATTTATTTTGTCATGCCTCACAACCTTTTTGTTTCCATCTAGATATTAAGTAAGCTGTCATGTAACCAATGCTTTGAAATATTTTTTTTTCTGCACTTCATTTTGTCTTGTTTGGACTCTTGTAATGACAGTCTGGCACTCAGGGCAGCATATTTAATTAAAGTTCCAGTTGTTGTGGTTTTGAGTATAGACCTACCCCTTTCTAGTTGGCCACACCCCTTCCCATTGGACTCACCCATTCAGCTGTCTCCTGCAGCCCCCTTTTAATTTGAAGTCACCAGCTGCCACTGATATCTACATAATAAAAGCATGCACCCAATCCATACATTTAGGGAAATAGTCAAGAGTCTATATAGTAGAGTTAGCAGGTTAAATACTGAAGATGACACGTGCATTGAACAGTTGCATGACATGAAATGTGATTCCAACAAAGAGGTTATAACTTAGAATTGATATTGGAAGAAGAGAAAAAATGTCCTTGAACGAAGAAAGGACAAGGTTAAGCCCTATTTTTCATCTTCACAAGATGGTTCCAATCCCTCTACATCTACTGTTGATCAACTTAGATATACTACCACTTATAGCCATTGCATACATAGTATAAAGGAAATAATTAGCAACAATTGGGCTATCTTACAAGCCCTAACAGATTTAAATAATATTATTCAGTCTCATCTAATGTTTGCCTATAAAAATTCAAGCAATTTAAAAATAAGTTATGCTATAAGGAAATACGAACTAAGAAACAAAAGGGGATTGAATCAAATAAAAAGGGCACATTTCCATGTATGCACTGGTCTGTATGCAGTGTGATATGTAAGAACAATACATCTATACATCCAACAACCAAGAAAGAATATTGGTTTAATTGTACTGCTACTTGTAAATCTAGTAACATTGTATACTTATCTACATGTGATGCATGCCCAAGTTTTTATGTTGGCAAGTCAAGTAGAAAGCTATGCGAATGGATTATTGAACACAGGTCCGATATAAAAAGGAATATTTCTACAAACGCAATTGCAAAGCATAACACTGATTTTGGAAATACACATAATTTTTCATTTAGGGTTATTGACATATGCTATGCTAGTCAGAGAGGGGAAGATAGAATTATTAGACTATAAGCAGACAGTAGTCTAGGTATAAATTCTACTGTTTCCATTAAACCAATTTTGAAAAAAATGCAGACATGTCTAAAAAATAAAAAAAGATATCTGAATATAAGGCTATATATTATATAGCCATTTTATAAATGTCTCTTTAAATATATATATATATATATATATATATATATATATATATATATATATATATATATATATATATATATATAATTAACTAATGATATAATTGATTAGATAGTGATGTTGATTGGCTGTTATTATCATGCAATTTTATTTAAATAGTATTGTGTTTTACTATGGTTGTATCACACTGAAGAAGGAGTCATCTGAAAGCTTTGTGTTTCAACTACTATGTTTCTATTATGTTTTATTGGAATTTTATTAAACTTTTGGAAGTAACTTGACCATTTTTCTTTGTGTTTGCTGTGGACTTTTGCTTAAACAGCAAGTATATTGCAGGTCTTTGGTTCTTTTTGGTATCCTAAAAAGCCAAGAATTTCTTATAGACATCATATACGATTATAGGAGTATGGTGGTATAAGCTTCTCAGACAAAAACTCTTATTCGATTGCTGCACATTTAAACTCTATTATACTCTGGATAGAGTCAAGTTACACTAGTAAATGGAAAACCATTCAGGAGCAGATTATACTAAATTATTATACATTTATTAAATACGATAAATTAGAAATATGTAAAAATCCTTTCATCTGGTTAACAAAATTTACATTAGCAGGAAATTCATTTCAGTCTTTAGCCTCTGCATATATGAAACTGATTTTTAAAACAGTTAAGAAATATGTTTTTAAAACTCCATTAATATCAACATAGAATTTCTGTGCTTTCCCATTGCACACACCTCAAGATTTAAGGAAAATCAGAACAATGTTAAAATTAATTTACAAAGAAGGAATAGATTTGTATTATGGACTTATTGCTTTGAAAAAGGAAATGCTAAGTCCCCAGGATATTTGATCAAAGAATATAAGTTGGATGAATCTGCTAACAAGTTAATATTATCAATCAGTAAGAAATTAAATGAATTTGTAGCTAATATGAGTGAAGAGGAACAGTTCACTATTCCCCCATTATATATATGTATATATATATATATATATATATATATATATATATATATATATATATATATATATATATATATAAACATTTTTTTTTTCACTTCAGAATCTTGAACTTCTGAAATCTCAAAATTCATACGGTCAAGACTATATGATCGAGGTTTCAGAAGTTCGAAATTCTAAAATAAATTCAACCAAAAAAAAAAAACAACAGATAAAATGTTTCTACAGAGGGCACCCCCCCCGCACCCCCCACACCCCCTCTACTTAAATATACCAACTCCAAGATCTGACTGCAGTGAGGAAAAGGGAAATCTCCAATTCTGCACTGTATGCAGATCTCCATTCAGAATTTTCAAATTCTGAAACCTCGATCATATGGTCTCGACCATATGAATTTCGAGATTTCAGAAGTTCGAGATTCTGAAATGAACCTATACATATATGAATAAATATATATATATATATATATATATATATATAAATATATATATATATATATATATATATATATATATATATATATATATATATATATATGAATGGTATCATCAAAGGTGGATTGACCGACAAGGGAAGTTTGTCCAAGTTGTATAAGTTAATTATAAATAATAATAATAATTTTAATGCAAAATTCTGGAACTTTTTAGATATTAGTGAATTGAGTGACCTAATAGATGTTAAGAATAAAAATTTGTTAGTTAAATCAGTTAATCAAACTTCTTCAAGTTTATATTGTAAAGTTTTTATATGAAAATATATACATAAAATATTTGTTACTCCATATAAAATCTATAGGTTTAGTAAACTGACTTCTTCAGTTTGTTGGAGATATAGTAAAGATGTAAATGCTGACTGGACACACATTTATGGATTGTGAAAAATTAAATGTATATTGGGAAGAGATGAGTATGTTTTTAAGGGGTTATGGTCTAATAATTGTTCTGTAACTGGAACAGCAATACTGATGAATGTTCCACTTCCTATATCTGCAAAAGCCAAAGAGCAAAAAAGGCTCTCTTGGCACTTGTTAGAAAAGTAATTACAAAAAAAAGACATGTATCTACCCCAAGAATATCAAATTAATTCTATCTTGCACACTGTATCCCTGAAGAGGTTGCCGACCCACCCACCATTACTCATGCACATAGTACCACTACTCATACACACAGTACACATCAAACACAAAAATGAACAAATGTGGAGGTTCTCTCAAAAAACTTACTGAAGCACCAAAGATGTCCAAAACACAAGACTGCTACAACTAACACAGTTTCCACAGCACCCATGTCACATAGTAACACCAGTGTCTCATCTCACCTACCATGCCCACAGGGTGTAACACTCAAAAAACTATTGTTTTAATTACTGAGAACTCCATAGTAAGACACACAGATGTCCGATTCACTGGGTTGGACAAGGAGAAAGCCATGGTCAGCTGCCTGTCCAGTGCCAGGATTCATCAGATCATTTATGCACTCTGGTCTCTCAGCAACAAGTACTATTATGACTCTGTCATAGTTTATGTTGGAGTGATTGACCTGAGACATACCTCACTAGATTATATGAAAAAAGACATGATTGAGCTCTCTGAGTATGTGTCCCAGGCAAGTATGCCCCTAGCCTTGAGCAACATACTACACTCACCTAGAATGATGCCACAGTTTAAACAAAAAAAGATTGATTTCAATAATTGGCTTAGTTTTTGGTGTCATTCAGAGGGGATCCAGTTTCTGTCAGCCTGGGAAGCCATGGTCGACAAACCTTGCTGTTTTGCCTTAGACAGTTTGCGCCCTGGCAACAATAGGCTTTCAGCTGCTAGCAAATGTTCTTGTCTCTCCTGTTGTGCCTTTTTTAGGCAACATCTCAAAAACAAACTTACCATCATAAAATCTGCCAAGCAAAAGAAAATAAGGGTCATGCTGTTAAACACAAGGAACTTAAAACAAAAACTACACACCCTGGAAGCACTTCTACCACTGGTAAATGTAGATGTCTGTGCAGTCACGGAAACCTGGTTCAAGGCCTCAGAGAGTACCCTGGCCTTGCAAGGCTACAATGCCTTCCACACCTTTAGAGCACAAAATGAATGAGAACCAAAGGAGGCAGTGTTTCTATCTATATTAAAGATAAATTCACTTCCCATCTAGTTAGATTGGACAACTCCATGGAGTTACTCCAAGTACAGGTTACTGTGGGTAAGACCTCAGTTCAACTCATAGCCAGTTATAGATCCCCCTCCATGGGTCTTGACATGCATGAAGCATACTTGACCAAACTACAGTCAATCCAAATATTTCCAAACACTCAGGTGATGGGGATTTCAATTATGCCACCATCAACTGGGAAACCTATGTTAGCCCTAATTCGCTAATAGAAAAGATCCTTGACTTTGTTAACTCAAATGCCCTGGAGAAAATTGCTCATACCCTGACAAGAGGAACAAACATACTAGATCGGGTCCTCACTAACATGCAAACAGGTGCACTGCCACAACTGTTGGACCCTCTTAAGTTAAATTTGATAACAAATCAGTCTCCTTTGAGCTGGCACTAACACCAGAACTTGCAAAGGGTGAAATCAGACTAAAAAACTTCACCAAGGCAAACTATACCCTCCTAGGTGAAGGTATAAATGCATTCCAAGCCCCACCCCCAGCTAGAAGTGGTAACCATAAGTGTATAAACTCAGCTGTACCAGAAAGAATCAAATCCAGAGCCCCAAGTAAAAACAAGCTGCTATGGTAGACCTCCATCATCAACAACCTTTACAATAAATGCAAAAAGTTGTTGTCCAAGAAAACAAAGGTGAGGGCCCCAATAATGGAAAAGCACCCTCCTCAGCCTCAACAGGCAAATAAGATAATATAGTAAATCCTCTAAGAGCTCTTTTGAGAAAAAAACTAGCACGCACAGCCAAGGATGACCATAAGGCCTTTTACAGCTACATACATTGCTTAAAAGTTAAGACCAAAGCATGTGCAGAACTAGTGACTAATGGTATCACACACACTGATCCCACAGAGCTAGCAAACCTGCTAGCAGATAGGTTTGGTGAAAATTTCACTTCTTTATCCCCTCCAAACTTATCTCATACCTTCCCCCACCCTACATATCTAAAGACCATGTCATTAAAGCTTTTTCCAAGGTAAAAGATACAGCCTCTATGGGACCAGATGGCATCCCAGGCAGTCTTCTAAACAGACTAAAACATGAACTAGCATCACCATTGAGTATCCTTTTCAATCATAGCCTAACCACAGGCTTTGTTCCTGCAGAATAGAGAGCAGCAACAGTTATTCCCCTTGATAAAGGTAGCCTAGCAACAGACACAGGGAATTATAGACCCGTAAGCCTGACCTGCCTCATCTGTAAGGCCCTGGAACATATCATTGTGGATATCATAAATAAAGAAATAGGTGACCTCCAAACCCTGGATCCAACCCAATTTGGTTTCGTTAAGGGCAGATCCCACCTGTTAAATCTGGTGGATTTCTTTGAAAATGTCACCATGTCCACTGACAAGGGCAAATCTGTGTAAAGAGCATACCTTGACTTGGCAAAGGCTTTTGACACAATCCCACATTCAGGCATTACCAATAAACGTAGCAAACTGAATGTAAACCCCTTTGTTGTAAGATGGGTTCACAAACCAGACACACACTATCAAAGTGGGTGACTCCACATCTACCAGCAGACCTGTCACCAGTGGAGTGCCACAGAGGTCAGTGCTAAGCCCCCTAGTGTTTGGTATATACTTCCCAGAAGTTCAGGCCACAATTAAGGTGTTAT
Organism: Protopterus annectens; assembly: GCF_019279795.1. Taxonomy (NCBI): domain Eukaryota; kingdom Metazoa; phylum Chordata; order Ceratodontiformes; family Protopteridae; genus Protopterus; species Protopterus annectens. Next base: position 318,484,378 of record NC_056732.1, on the reverse strand, counting down.
GGCTGACTAAGTTTCCGGATGACTGCAAACTGGGTGCAATTATGAAATCCCCAAAGGATGTCAGTATTCTGCAGGAGGGTCTTATGCAAACGAACGACTGGTATCTTAATCATGGTATCAAACTGAATGCAAAGAAATGCATCATTATTCCTTTTGGCAAAAACAGTGTCCCTTCACACTATCAAATCAACAATAATATTCTAAGCACCCACAGAGTGGTAAGAGATTTAGGAACACAAGAAGACTGTGACCTTAACTTTGACCACCATGTGTCTGCTGTAGTAAGGAAGGCTCTCTACATAGTGCACTTGATTAGTAAAGGCATCACTTTGAGAGCAAACCCTTCTGTACTTGGCACTAATCCGACCTATATAACACCCCACTCGGCATGTACTGTATAAAGTACCTGCAGCAATTGGAGAGACCTGAGAGGTTTCTAACAAAGAAGATCAGGAGACTTCACCACGTGTCATACACAGACCAACAAAAGTCCCTGTCACTATATTCTGTATCATATAGACTTCTTAGAGGAGACTTATGCCTAGCTTACATAGCAATCTCAGACCCAAACCTAATAAACTTACTTCATATCTCTAAATCAAATGGGACTAGAGCTACCCATCCCAGGGGACCTAAATATGGCCTGTGACTTAAATAGGACATGCTGGAGGGACAGATTTGTCTCCCAGTGGCTCCCAGTGGCTGCTGCATCTTTGGAATAGGCTGCCAATTCATGTGAAACAGAGCACCTCTATGACACTTTTGAAGAGGAACCTGGACGAATGGATGGGGCACCATAAATTCTTACTGGGTATAGCACCCACAACCCTCCTGGACAGGGGAAGTCATTACTAAATGCATTCCTGGTTATTGACTAGCATATGTATGGTATCACATTGGGATGAATCAACTAGGCTTGAAATGACCTCTTAGTTGATAGCCTAGTAATCTCCTATGATTCTATGATCCTATGAAAAAATTGGAAATCAAACTCAGTTCATTCAAAGAATGTTTAAATTTAACAGCAATGTTCTTATAAAAAAGATTTTTCAACATCAACATATCCACTTGCAATATGAACACACACACATATATATACATCTGGTCATGTCAGGAGGCATTATAAATAAGACACAGACACAGAAAAATTCATCCAGTTAAGTTCTCTTGAAGTAAGAGTATACCACAGCATGTCTATTAACGTGTTTACACTGTTTTATTGTATGCTTGTTGCACTAACTGAATACATTTCATGCAACATACACCACTGAGTTGTTAATCTTGTTGCTGTTGCATTTTGGCCTGGGTCATGGCTAAAAACAGTCCTTTGACCATGCCACCAACCCAGTTAACAAAGTAGGCAAGTCATTCAGTAAGTAAGTGTGTAAATGAATAAATAAGTAAGTAAATACATGCATAAATAAATGTAGTAGATAACAAATTGTAAAACTTTACAATCATTTGCATGGGCTTGATGCTATACAAAAGGTGTGACTAGTCTCGCAGCTAATGGTGCAGCATTAAAGTTACACCCCTATATGCAGCTTAAGCTCATTACTGTGTAATATTTAGAATGCAGTTCCAAAACAACTAATTGGCCTCCTTTTAGAGTATGAAAATAATCACTTCTAGGACAAGTTAAGGAACATGCGATAAAAGAGTACCTATTTGTGTTATTGTGGTGAATAACCTTTACTCCCTTTCTTACACTGTACGCATACCAATAAATATTTACACAGGACTTATGACTGAGGTTAAGTCAGCTAATTGTCAGTGTTCTGTTTGGGTCTATATCACATCGTTGAATCACAAATCAGCAAACGCCTCTTCATCGAACAACTATTCATCCAAGCTCCTAATCACAGAACTAAGTTTTCACTGAAATGTTTCCTAAGCCAAATCAATGGTAATCCACCCTAGTGACCATGAAAAAAAAAACATAAAACTTAACAACTTAGCCTCTCACACCCCCCAACTAAATATAGCAACTCTGAGAATGCACTACAGTGAGGAAAAAAATGAATTCTAGATGGTTTGCCCTAGGAAACGTTTCACTGAAAACTTAGTTCAATGATTAGGAGCTTCGATGAATAGTTGTTCGAAGAACAGGCATTCACTGATTTGTGATTCAACTATGTGATATAGACCCGTTCTGTTCAGTGTGTTGTAAACTGTTCGCATTCACATTGCTAAATTTTATTGCTAAAGGAAAGTGCTATATAGTTCATGCATAAGATTATAATAGTTATAGTGGCAAAATTGTAAGTGCACATTACATGGGCACTTAGGTTCAAGTTACAGAGCTAATCATTTTTTATATGTTCTTGTAGCATGTATTTTTTAACTCATACTGTTAGCATAATATCATTGTTATAAAATAATGACTTTTTATTGATGTGAGCTAAATGCAATGAAAAACTAGTAAATAAACATACAGATAAGTATGTCTAATGCAACTGAAGTGACAGAGTAGTGTGCATGTAATATATGTATCATCCAAAAAATATGTGCCATCCTTAATAATGATTTAAAGTAGATAATTATTACCATCTTTTTTGACAATATATAGTTAATTAGATAAAATGGGCACATTTTCTTACATATATATATGTGTGTGTGTGTGTGTGTGTGTGTGTGTACACATACATGTATGCCTGTATATATATATACATATATATATATATATATATATATATATATATATATATATATATATATATATATATATATATCAGGTTCATGTTAGCTGGTGTATATTGTTATATTTTTAAGGAGAAAGTAGAGGAGGGATTGCATTTAAAACAATTACCTGTGGAAATGGGCCACCTGAAATATTTTTCATGTTTTCAGAGAAAAAAACTGACAAGGTTAAATTGATCATGTAACTTAACAGAACCAGATTTAAAATTTTTTTCAGTGTAGCAATTGTGATGAAATACCTGCAGATTATCTGTATATTTCTAATTAATTGATCACTGCTATTTCAAATGCATAGACTTCTGCCAAACAAAATAAGTGTGTCACTCAATGTCAGTTAGCCGGCTGAGTTAAAAGTTAAGAAAGAAATTTGATGTGAATGACCTAGAAGTTATTATCCTTTATATTTATTCTGATATCCATTGCTATATAATTGACAATAGTGGAAAATAGGGAAAGTCAAGAATCATATATAATAAAAGAATTGTATAGTATACACCAGCAACATGTTGCTGAAAAACAACATTTTTATAGAAATAATAATTCTCACCAAGTTACTGAATATCCTTTTATGAAAGATAGTGACAACATTGTGTGACAGTTTACATTGTTTACCAGTAATGAAAATGCATGCATTTACACATAGGGATTTTAAGGGCGTATCTTTTGACACTGTTCAGAAATGCCTGCTCAGTCTTGTCCAAAATGTTTGCAGCTATGACAGCTGTTGTTTTTCCTACCTGCTATAAGAATTCTTGATTTTTCTTAGTAATGTCTCTTGATAAATAGACAGCAATTCTGTTCCCATGTGCTGTTTCTTCTAGTTTCAACATATTGCCACCTTGTATAATGTTTTAAAATGAGACAGTGACTTAATAAATGAAAACAATATAACTTTCATTAATACTATGATAATATCCCATGATTACACACATCATTAAGAAACTTAAATATAATTAATGATGCTGTTCTTTAGTTTTTAATGTTGTAAAATGTCAGCATTTTGCCAAGCCAATGACATATTGAAAAATATATACCTTTTCCTCAGATCTGATAACTTTTTGCCATGATAACACATGGTATTCAGAGATGCATCCTAAATGGACTGGCCAAATACAAATACTGTGGCTAGAAGAATGCTTTCTACTTCTGTACTTCTTTATTTCACTGATGGAGCAAACGCTTATTGAAACATCATTTGGGAAAGTCTTCCAATGAGAAAAATGATTTCTTTTGATTTTTTTTGTATTTTTTGACCCTCTGTTCTCTGTTACCCCTAAATCACCATCCCTCTAGCTTCATTTGTTCCATCCACTACACCGAACCAAGGCCATTGGAAAAAAAAGTTGACAGCCGTGGATCGTGCTAGCCATTTGGTACAGTTTAAGAGTCTTTTTGAATGGTTGTAACAACACCACCACTGGCTAACTATGGACTATAATGCCCAAGTACAGATGCTTTTTCCACATAATCTCAGCAAGAGTACTTCTCAGGGATGGCCTACCTTGGGGAAAGACTTGCTCTGCACCCTACAGCACTGGCAAACTGGCCATGGTCTTTCACCCTACCCCATCCTTGTCAGCTGCTCCAACAACTGTGCTGCTAAATTAATCTGGGTTGTAATCAGGGCAGAACCTCTATACTAGTCAGCTGACTTGAGAATTGTTTTTCTATGTCATGCCCAGGATTAGCCTTCTATTTACTTGTAAGGCATGAAATATTGCAATAATTGTATACTTCTACCTGAATAAAAATGGAATGTGCAAGGTAGCATATTCAGTGTTGATGACTTTACTACTATATCTGTGCAGTTGCTTATTGCAGACACTGGACTCCAGCAATGAAAATGCCTAAGTCCACACACACTGAAGGCAACCTTCCTGAAAATAAGAAATGAAATATATAATAAATATATTACTGTACCACACCATTACAATAAGCTGATATAGGCCTACATTTTATTATGCACAATCTCAATCATAATGTACCAGCTGAATGCATAACACAGAAAGTTGAGCATGGAAAAGACAGACCCAAAAGATATAATTAATGCTTTGCTATACTTCTGCTACTTTTTAATTAATAACTGAAATGCATGATCCAGAGTCGACTTAAATTACATAGCTATAATTCTTTGATAGCTTGCACTTGCATGTAACAAATTCTTGCAACAGCATTAAACAACACACAGGCAATATTTCTGTCCTGAGAAGAATCATGTCCTTATGAATGCACTAAGAATTTATGGGAAATGACATTTTAGAAAATGGGGGCCAAAATAGTCAGAAAAAGTTAAAGCACTGAAAGCAAGTAGTAACTATTGTGATGACCCACCACTGGACCAGTAATCAAGGATACAGCTCTCCGCATCAAGTGCAATTTCCCTTAAGAGCACACAGAGACCACAGTCAGTCCAGGGCTGGTTTCTCCCTCTTCCTCAAGATTCCCAGTAAGACTCCCCACTGGCACAGCTATAGAGTTGAGATCTCAGTTGAGTTACCAAGCCAAGACCTCCAGCACTCTCTCTGTCCAACCAGTGCTTTGCTTCCCTGCCCCAGTAGCTGACACACACACTCTCTGAGGTTTGAGTTACACACACACACACACACACACACACACACACACACACACACACACACACACACACACATCTGGGAAAGGCTAGCACAGGTTTACTAGCTATGCCCCCCTCTGCCCAGACTGTAAGGTAGTTTCCACTGCCACCAGTCACTCCTTATCAGCTACTTTAAGGCCCTTAACAAAGAGTGTCCAAACTTACTGTGTAATATTAATATTAATACAAATGGTAGTTTGACCAAGAGCAATACTATTAGGATTGGCCCACACAGTGTCACCAAATAAATATGCAAGTACTCTCAAAGCTTAACTATCTCTAGACAGATCAGCCACAATGAAAGATTTAAATGTATTCAATAATAAATAATAAAAGAATAAGGCAGTACTAAATATATATTCACAGTGACATCAGAGTTCAAAATCACAGGAAATATTTAAAATAACATTGCAGTACAGGCTCACACAAATAAAGAAAAACAAAATCTAATTTAAGCTTCACTATATTCTTGTCTGTATCTAAGATAATTATACTGTTCCTTAGTAACTTAGTATTAGAGCAAGGCAGATGTGATGAATGGCTCTGGTTGCTGTTGTCAGGTCCAAAACAGAACACAGAATGCTCTCTCACTAAGAGCCTTCTCAAAATAATATCTAAGATATAACTGCTGGGATAGCATGCAGAATTACATCACTTCTGGTCATCTGACTTCTAGTTCCCAGGCCAAAACCACCATTGCTAGAAGATGGCAGCATTTAGCATCTATATGAAAATTATATAGCAAGGGGTTTTGCTTAGATCTTTGGCAGATGCTGGAAGTCATAAAACAATTGCATTCCTTCATGCTTCAAAAGTAGTAATTAGTCCACTCCAAGGAAAATACAGAAAGCTTCCTACTACAGACTTTGTGTCTATAGCTGCACTGAAAACTTGAGAAAAAGCCTCTTTATTGTGTAGCCTATAAAGTAATTTAATTTCAGATATTTTTCTAAAGTTTGCTGCACTGAGGTTAACCTCCTTATTCCACATTTAAACAGTTATAATAGTGCATGTACATTTCTGTTTTCTTCCAGTAGGGCACACTCTCTATAAATTTTAAACACAGCACTGTACAAATATCTTTTCAACACAAACTTCTGTACCACACGAGTTATCCCTAATCTTTAGTATCATTGTCCACACATCAATACAACCATCTTAACACATTTTCTCTTCTCTGTCACTTTCTACTTTTAATATTGCCATTAAATATATGCCACCTATAATCTATATATTCCCACCTACCTAGCTATAAGATTCTAACTATATCTTTCTTACCTTTAAGTTTAACTCTCTAATTCTATCTTTCCCTTTACCTATATCCCCCCAAAAAATTGAGATGTTTTGTTAAATATTTCTAACTGTATACTTTTCCTGCATGCTAATGTTCAATTGTTACTGTATTGTGCCTTTTTACAACATAGTTGCTGCTTAGATAGTTTTCTGTATTATTTCACTTGCTTTATGATTATAATTGTGTTTCCTTACAAACTCATGTAATGATTTCCACGTAACTTGGAGCTTTTCTCCCTGGGCCTCCACTGAAAATGGTCTCAAGCCCAGTGGACTTTACCGGTCCACAAATGTCAATAAATAATAAATAATATACACATGATATGCAGTTCTAATAAATTTGTAACACAAGTATCTTATATAAATTAGTTTGATATTCACAAATGACATAATATTATTTACAAAATTCCATCTAACTGTGCTGGCAGTACCTCCTTTCATCACAGCTATCATAAAAGTTCTTCAGAGAAGGAATTGTACTATGGCACAGTGTAGAAAAAAGACTAATGACATGGTGGATTGTGCCATGATAAAGGCTGGGTAGAATGCAATTGCTCATAGTGGCATTGGTGGTGGACATTCCATAGTTCAATCTTTAACATCAAATGGGCAGTGCCTTCACTTTGTAAAGGACAATGACTGTGATGCAGATGAGGATGCTGCAGAAATCATCTTAGGTGGTGTTGACACCAGTACGTTCAGACACCTACATAATCCACAGTCAAGCACTGTGGAAGGTTAATGTTCTTTAGATGTATTTCGCATGATACCAACATAAATGTAATTCATATGTTTCCTCATCATGTATTCCATCAGCATCAAGTATACCATAAATTCTACATGTGCTACATGTTAAATGTGGACATAATACCTTTTATAAGAAATTATGCTTATCTGTCACAGGTCACTTAAATGACACCTTGATATCTTTTTTTCACAAAGAGTCAGCACCAGAACCAATGATGTGCTGTTATGCACCTCAACAGACTGGGGCTGACAACAGAATGGCCATCAGTGATAATCTCATAAATGCCATTCTCATGACACAGCCTATGGACAACAGCACAAAGTTACAAATTGTACTGAGAGGGTCCCCTACACACAATAGGTGGATAACTCTGTAGGCAGTGACCCAGGCTTACACATTCATCATCTTGAAGAAATGAAATTATAACAGGAGGAAACAACCTTATAATGTAATATATTTTTTCTTGTGCACATCCTAAAACTCTTCTGAAGAGACTACTCTTTCAAAGTTGCAAAATCCTCTGTCATACCTGTACACAAATGTGCTAGTGAAAGACATATTTCGCAGTTAACTCTGAAAAACACAAGGCCTTGTCTGCTGAGCTGCAGATGTGCCATGACATAGTTCAGGCCCAGGCTACTGCAACCGAGAGTCAGATAGAGATGGTTATAGTGATACTGCATACACAGAAAGCAATTCAGTAGAACATGGGAATGGTTGAGGCCAGGGACAATACCATGATTATCCCCATGCTCATTATAGTTGCACACATGGCAGCCATTTCTGCATCCAAGTACTCACTGGTTCACTGATAATGGAAGACTTACCAGGCAAAGTGGGAACAAAGCTGGATGTGGATGAAGGAGTGACTACATGTGTGGTGGATGAATAAGCCATACACCCTGAGTATCTCAAGAAAGTGCTACAGGCCCCTGTGTGGATACCCTTAAGAGGAAGGCAGTCAGACCTCATCAGACTTCTGCAACATGTGACAGGACTTCTCAGTCAAGGTCTAGGTCCCACTACACTGTTACGTCATATCAAGAGGTAGCCTTGATTCCAGTAGATCTCAACACTGAAGCAAGCCAGCATTAAGCTCCCCTGTGAGCATACTTCTCAACTTCTTAGTTCAAGAAATCTGGACAAAGTGAAACTAACAGGGGGAGGGGGTCAAAGGCTCAAACAAAGAGACAGATTTTAAATATTGCTCTTATAAACTTAGAAAGTTGCTAAAATAACAGATTTTGAGTTAAAATGCATTTTTCTGAAGGATATGGAGTTTGAAACTTAAATGCCTGTTATTATTTAGTGACATCAATCTTCAGCGAGTTGTCAGAAAACCGCACATTTTATAAGGAGATGACCAAAAATATGAAGCAAAAATCTGAACATTCTTTGAAAATCAGGGCAGCTGAGAGGAAGAATCACTGACAGCACCATTTTGGGACATTGTGTATTACTTATTCCAAATCTAAGTTAAATTCGACTAACAGTAAAATGGTCATTACTCACTCAGAAGTCACTTTGCAACAAGGTAAATAGGGCAGTTATTCTGTATACCTGAAAAAACACTAAACATGCAACAGCAGACAAAAAAAAGTCGCAGCAATGACAGATTTCACTACTGAAAGCCAACTTACATTCTTTTTTAACAGGTACATTCAAACTCAGTGAGTTGCACTGTGGTGCAGTAAAACATTCACAGAATAGCCCTACACATATTTCATAATGCCTCCTCTACAACACCTCTGTAAAGTCTGACAGTATAAATACCATTTGAGAAACTGACCACTCAACATTGTGCAGATGATGGAATACATTCTGGAAACAAAGCATACATTGTAGCTCATAAGTAACACTGCATACATCAAGTATCACCTGTGTAACTTCTCATTGTTATGTACTGAATGTCATTTGTCTTAGTTGTGGGATAGTTGTGTTATAGATGCTACCCCTTTGCCTGCATAGCCATATACCATGCATGAACCTGCTGCAGGCATTGCTATGCTACTGCCATCAGCTGGCCACCATCGCTTTCATCACTGGTGGGACAAATGATAAAAGGAGCTGCACTGCCACTATTAATGACTGCCTGTGGCAGTTATGTAGCGACCCTTGCATTATCATATTTTGCAGAATGCTGGAGGTATTAAACATCATGCATGCAGTAGAAGGCTCATACTGGAAGGCTCGCAACTCATCCACACTATGAAAATAGACATTAAGTAGGCCAAACGCTCACTCAGTGACTATCCTTGCCTTAGACAGGACAGTGTTAGATCACAACTCAGTACCGCCCTTGAAGTATAGACTGATGTCATTAGCCAAGGTTTGAGTAGGTATCCTGTGTCACCTGGAAAACAAAACTGGAATGGTCACATAACAAAACAGAGTGTCATTACTCAATACTAACTGTGCTACTTTTTAGATGCAGAAATAACTAGGTTTAACAACAATATATTTAAATCCTAGTGATCAGACGGAATCTTACAATGCAATATAGTGAGCCTGTTGTCAAATCTGAGAATTTTGGACACTGCCAAGATGCTGGGCTGACACATTGATGATCACACTTGTGTATTTCATACTATCTGACAGCTGATGGAATAGTAGCTTTTCCTGTTCTGGTAACACTCCTTCTACTGTATTCTAGCTGGGACCCTTGTAAAAATCTATCACACCAAGTACTTCAGGAATGCTTGCCACTCCATTGAAGGCACTCATGTTACTGACTTGGTCCCATGGTTGCACTGTGAAATATACACTGATCCATATGCAGTAATAGCATGTCAAGGAACTGCTGAAATATCCCAAAGACAGAAGTTTGTGATATACCCAAAGCATCCTCAGGTTGTTTCTCGAAGATCACCATTGCAAGTATAGCAAAGGCTGTTCATATCTTGGTGTCCACAGGTATGGGAAGGCCAAGCATTACCTCAGTTCCAGTATTTGGGCCATACAAACTCACCAATGCCCACTTGATATCCGTCTCCACTCTAAACCTGTGCAATAACTCTTGTTCAGTAAAGATAAAGTGAGGAATCATTTTGTTTATGTCTTCATCCTCTGGGCCAGTGAGCACTGTTTAGTGCACCAGTTTTGGTGGGACCAAAATCAGCAACTTGGAGAAGGACACAGCTAGATTAGCAATGAAAGCAGGCATCTTTATGGTGTGCAATGCAGATCAAAAAGGCCTGGATTTGCTTTTATAACTCATTGGTACATGACACATTTGCACATCAAAAAGCATCTGTCAACCATATAAAGGTGGGAAGACCAACTTAATTGCACAAAACAGTCACAGATATTTTGCATGTTCCTAATAAGCATCTCTTTATTTCCTCACTTCCATACGTTTTTCACAAACTGGTTCTAACAGCTGTGCCTAAGGACAGTTGCTATCTCCGAATCATGCCTGAGCTACACTTGTACACTACCTGTGCCCATATCCACTCTGACTGCGTGTAATGACTATAAGTAGCATTCCTTATGGTAACTGCTTTTTCTTCTACTAATGAAGTGATAATACTTACAGGACTGCAAATGGAAATAGTGCTTATTGTGACGATTGGGGAGAGATGGGCGAAGGCTGCCAGCCTAGTCAAATAGAATTTGATATATAATTCTGGCATTTGTAAATAAATACAGGCGTGTTTCTTGAGTGTAAAAGAACTCTGTGAAATGTGGAACTGCAAAATATGTAACAACATTGCACTCTACTGGCCCAGTGAATCATGCTGTGACCCTTTCATGTTAGAATTCGGCTCCAGTGTGACTGGATGAAGGTTGCATGCCCATTGTTTTAAGGCTAAAGTTTATGACCAGAATTTAGATGTGAAAAGTGCTTTATTGCTCTGGTTTCTGTTAGAATATACATGTGAAATTACTTATATTGTTGTAAGTTTCTGAGCAGGTGTTAGATTGCTAAATAATGCAGTTTGTGGCCTGAGAACTCCAGACTAAGTGTCAAAAATTATGTAATTTGGGAGGGCCTTAGAGACATGTTTGTTCGTAATGTTTAAATACTATTTCTCACAAGAGACTTGGAGCATTTTGATCTTGGATATTTAACTCAGCACTCTGCCTAAGCTCACCTGTAAGTTTCTAGCACTGTGATTTCTTGTAGGAATAGTTAAAGCTAGTAAATATTAATTAGGTATTTTTCTTTGAAATCAGACCTATCCTACTGTATTATTTTAAGTTTCTGTGTGATCTCTGAACTCTTAGATATATCTGTGGTGTAGCAGTTTTGTCTTGTGTTTTAATTATTTATTATTAAATATGTTTTAAAACCTTCTATCTGTGGCTGGTTTATGTAGAGATAAATTACGCTTTGGAGTACATTATATATTTATAGAGTTTACTGTCTAAGCCCTTCCAATAAGCCTAGACTGAATAGTCACATTCCCATTGGATAATACTATTGCACAGTAATAACTGGACACCCTTTTAAGAGCCTTTTAGTAGCTGATATTATTAGCTGGGTGGTGGCAGGGATTACCACTGTATGGTCTGGGTAAAGGGGCACAGCTGGACAATCTGTGTCAGCCTTTCCCAGGAGTGTCTGTGAAGTTGTACAAATACTTATCTCAAAGTGTGTGTGTGTTGTGTCAGCTACTTGGCAGAGACACGAAGCATTGGTTGGACAGAGAGGGTGCTGGAGGTTTTAGCTTGCCCAGCTAGGCTGAGACCTGGATGCTATAGCTGTGCCAGTGGGGAGTCTTATTGGGGACCTGGTGAGTAAAGGAGCAACAAGCCCCAGACTGACTGTGATCTCTGTGTGCACTTAAGGGAAATTGTACTTTACTGTGTGTATTAGTTATCCTTTTCTCTTCTATGAGATGACCTCCCTGGTGTTACTGGTGAGGATTGAGGCTCCTTGATTGCTGGGCCAGGGCACGGTCATCACACTTATATAAGAGAAAAATTACAAAATAATCTTTGTGTGCCATTTAACTGGTGACTAATAATGACCCAGGGTTAAAAAAAATCATTGGCAGTTGTGAGCGTGTTGTGTATTCAACACCTTCCAAGAAAAGCAGTTCTTCTAAAAAGGCTTATACTTATGAAATACAAAAATAAGAAAGAATTTCTTTCAAAACTGTATGTAGTGTTTATAAAATATTTCCTCACTGAGCTGCTTCAGGACTTGAAATGCAAGCTGTACAGCTCTGTGAAAGGTATGCTGCAAGAAGCTTTCAAAGAAGTGTACAGAGTTTGCCATTAATAGGAAGCATAAGGCCCTCAGGGACATGGACAACTGTGCATTTCTTTCATGATTGCAGTGGCTTACAGAAACTGTTTAATCATTCCTGTTATTATTCATTGTTGTCATCAATTACAAGATCTCAGAATAGGAGGGGGAATGTGGATGGACAAGTTAATGAATTAAGAGATTATTCTTCCAGTTCTTTCATAACACACCTAGCAACAACTATGAAATACGTTCAGTAAAGAAAGTGTTTATTACCTATGTTTCCATAGCAGAAAACAAATTAATTCAAACAAATGATGCTAATAACAGGCAAACAGAGTGTACCCAGATGGTCATATGTTTAATTCTGATTTATCTTTTCTTTCTGCCATCAATTTTGGCAGCAAAAATACCGCATGCATAAAACATAAAAATGCATGCCTCTGAAAAGCAAGAACTTCATCCATACTGAATGAATGAACAGATAAGTAATGAATTCTAGCTGCTACAAGAATAACATTATCCAGGAATACAGATGAAGGAAATCTGATTGCCAAGTAGAGCAAAAATGGGAGACAATCCTACCTTGAAAAATAAATACTTAGAACTAATCAATCTGCTTTTGCCATGGAACATATGTATCGCACAAAACATAAATTTATAGCAGACGTATTTCCTTTTAAGCTTGTTCCTTTTTGTGCTTAAAATATTTTCCCTTGTCATGATTTATATTCCAGATTTGCTTTAACTTATCAGTTTAATTGTTGATCATCATCACCATCTTATTTATTTGCTTTTATTTAGTAATATGTTGACTAAGTGGATGCACTCATACTTTCTCATTTACTCATATGATAATACTACATTATATAGTAAGTGAATAATCCAGATTTAAAATAACATAACTAACTGTGGTGTGTAGAACAATTAAACGTAGTGGATTTGAGCACATGCACAACATAAAGACACTTATGAATGCAATTAAATATAAAACATAGCAGAAAAGATGAAAGGAAATGGAATATACAACATGAAAAAAAACTAAGTGCACACACGCACACACACACACACACACACACACACACACACACACACACACACACACACACACACACACACACACACACACACACACACACACACACACACACACACACACACACAAACATGTATAGATCAAGGTGTGATGCCCATGCCCTGGCCCAGCAATCAAGGAGCCTCAATCTTCACCACTAACACCAGAGAGGGCGTTTCATATATGAGGAAAGGATAACAAATACACACAGTAAAGTGCAATTTCCATCAACAGCACACAGTAATCAATGTCAGTCTGGGGCTGGTCACTTCCTTGCTCACCAGGTCCCCAATAAGATACCCCAGTGGCACATATATAGGGTCCAGATCTCAGCCTAGTGGGCAAGCTAAAATCTCCAGCACCCTCTCTGTCCAACCAGTGCTTTGTGTCTCTGCCCAAGTAGCTGACACACACACACACACACACACACACACACACACACACACACACACACACTTTGAGATAAGAGCTTAAGAGCTTATACAACCACACAGACACTTCTGGGGAAGGCTGGCACAGTTTCTCCAGCTGTGCCCCTTTTTCCCAGACTATATGGTAGTTCCACTGGCCACCACCCACTAATACTTATCAACTACTCAAAGGCCCTTAAAAGAGTGTCCAATTATTAGTGTGCAATATTATTATTATCCAATTGGTAGATGTGACTAAACAGTCAAAGCTTATTTGCAGTGACCTGGGCAGTAAACTCTATAAATATGCAATGTACTCTAGAGCTTAACTTATCTCTACAGAAACCAGCCACAGTTAAAAGGTCTTAAATATTTAATAATAAATAATTAAAACACAGTCAGTGCTAGTCAAGAGTTCAGCGATCACACAGAAATACTTAAAATAATTTCTGACATCACAGAAAAACACTTAGTCTAATCTTTCTAATTTTCTAGCTATTGCTAAAAGAAAACACTTCTAAAATAACTTACTTGCATAGAGCATAAGGCAGTACTGAGTTGGATGTTCAAGACAAAAATGCTTAATGCCTTCTAGTTCTCTCTGTTTAAATTGAAACTGCAGCTCTGATAAAACATTGCATCATTTTAGACTTTCCTGGTGTTCCCAGGCTGACAGAAACTGCATTTACATTCTTTTATACTTACAGCAATAAAGGACATTCCACATGTAAATTCTGGTCATTAACTTTAGCCTTAAAACAATAGGCAGGAAGCTTTCATCTAGCCAGATTGAAGCCGACTTTAGATCAAAGGGTCACAACATGCTTTTACTGGGTCAGTAGAGAGCACTGTTGCCACATTTTTGTAATAGCATGTTTTTTTCATTTAAGACAACAAGCCTGTGATTCGCATTCATATTTACAAATGATAGAATTATGTATAACATTATATCTGACTAGGCTGGCAGCCTTCACCCTTCTCTATCAGTCTTCACATTTCTCCCCCCAGAGAACTCAAGCTAGTTTTTCAAGTAACCCTTGAAAAATGGCACTTGAGAGGGTTAGGTCTATCTGAGTATACCTACCCCATTCCCTGTCTTGAGAGCCCATCTGCATTGGCATTGCTACTCCCACTGCGGTGCTGCACTGACATATCATGTGCTTGCAACCCCAGGCTCCATCTTAGCAACTTGGCATTTTGCTGACTGGCTCTGTTTAACCATGTTAGAGGGTTGTGACCTGTCATAACAGTGAATTTTCTTCCATACAGATAAGGCTGAAGTTTCTGCAGTGCCTGCACTATGTCTAGACATTTCTTTTCTACCGCTGCATAGCATTCCTCCCTGGGTTGGAGCCTACAACTGAGATAAACCACTGGGTGCTCTTCCCCTCTGAAGAAATCAGGCTAAGTACAGCCCCCACCCATGGTTTGAAGCATCCACCTGCACAACAAATTATTTGCTGTAATCTGGACTGGCTAACACAAGGGGTCCTTTTAATGCTTCTTTAAGCTTCCGGAATGCCTGCTCACATGCTGGGATATACACTACCTTATCTGGCCTGTTCTTCCTTAGAAGGTTTGTGAGGGGAGCAGCTATGGTGCTATAACTGGGAACAACGTCCCTAAAAATGCCCACACCTGCTGTTTAGTAACAGATGCAGGCCATGCCTGAATAGCTTCCACTTTGGCAGGTTCTGGCCTTATCTTACCACTCCCCACTCTATATCCTAGGTAGGAGACCTCTGCGATACCCACCTGACATTTGCTCAGCTTAATGGTCACCCCTGCCCTCTGTAGTCTGCTCAGCACCTCTCTGACATGCTGAAGGTGCTCTGGCCAGGAATGGCTGTAGATGGCAATATCATCTAGGTACACAAGGACAAACCCTCCTGCTCCTACTAGGATATGGTCTACCAGCCTCTGTAAAGTCACTGGGGCATTCTTCATCCCAAAGGGCATCTTTGTGAACTCATACAAGCCAAAAGGAGTCACAAAGGCTGACTTCTCTCTAGCACTGGGAGTCAAGGGCACCTGCCAGTAACCCTTGGTAAGATCAATGGTTGTAAGATACTTAGCCCCACCCAGCTGCTCTAGGGCCTCATCTGTCCTGGGCATAGGGTAAGCATCTGACTCTGTGTGTCTATTTAATTTTCTGTAGTCCACACAGAACCTGGTGCTGCCATCCCTCTTTGGCACCAGCACCACTGGGGAGGCCCAGGGACTGTTGGACTCTTGAATCACCTCTACTTCCAACATCTCCTGTACCTCCTCCCTCAGAGTCTGTTTTACTCTCTCAGGCACTCTATAATGGGCCTACTAATAGACCTTAGGGGTCCTATATCCACCTGGTGCTGCACCAGGTGGGTGTACCCTGGTTTCCCAGTGAACATGCCCCAAAATTCCTGCAACACTGCTCGTATTTCTCGAACCTGGGTAGGAGACAGCTGCTGGGACATTGCTACCCCTTCCACTGAGGTGTCAGCCCGAGCCTCACTGAAGAGATGAGTCCCCAGATCTCCCTCAGACTCCTCCTACAATCCACTGCAAATGCTCAGCACAAGGGCCTCCCTATCATGGTAAGGTTTCATCATGTTAACATGGTACAATTTGTGCCCCTGCTGTCTGGCTAGCAGTTCCACCATGTAGTTAACATCACTTACTTTTCTTACCACCTTCTAGGGACCCTCCCAAGCTGCTTGCAGCTTGTTGTGTCTGACAGGAATGACAACCGTTACCTGCTGCCCCACAGCATACTCTCTAGCTTGAGCATTCCTGTCATACCACACATTTCTCTTTTCTCTGGCTTCTGCCAGGTTCTCCTGGGCCAAGCCCATGAGTTCCCTGAGCCTTGTCCTGAGGTTAAGGATGTATGCCAAAACAGACTCCTTATGAGACTCACACTCATCTTCCCACTCATCTCAAATTAAATGTAGAGGTCCCCTCACCCTATGCCCATACAGCAACTCAAAGGGTGAAAAACCTGTGGATTCCTGGGGAACCTCTCTGTAAGCAAACAACAGATTGGGCAAATATTTGTCCCACTCCCTCTTAAACTGATCTGCAAATGCCCGTAGCATGGACTTGATTGCAGAGTTTAACCTCTCAACAAGACCATTAGTCTGGGGATGGTAGGAGGTGGTCTTCATGTGCTTCACCCCACAGGACTTCCAATGACAAGCCAGCAGGTCTGACTTGAAATTGGCACCTCTGTCAGTCAGTATTTCTTTTGGGAAACCTACCCTGTTGAAAATTTCTAACAAAGCATTTGCCACCTTCTCTGCCTCAATGGAGGACAAAGCCACTGCCTCTGGTTATCGTGAAGCATTATCCACTACCACTAGGATATACATTTTCCCTGTGGAACTTGGGGTACTCAGAGGACCCACAATATCCATAGCTACCCTCTGAAATGGCTCCTCAATCACAGGCAAAGGCATCATAGGAGCTCTCACCTTATCTCCTGCCTTTCGTACCTTCTGGCATTGCTTACAGGTCCTGCAGTACCCTGTTACATCTCTGGAAATTCCAGGCCAATAGAAGTTCTGCATAATACACATCTTTGTATGTTATATGCCCATATGACCTGCAAATGGAATATCATGGGCTATGGCTAGAAGTGCTAGATGGTAGGCTCTAGGCACTACCAACTGCTGTACTCTCTCACCTTCTAGCCCACACTCAGGGGTCCACTCTCTGTATAGTAACCCTTGGTCCCAGTATACAGATTCCCCCTTTCCTTGAGAATCAGGTGCCTCCCTAGCTACCTGCTTCTGGCTTTCAATGTAGGGTCTGAGAGCTGAGCCTGTCTCAACTCTCTCCTTGTAACCCTTCCCAGCTCCCCTTCCACAGGAAGTCTGGCATCCTCTGACAGTGGTGCCTCACTGTCAGCCTGGGTACTACTACTCACCTCTACCTTTGCAGTCACTCTGTCCAAGGGAACATCAGTACCCACAAGCAGCTGTGGCTCACCTTCAGTCTCACAGCAACAGGGTAGCTCCCACCCTAAAGTAACCATGTCACCAGTCCTGGCTGCAAGCATGCAGTCTGTGTTGGTCTCCCCCAGGCTACCAGACCCACATGCTTGTTTCCTAGCCTGACTGCTTGTAACTGGATAAGCACATGGTGCTGCCTCATCCAAATCCTTCCCTCTCAGGACATCTGCAGGATGGTAGTTCAATACCCTTGTTGTCTCAAGACAACCTACTATTGGCATTTTATCTTTCCTACTTACTGGCTTCCTCATCTTTGGTTCCCCACCTTGCCTCAGTGGACACCTGTATGCCATATGGCCGCACTGGTTGCATTCAAAACATTTAATCCTAGATCTTGGATGTTTACCTGGACTAGTGGGTTCCCATGCTGCTGGCAAATTCTTTTGTGGCAGTCTGTGCTGCCCACCATGGGTTCCTTTAGACCCATGAACAGTACTGGGGGTCCCCTTCCTGTACAGGGCTGCCCTGCTTGCCAGGTATAGGTCTCCCTTCTTCCCTAACATATCTGAAGTAGCACATTGTTTATCAGCTAACTAGATCCTCATGTCCTCAGGCAAAGTGCTAAGGGCTTGTTTGCTCACCAAAAGGTCTGCCAGCCCTTCAAAAGTGGTGACCTGACATCCACTCACCCACCTATGGAAATAAGTGCTCAATTCAGCAAAATATTCACACACACACACTCTCATCTGCCTTGTGTCTATGCTCACAAAACTTTTCCCTGTATGTTTCATGTGCTAGCTTAAACCATTCTAACAGACAATTTTTACAGCAGTATAATCAAAGCATGCAATGTCAGACAGTTTGGACAAAACAGTTACAGCTTTACCATGGAGTAAGGGGGTCAGGAAATGTACCCAGAGCCCTTGGTCAATTTCATACTGTTTACATACTCTCTCAAATATATGAATGAAACTATCAAAATGATCCCCCTCTTTAAACTACAGAAAAAATTTACTGATCTTTTGTGCTTCTGGTGTCCAGTTACTCCCTTCCCCATTACCTCCATGACCCTGGTGAAGAGTCAGCATCTCCTTCACATGCTGCCTCTGCTTGTCTTGTTCCTCAGATTGCAGATGGAACAGTTTCTCATTCTCTTCAGCCTGTAAATGTTGCAGTCTCTCATTTGCTTCTAATGCCACATGCCTGGCCTCCAACTCAAGTCTCTTTAGCTCCAGCTGGATTTTTAAGTCCACTGCAGAAAGGGTGAGCTGTCCATTCTCCGAGGGAATTATATCTCCACTGCCAGTCTGATTGTCCTCCTGGTTGCTGTTTTCTGATGCAGCTGTAACCAAGGCTGCAATCAGGTCTGCCTTAATCAAGTTTCCATGCATCAGTCCCCTAGCATGGCACATCTCAGGCAGCTGGCTCCTTGTCAGCTCTCCATCCTCTTCTGCTGACATGCGGACTGCTCACCCTGACTAACTAAGCTAACAAAAGAAATAAAAGAATTGTGATCTGAATTCTGAGTAGTCATGGCATGGCTGTTTTAGAGTACCAAAACACCTTAAAAGCTCACTGTACACAAGCTACAGGATTCACTCTCCCCACACCACTACAAGCCAATTAGTATTTGCCACCTAATTAATATGTGATGTAGATATCCCACCGCTGTAAAACAATTACAATGTGAGGATATCCCACCACCGCCACCAATTAATATGTGACTCGCATGCCCTGGCCTAGCAATCAAGGAGCCTCAATCCTCACCACTAACACCAGAGAGGGTGTCTCATATATGAGGAAAGGATAACAAATACACACAGTAAAGTGCAATTTCCATTAAGAGTACACAGAGATCACAGTCAGTCAGGAGCTGGTCGCTACCTTGCTCCCCAGGTCCCCAGTAAGACTCTCCACTGGCATAGCTATACAGTCCAGATCTCAGCCTAGTGGGCAAGCTAAAATCTCTCGCACCCTCTCTGTCCAACCAGTGCTTTGTATCCCTGTCCAAGTAGCTGACACACACACACTTTGAGATAAGAGTTTACACAACCACACAGACACTTCTGGGGAAGGCTGGCACAGTTTCTCCAGCTGTGCCCCTTTCTCCTAGACTATATGGTAGTTCCACTGGCCACCACCCACTAATACTTATCAGCTATTCAAAGTCCCTTAAAAGGGTGTCCAATTATTAGTGTGCAATATTATTATCCAATTGGTAGATGTGACTAAACAGTCAAAGCTTATTTGGAGTGACCTGGACAGTAAACTCTATAAATATGCAATGTACTCTAGAGCTTAACTTATCTCTACACAAACCAGCCACAGTTAAAAGGTTTTAACATATTTAATAATACATAATTAAAACCACAAGACAATACTTTCTACTACACAGTCAGTGCTACTCAAGAGTTCAGAGATCACACAGAAATACTTAAAATAAATCAGTAGTACAGTTCTGATATCACAGAAAAACACTTAGTCTAATCTTTCTAACGTTCTAGCTATTGCTAAAAGAAAACACACTTCTAAAATAACTTACTTACATAGAGCATAAGGCAGTGTTGAGTTAGATGTTCAAGACAAAAATGCATAATGCCTTCTAGTTCTCTCTGTTTAAGTTGAAACTGCAGTTCTGATAAAACATTACATCATTTCAGACTTTCCTGGTGTTCCCAGGCTGACAGAAACTGCATTTACATTATTTTACACTTAGAGCAATAAAGGACATTCCACATGTAAATTCTAATCATTAACTTTAGCCTTAAAACAGTAGGCAGGAAGCCTTCATCTTGCCAGACTGGAGTCGATTTTAGATCAAAGGGTCACAACATGCTTTTACTGGGTCAGTAGAGACCACTGTTGCCACATTTTTGTAACAGCATTTTTTTCATTTAAGACAACAAGCCTGTGATTCACATTCATATTTACAAATGATAGAATTATGTATAAAATTCTATCTGGCTAGGCCGGCAGCCTTCACTCTTCTCTACCAGTCTTCACACAAGGTATTTAATTTTTTTAAATTGTAGTACAGAAAATAGTCAGGCTGAAAGGCCCACTGCAGATAAATTCTATATGATTTTCAGCTGAAATGATAGTTAAACAGTTCATCATCATAACTATCATTATTAACACAATATTGCAGACTGCAGACTGACAGGGAAAATTTATACAAACAGACTACAGAATAGGCACATAAACTTATTATATGGATGAGCTGGTTGCCTAGCACCTCATGTTGTATAACACAAGAAATTCATCTTATAGACTACCATAAAAGAGATTCTTAACTCAGCAGTAGCTGTTGATGTTGGGGGACATTGAACTCCAATGCCTCCTATCAGATAACAGGATCATAGGATATACAATGCAATTGGACCAGAGGCCATGTGCTCCTTGCCAATAACCACCCTCAAGCCCCTCTACCTTTTCCATGGATGTATGGCATATACATGTAAGGATACCCAAAAAGGACTCTGAATATATAATTTCTGAAGAATGAATTAGACAGTTTGGAATATCAGCCAAACTGCAAAGTGCCTCAGACATTCTACACATTGAGCCACTGCGACTATCCTTAAACCCTTTATCCTAAATTACCAAAACCCTTCATTCTCCAAGCACTTACCTAAAGCTTCTAAAGACCAACAAGCTTACCCTGCTTGCAAAATGAAACAGTACCCAACCTAGAATAGCAAATCAGTCACTATGACGCTGGCCAATGTCTCTTACTCAGTGGTAAATTATGTATACTTTGGGCCCTGGACAATTTTCAAACTGTGATTGCTAAAATGTATACTTTTAACCAAATGTAACAACATTTCAGAACATTTTAAACATAAAAGACCACATAGACATCTGTCATTGCAATCAACCAATGCCCATAGCCATTAATTACAGATGTCTGATTGTAATAAGAAATGTCTACAGTAATAAATAGTAACTACAGCAAAAGCAAAATATTCCAACCTGCTTCATACAGATCACATTAGTCCTACAAAGCCAGCCCAGAATAATGAGCAAAGACAATTAACTATTTTTTCATCCACATTCAGGTCTCAATATGCAGGCCAGAAATTATAATGACTCTGTTCTTTTTGTACATCTCAGATGTCCAGTCATAGTTTAAAAGATAAAACATGACACTGCAGTTCCATTTCACAAACACACAGTTGCTATCTGCCACAGCATAGTGTTCCTTCAAAGCCATATGGTACTTTGTACTTAACAGTTTTCTTGCCAGGATAATTTTTTTTCTGTAAACACATACCTCTGTCCATCCTAAAATGTATGATTTTGTATCAAAATGCAGATTACATTCAATTTTCTGAACTCTTCATTTTCAGGGTAATAAGCACTGTGAAACCTTTATGTCCAGTGCTACTGACTGCCTATAATATTCAGTAATTTATCACTAATTTATCAGTAATTTATCAGGAAAATTATGAGGGGCAGGACAAAAATATGTGGCAAAATCAAAGATGTTCTGCAAACACACATACACACACACACGCGCACACACACACACACACACACACACACACACACACACACACACACACACACACACACGCACACACACACACACGCACACACACACACACACACACACACACACACACACACACACACACACACACACACACACACTATTATTCCTTCAAGACCTGAAACATAGAAAACAGCACATATGCATACAAACACGAACACACACACCCAAACATACAAAGTTGTACACAAACACACAGACAAACTCTCACACACATGCACATACATGCACATATACACACACACGCACACACGCACATACACACACAAACACATACACACACACAGACACACACACACACACACACACACACAATTAGGTAGGTGGAATATTACTGTCTCTTTCATAGATCAAAGACCAGAAACAAGGCTAAAATTAATGGGAGTGCATAGTCCCAAAAATCCTGAACAGTTATAAAAACAACATCATACCTCTCAACCCTTTAGTGTAGGAATCAGGGAAATCCAAAAATAATGGCGGGGGGGGGGGTCCCAAAAGTATGGGCAGGTTTTAAAAATAACTTTTATAAAAATAGATTGTCTCTAAAATAACAGATTTTGTTCTAGCGTTCATTTTTCTGAAGGATATGAAGTCTGAAACTCATATGTCTGTCATATTTTAGTGACTTTAGTCTTCAATGATAATGTCAGAAAACTACAATAGATCTCAACTTCTTTTTTAAAACATCAAGGACAAAGCGAAAAATAATGGGAAAAAAAGGCCCAAACATCATGAACAGGTTTTAAGTACTATGCCATACCTCTTAATCTCTTAGTGCAAGAATCAGTGACAAAGACAAAATGTATTGGTGGTGGTGGGGGGGGGGGGCAAAGACCAAAAAATAGGGGTAGATTTTTAAATTCAAAAAGTTGTGAGAATAACATGATTTGCTTTAGCATGCATTTTTCAGAAGGATATGAAGTCTGTAACTCAAATGTTTGTCACATTTTAGAGAATTCAGTTCTCAATTATATGCCAGAAGACCATATTTTCTGAAGCAATAGACCCAAACTAAAAAGCAAAATCTACACCCTGAGAAATTCTGGGTAGTTCAAAGGTAACACTATTAAATTAAAATGTTAATTAAAGCACATACAGACTGCAAGTAATTGCTTGCTGAAACTGAAATAAAATAGCAATAGCACCATTTTTTAATCAATTAAAAAGTCACTAGAGCAAGTATGCCATCAGCATTTCTTTCTGAACAATAATAAGTTTAAAACGTTAAAATTTGATGTTGTCAACTAACTGTAATGCTGAATGATCTACCAGAAAATATATTTTTACTAGGTATAGGAAAACAAAACATGAGGCAAAATTGGGGATGTTCCATAAAATGAGGAATAGCTGAAAGGTGTATTAGTAACAGGAGAAAGAGACAGAGAAAATGAGAAATAGAAAAATAGAGAGACAGTAAATGTCTGCTGTTCTGTGTTATAAATGTGTGTATTTGCATAAATATTTCAAAATGCAGCCAATATAATAACTCTGTTCAGATGAAGTACATCTGGTATAAAAAATAGAAGGGTTAACATACTTGCCTATGCCTTCCACTGTATATCACACTAATGAAGGCTGAATTTTTAACTTTAAAATAAGAAAATAAATAAATGATGCCTGAGTCTCAAGTCACTGACTCATGCTATCTATGCTTGAAGGATAGACACAGCAAGTTAGATACTAGTAGCAGCATTTAACACTTTTCTTTTTAAGTAAAACTTAAATTTATATTTTTAGTAAATGTATGTTCAGCACATGGCTTAACTTAAGTAGCACTGAATGTAGCAAAACTCTTAGAAATAAAATCGCAGTACTCAGTTGTGTGTCATGTGCCACCCTGAAGCTGTGGGCTCTGAACTTCTGCCTGAATCACTCCTTAAATAATCCACCACTCACCTTTACTTGTTCTGCTAATACAAAATCAAGTGCCAAAGAGAATGAAACTCCTGTCCTAAAATATCCATTTCCTTCCCTTTCTTACACTCGTTTTAAACATACCTTCCTTTTCCTATCTAACTCTCTCCCTCCCCCCTTACACCCTTTCTAATATTAGCTATCTCCTTAACCTAACCTCCTTGCAATTAATCCTTGCAAAACACCCCGGGCTGACATTCATAGAGAAAAACATTTGCTCATGCAAACACTTATTAAACAAAAGTATAGTCCCTTAAGCATTATTATAAAATTGAGTTAGTTTATGAACAGGATGACTCTGAAAATATTAATCCATAAATAACAGTTCTACCTTTTTAGAAATAACTGATTAGAAAAGAAGTGAATATCATTCAAAACACAGTGCACTTCTACTAAAATCCTACAGATTTTTTAGAATATGCACAAGAGGAGGACAGCAGCGCGCCATACATAATAATGAAGGCGCACCACTGGAGCTCCAAATCCTACACTAAGGGTGGACGAATGCAGGGGGCATGTCTGAGAACAGAGCTCTCAGAATAAACACGCCCCTGCAAAGTAGAACAGAGGAAAGTGTAAATAAATGAGCGAAACCACTCATAGGTGTCCGCATATCTCCACCAGCAGTCCCCATATGTACAACACCAACAGTACATTGAAATAAAACAAAGAAACCCTTGTATTTATTTTTTAAAACCCCGAGTATAGCTAACTGTAGGTGCGTGGGTTTGCCCATCACTTAGCTACGGTTAAAGCAGTGAAAAGGCTGAAGAGGATAACAAGGAATATATAACAGGCATTCCCGGTTTGTGTCCCATTGCAGCACATATCATTTTCCATGTGAAAACTGTATATGAACATATATTTACATCTTTATGCTGTATAACCTACATAATAACATTTAAATGTCAACTGGAGTACTGCATGAAATGCACATGTGAAGTGTCAGTGTCATAATGAATAAGGCACTAGTAAGCAGGTTTAAGCACAAATAAGCAGTAGTAAGTTTGTCTAAGTGTGTTTGCGCGGGGGTAAGCATTGCCTACACAGGTTGAGGAATTTGAAGCTAACTGACTGTAAGGAAACATAAGTGATGGCTGGCAGTGCTTACCATCGTGCAAACTCACGCAAACCCACTTACAACTGCAAACATACTAACAACCCCTTAAAAGTGCCTTAAACACTCTGTAGCCAACGTCCCTTGTTCTGCCCAGCAACAAAATAAACAGCCTCTCCAAGGGGCTCGGACCCAAGACCCTGCACTCCATACACAAAGTGATTTACCACTAAACCATGGCAGATATGCATAACCTAATGTTTTTACAAACATATCATGCAGCACAATCAGTCAACAGTACAGGAAATGTATTATTATCACACCACATAACCTGTTAATGCAAGAAGTCTGGGCAAAATATGCCACACTGTGGGTACAAATAGGGATATATGTCAACTAATGCTCTGATACACTTAACATGTTGCTAGTTACACAGTTATATGTATTAGTACATATATGTAGAAGGAGATGAAGTCTGAAACGCTAGTTACTGACTTTAATGCTGCGATCATCCATGACAATTGCCAAGTGAATGAGGAACAGGCCAAAATATGAGCCAAACAGGCATGGACATATGGACAGATATATATCTGTAAATGTAGACAGATAGACAGCTATATGTAGATATATATTAATGTATGACTCACAAATAATCATATAACATCAATTGTATATAGATACAACACATATGTTCATATGTATGTATACATATATATATATATATATATATATATATATATATATATATATATATATATATGCAGATGTATATATCTGTAGATACATATATATAGATATAGCCATATGGGATATATATATATATATATATATATATATATATATATATATATATATATATAGGTACATGCACATCGCGGAAGTGGTGCTGTGGTAGTGTTGTCGCCTCACAGTAAGACGTTGTCCCATTCGATTCTCAGCTAGAGCATCTTCTTCTGTGTGGAGGCATGCGTGAATGGGTGTGCCTTCGTTGAAAGTTGTGCAGCAGGGCTGGTAACTCGGCACGTAAAAATCTACTACCAAACATTAGCGGACCAGAGTTCCGCTGTGGCGACCCCTAACCGGGATAAGCCGAAAGGCACAGCAGCATATAGGTACATACACATATACACACACAAAGGGTATCAGTAGCCATAAATATGTAGAAGTAGTGTGAAAGTACTGGGTGCAAAGTATATCCCTCAACCACAAGCCCTTCAACTGGCACCTGTGTAATGTGTAGTGTGGTAACCATTCCCACCAATGAGAATACTGACATTAAACATATACCCACCCACAATTCAAAGGACATGACATGACACAACACACAGGTATGCATACACAGATAACCTTTATTCCTGTACTATACAATA
Source organism: Protopterus annectens (assembly GCF_019279795.1). Taxonomy (NCBI): domain Eukaryota; kingdom Metazoa; phylum Chordata; order Ceratodontiformes; family Protopteridae; genus Protopterus; species Protopterus annectens. Next base: position 318,457,522 of record NC_056732.1, on the reverse strand, counting down.
ATGTATGCCAGTACTCAGACCACATAAGGTTTGAAATATGTAATCAGTCATGAATGCAAGGCACATACAAAACAGTAGAATCAAGCAATCTGTATATATACCATACTATGCTACCCAGGCCAAGGCCTTCAGTTAGTATAACAGTAGAAACAGGTTTTACCTTCAGGATATGTAACAATCAACAATTACATATGTAGTTCAGCAGCCTCCAATTACACCTTGTAGTCAAACCCTAGGGGGAAAAGTAGCACTTGTATTAATGTCACAATATCTTGTACATAACATTGCTTAACCTAATATTACACTATCACACTGAATGACCCTCGTATTAACCGTTATATCCCTGAAAAGATGCCATAGCCTAGGTTACTGGCATAGAACCCCCCCCCCCCCAGTAAAAGGTTGTACAAAGGCAAGGAACACTGTGTACCACACACTTACCTCTGGAATGTACAAGGGCACATATGTGTTCTCCAGCTGTTGTCTCCATATACATGGACCTGGCCCAACAGTTGGTGTGGGTGTCCATGACATGACTGGGATGATAGCAGTCATGTTAGTGGTAAATAATGATAGGCCATTACATAACATCCCTTCCTGTATCACAGCAGGACAAAGACTGGCATATATGTGGAGGACTGAGGCAGGGACATAAGGCCATATTTGCATTATTGCTGTTACACACCCTGGAAATTGCTGGTGTTATAGGATTTGTTGCAGCATATCCTTATGCAGGGATATGACACTGAAATACAAATGGATGTAGCCATGTACTGATAGCACTCAACAGACAGACGGCTACAGATAAATCTGGGACAATACCTGTGTGGTGCACAGACAAAATCTAATAGACAATCCCTCTGGTATCATACGGATAGGCCCACAGTTGAGAGCTATGCAGACAGACAACATTCCATGAAAAAGTACCATGTACACAGAAACCCTGTAAGAACAGCAATATACATTGCACACAACAACACTACTCACGCTGTCTGTAGTTCTGGAACCTTAACCAAATGTGGATGTGCCCTATGTCTGCAGGCTCTGCTGTAAGAGGTATCACTACCTGCTTTCTGTAACACTGATGTCCACACACAGGAAGGATGTCATCCATACTGTAAAGATGAATGGACAACGCCCACAGAAAGCAGCACTTTATAGTACAGGATTGTCATGACAGTGGTTATCTGAAGTACTACACAGCAGGCTGCATGCAATTAACAAATGTTAGACACTGACTGGTGCAGAGGCTACCACCTTATCATGTGCAATACCAACAAAAGCATGCTACAATCTATTCATACCCCAGCTCATTCTACTGAAGAGAGAGAGAGAGAGAGACAGAAAGAGAGAGAGAGAGAGAGAGAGAGAAGCTTCACAAAACTCAGGGTTGTGTTACAGTGGAAACAACATAACAGGCATGTGAAATAGATATGCATTTACTGGCACGTAATATATGAAATAGAATAATAGGATGTATACTGTGAAAGGATGCATATGTGCCATTAGTACTTGTTCATGTAATGATGTTGTGCTCAACAACTGCACTGGACAGTAGTGTCAGTCCCTGTGGTGAGTGGGACATACCTGGCAAATGTGCAGAGCAGCAGTGAATGGCAAAGATATGACCCATGATACCTGTGTTCTGTAAATTACTGTGGCCAATGGCTGGGGGGGCATTAATACTGCCATGATAGACACATGAGTGAGAGACCAAACCACCTACAGGACAGTCATGTTAAAGTGTAGCATAGCATGCCCAACTACCATAGCAGTATAATATGCTTATCTAATGTTTGTCACCATATATACCCCCTTAAACTTAGTCTGTGTTCACATGTGACATTTGTCTGTGTTGCAGCAAGGCCGAACAGTTCAGCTGAGAAGTAAAGAGGGTACATGACTGTGGTCCAGATGGTCGTATGCATCCCACATACAGATACATATATGTGTGATACATATTCACAGCTGTGCATGTGTACAGAACCTCAGACAGTTATACAGTCATATAGGTATATAAATAACACAAATTAATATTTACACATACATGCACATATGTATATATACAGATATATAAATGTATACAAACATATATATATATATATATATATATATATATATATATATATATATATATATATATATACATGTCAATACATTTCCCCTGCCATGACATGTGTGAGAGAACATCATACATCAATACACAACATACCTACACACCAGTACAGGGCTTCAAGATGGAGTGTGGAGTGAGGAGTATAACCCATGCTGGGAACAAATTGCTATTGTATGAGATGGTGGGATATATATGTTGGTGAAGGGTATTAGGCACATACTGGTATGTAGGTCTGGTTGGGTGACAAAAAAGACAGCATACAGGGCTGGTATATGACACATGTGGTTTAACACTGTGGACAGGTAGTTACATTTGGAATGTGGAGGCCATTGTGCCCCCAAATAGGAACAAAGGGAACATGGTGCCCAACCATAGACAGTCACAACAACATCTACATGGACATAAGCCTGGGCTGTGCACTGGGCAGGAGGGACATGCATGTCAAACCTTGTGTATGTGTACTGCATGCCTCCAGGTGATGTAGCACATACCCCATGTCTCTGTGGAGCTCCCTATGCACAATACCTGTGACCTAACAGGGTGACAGACACATGTCTGTGTGTGCTCCGTGGGGGGTACACCATCCCCTGAGGTGGTTCCACAGGAAGGTAGGGATGGAGCAGTAGATAATGAGGTTCCATGGTGGGTCATGGATGTGATGTGGACTGGTAACATGTGCACATTAGGTTGGAGTGGTGTTCCTGCTGGCAAATAACCCCTAAACATACTGGTGTGTAACTGTCATGGAACATATGTGGGCTGTAATATTCCCCACAATCCCAGAACATGTCCAACAGCATGCATAGATATCCCCAATACCACAGACTGGCAGATGTGTAGCAATCACATAGCAGGCTTACCACATGCATATGTGGAAACATAGTGGCAGTGACAATGGCATGCAGGTGAAATACCCTGTAACAGCCCTGCAGCTCTAGTGTCCCCACAGGGAGCATGTCTATAACCACATAGCAGAAGGTATTTTACAATACAATATATGGCCCAATGGTACACATACCGGACACATACCACTAGTGTAGTGTGAACATTATGTTGGAGCTGATATGGTGGCGGGAGACTGATATGTGTATTGTATTATAGTAAACTTGACATATGAGTTGCCCAGACATATTTCCATCATTATGTCTATCAGGGAGTATGACATACTCGAGGAACCCCACATACAGTTCCGCTGAGGAGGAGATTATTATCACCAGCATCATCCACAACTATTAGCTGTTGTTCTCACGGGCAAGCCAGGACCAGCAGGAGAGAACAGCCATGTGGACTGATATGGTCCACAGAGTGAATGAGGTGGGGATGCACAGCCGGACTTATGAGCAGGTCTGCCACCATTGTAGTGACCTGCTCCGGCAAGTACATTGTCATGCCGCTGCCATGTGGGGTGACCACCTTGCAATGGGGGGGCATAACATCCACCCCCCCTCTCCAGAGTGGAGGAACTGCTCATCAGCCTGGCAGCACCTGCCCACCCATAAGAGCTCCAGACTTATACAGTCATGGAGGTTGGTGCTACTCACACACCACACATTAAGCATGCAGGTAAGGATCCAGGGCATATCAGTAGACTACTGTAGTGTATGCATTTATACAGGTAGACCATGCATATGTGAGATGTGGGGTATGTTGCTGTGTTGTACCGATAAGCAGTAATGCATAAACTGTAGTTATGTGGACTTCAGCTGTTGTTGTACTGTAATATTGCAGCCACCCTGTAGCAATGCCACAACTGTGGCCACTGACATCAACTCTATCCCATCTCAATGTAGGTACCTCTGGGATACCAGCAAGGCAGCGGCCAGATGCAGGTGAGTATGGTTTAAGGTTATGCTTGGCAATTCACTGTGCATGGCATAGCTAACGTGTAGGCCATATACACATCTAACACACCTGCCCATAATGCATGCTGTACATGTGCACTGACCCAGCACTCACCTCACTAATGTGATTACCAGCCTCAAACACATGCAATACACAGTCCATCTGAGACAACTGTGGCTACACTCCAGTGCACATTGCCCTGGCACAGCTGACATCTGCCCAACATTCACAGCTATGTCATACACACAGCAGTTGAACATGCTACATATAATGACATCCCACTCCCTCTGCTAACACATGCTCCATGGTCCTAAACCAAATCAACACATTACACAGAACATACTGGATGGATAGGGCCCTGTCCTGGGGAATCCCCACTCTCTGGAATGGACTACCCATACATGTCAGGCAATGCTACTCATTGGCCCTCTTTACAGAAACACTTGGCAATTGGATGGGGAATGGGGAATACACCCTGGGTAGCATGTCTGTGCCACAGCCTAACAGGGGCACAGGGGAATAACATTAGTGGGTGGTGCATGGCTGGGAACCCCTGTGGCTAGGCTTATGTAGGCCCCAGGACCAATAGACCAGTACTCACCTATGAACCTATGTGTACCACAGGCAACATCAGCCAGGGCCCATTCATGGTCAATAATGGTCTCTACACTCACCATAGGTACAGTACATTGTGTCTGTGGTCAGTCTAATGGTAGTCTACTACACATACATACACCACTAATGATGACATATGTGAATACACATCAAGCATACACTAAACACGTGTCCACATGTGATCCAGGAACACACAGAGGCTGTAAGCAGCAGCTGAAACACAACTGACACACAGAGGCACATCCTGCAATGGTATGTACACCCATGAGGTATGGTGCACAGTACATGCCAGGGTGCTGAACAGATGCACAGCAACGCTGTGGACATGGGTGCAGTAAGTTCCAGGAGGAGGGCCATCACCTACAAATAGACGCCATGCATCACAGCCATGTATTATGTTGGTAACGGGGACTGACTACAGTTGCACTGCATGCTGTTGAGCCCCACATGTCCTGCATGCTGACGTGTATAATTACAGGTATGTGTGTGATACTGTACTGCACTATCACCTGCTATTGTGTGTGTTATGGGGTTGTGGGAGCTTTCTGTAGGTGCTGTCTGGTGGAGTGTATGGGTTGCCATGTATGTCGACTGCATGTGTGTGTATGTCTGTGTGTGTGTGGCCATGTCAGCACACGCACATGTATGTGTGTGTGTGTGTGTGTGTGTGTGTGTGTGTGTGTGTGTGTGTGTGTATGTGTGTGTATGCATGTACTGTTTAGCTGTGTTGTACAGATCTTACACTCTGTTCCCTGTTTTCCCCTCTTAGGTGGTGAGATGGGGCTGGGTCCCCCCGCAGGGAATCTGATGTCACTGATACAGACAGTAACCATGAAGATAGGTGTGTTGAGGCACAGGAAGGGTCTTCAGGGGCAGCCGCTGGGTCACCAATTGACAACCCACATGTATCCACACTGTCCACACACACCGTCACACTGCCTCTACACACTTCATCACTGTTGGCCCTAGCTGAGGAACAGCCTATGGTTGTCAGTTGTCAGGACAGTGTGGTATCTATGGCACATGTGTCAGGCCACAGCAGCCATAGCCAGATGTCCGGTGGGGTATCACATAGGCAGATGTGTAGGGGTGCTCATAGGAGCACTAATGGTCATCATTCACCTGGCAGATGTGCTACATCTATTTCAACCACACCCATGTTCCAGAGTGTCATGAAGGCACAGGCACGAATGGAATGGTACACCAGGCAGGGTCTAAGGGTGCAGAGGCCTCATCACACCTCTGTAACTGACAGCATCTGTGATCTAGCAGGTGCCGTCCATAATTACACCAAGGTCATGGATAGATGGTGGGGTGAGACATTGGCAGTCATCCACAATGTCATGTCCATGCATCAGGACAGGACGGGATGATTGCAATGGCCATGTGGATGTATGCCAGCAACACTAGCAGCTGGAGGTCACAGTGGATGTCCAACCAGTCACCGCTGCTCCCGTAGTGGCAGCACCAGCCCCAGCACTGTGGGGGGGCTGTCCACAGACTGTCATAGCAAACCACGTACACGTGGCCCTGGCCAGTCCCAGGAAGGACCTGGATCCAGTGGACATCTGTCAAACTCTCGGGACAGTACTCAGTCTGGCTTTGTACCTGATACTGCCTGTAGCACCCCTGCCAGGCACAGGTCCCGTGTCTGTGTCTGGAGACGGTGAACTTGGAGACGGTGAACTGCAAACCCTGCCAGGTACAGTCTGCAACTTTCCCACAATTCCCTGTATAGGGCAGACACATGGAGGAACTGTGTGCATGCAGACACACACACATAAACAATGAACCTAGGGCAACTACATACCTGCACACACATCACCACTGGCTCATAACAATACTTAGCCCCCCCCACCACACACACACACACACACACACACACACACACACACACACACACACACACATACATGTTGTCATTTGTATGGTTCAGCCCAGGCCTTTGGCAAACCAGCAACACACCCTGTGCATATGATGATACCTGTGCCAGTCCCTGACATCCATAACATTGATGCAGGGACAGGCTAGCATAGTTCTGATGCACAGGGTGACTGTACAACAGTGTAGCAATGGAATGATGTGTAGCATGTTGTCAGCAGTAAAGTGAAATGCTAATATACCTCCTTGCCAATACTCAGCATGGTTTCTGACCAAACCATAGCACCACCACTGCCTTACTCTCCTTTACTAACACTATCCTTCAGCATAAAAACAATGGCTATCTCTCCTCTGCTACTTTCCTAGACCTATCTAAAGCATTTGACATGGTCCCACACAAACAACTTATCTCTGTGCTCAATAACCTATCCTTCTCACAATCAGTCACCAACTGGTTTCAGAGTTACCTGTCTGACCACCAACAATCCGTTGTATGGCAGAATTACATATCTCTCCAACTACCTGTCTCCATAGGGGTTCCCCAAGGATCCATCCTTGGACCCCTACTCTTCTCTGTTTTCACCAATAATCTAGCCTCTGCCACCAAACATGGCACACTCATACAATACGCAGATGACTCAACCATCATCTGCTCAGCCCAGTCCCTACCCAAACTGCAAAAAGTCACACAGGAAGCCTTTTCCTCTGTTGAAACTTGGTTATCCGATGCCCAATTAATACTCAACCCAAACAAAACTAAACTACTCATCTTCCAACCCACCAAACATACTCAAAACAACTCTCACTTTAACATCACAGCAAAAGACAACACCACTATATACCCAACTGAACACACCAAATTGCTAGGAGTGGAAATAGACAGTAAACTAAAATTTGACATTCACATATCCATGACCATAAAAAAAGTCCACAAAAAACTAGGAGCACAATACAGAAATAAGCAACTTCTCACCAAAGATTTCAATAGCAAATTCCCACCTTATCTCCTCCCTACTTTATGCCTCTCCAATATATACCAACCTAAGGCAATGTGATGTAAACAAGCTAGAGACCTACTACAACAAAATCGGCACAGGGGCATCCTACCGTAGTCACCACTGTCTCTCACTTACTGAACTGGGCTGGCTTAAACTCCCTCACCTCCTTCAATGGTATCAACTCTCACTCGCCCACATACTAGTAAACCATCCACTAAATGTCCCATCCCTCCAGAATCTACTCCAACCCTATCGCACCACCAGACCACTAAGATACAGTAACAAAAATCACTTGCAGATCACTAAAGCCAAAAACTCTGCTGATGAAGCACTATTCTCTTGCACCATAGCCAAATTATGGAACTCCCTCCCACCCACAATTACCTCCATACCATCATGCACCCACTTCTAAACTTTAATAAAAGCGCACCTAAAACATGCTGGCTATGCCCTTGCAACTCCCACTCTAATATCACCCACCCCATCCAACCACTACCTTTCTTTCCACTCCACTAACTACCTTGATTATAGCAAGCTCAGATGCTCATAAGCCAGTACTTATTATACAGCAGGAACTTCTTCTTGTAAAATTTGTTAATGTCTGTTATGTACTTCACAGATAAAGATTGTAGTTGTCTACTGATGTACTATGTTCTTCATCTGTAAATATGCAGTAAGTAATTGCTATGTAAATTGTTAATCACTATGTAATCCAATGTAACTACTCTCTGTTTATTTTAACTGTGGAGCTTTTCTCCCCGGGCCTCCACTGAAAATAGACCTATTTCCAGTCGGACACTCACGGTCAACAAATATAAATAAATAAATAAATAAATAAAATAATATCTTGGAAGGTGTAGCTGTGCAGCCATAGCATCATAGCTGTATTTAACAATGTTGTGTTGTTGTCACCAGTATCTGTTCTGATTGTGTTGTGTTTGTCCGTGTGCCACATGGCTGATGGATGTAGTGGTGTCAGAAGACCTTCTACAGTGGGCACCAGTAAGTGTAGTGGGTGGTACACATGCCATGGCTGGGTACAACACACAGTGCCTTTTGTTTGGATGCAGTACAGGTACAGGACTGTACACATGGAGGTATGTCCCCGTGCAGGTAACACATCTGTTGCACATAATCCCACCAAGACAGGATAGGCACAACCACACAGTGCTATATATGCAGTCTGTAATGTGGATAACACTGAACATGCTAACAGCAGGGTGTAGGTCCCTCTCCCCACTCTACTGCAATCCTCACCTAAGTAACATGTGTGTGCCAATGCCGGCGGCATAGCCCTACCCTTAGGATGGTGTGAGGTGCTCAACTACTGTGAATGGTGTAAACAACAACTAACAACCTGATTACATACACTGTACAGTATTACAGACAGCTATGCGGTGGGGGGATAGACGCAACAGTAACTGAAATAATGGCAGTCGTGTCCACAACAGCCACACCCAGTTAGTTATAGCAACCCCAGTAGTGCTACACACCTCAACAGTGTGGAGGAGGGCATTGACACATCTATGACCTGTGAAAGACTGTATGTCCACGGGATGGCATCTGTGGTATATTGGCATATGCCAAGCAGTCCTGTTGGAAACATAGTCTGTGAACAGGGTTAGATCCCGTAAGAACTACACACATTCCTACAAGTGGGATGGTGTATAAAAGCCTGCTATGATCTACATAGGCATTGTGCACCTCCTAGCCCTCATCTACACCTGTCATGAGTGGGTTAAGGAGGTATACCAGGTTCAGGTTGTATTCTCTGCCTTTGACAAGTTCAACATAGGTGGATTCCTGTGTGTTGAGATAACCAGTGACATTGGCCATGGGTTCATTGTTGATATGTTCCATGTCCCTGCAGACCAAGGTCATCAGGCTACTGGGTCGTAGTTCCCAGCTGACATGGTGGGTTTGTGGATGTCCCTGCCAACATTGGTGAATCCATTGTCAGGTGTGGGGCTATTGGATTGTATGAGGGATCCCAGCTAATTACTGCACCTGCCCAGTGGGTTACCTCAAGCATGACATGTCACTTGACTGTACTGCATGATATATTAGTAATCCCAGCCTTACATCCTACAGGTGGGATGGAGTACTGTTAACATGTACTGCCCTTGTCATGTAGGGACCTGCTTATGGGATCTGCTAAGGTTGGTAGTTTATTGCAGGCCAGACTTATTTGGCGGGGGGGGGATACCTATCCATGCCAGATGTATGTTGTTTGGGTCTCTCAAACCCATCAATGGTGCATGTGGACATATATGTTGTGATTACGTTCCCAGTTCCATCTACAGATTTATGTCCATATATATCTATATATACCTATAATGATATATATGTGTTCACCTTTGACAGGGGGACAATCATTCCTTCGAACGGCCTTTCTGCAAACCAAAGGACTAACCTGTCAGATCTTACTGCACCATAGTTAAGAGAACTGCAGTTCTAAAGGCACCTTCACTGACTCTCGAACTGCAAGTTGGAATGAATATCATAATAGCAGGGGGTATGACTCCCTTCACCCTCCCTCCTGGGGGCTGGGCCCCCCACAACCCCCCTACTGTGACATACGAACTCCTAGTGTGCACTACAGTGGGGATAGGCAATTATTCCCCATCCACACTATAGTGGCGTCCGCAACCAAATTGCCTAATATGCAATGAGTGAATGCATAGAGTCATTTGCTCATTGCACATTTGATGCATGTATTGCAAGATTGTGCAATGTTGAGAACATACTTTTGGCCTTCCAGCTTCCAGACACATGGATTTCTCCCTTTGAAAGGTGAACCATATATATGCTGACATATATGCATTCCTAGTGCTGTATATATGTGGACATGTGGATATATACATATATATCTATGGCTGCATGCATGTATTTACTGGTGTATGTATGTATATATATATATATATATATATATATATATATATATATACCTATATCTACATATATAGATATGTTATATCTACTTAAAGATGAATATTTATATACACACACAAATACATCTACTTGGCGGAATACATTCCCTGTAGTGTTGTATACCTGGGCTGGATGATATGTATGTGAAAACATCATGATTATGCATAGCTGCCATGGCGTAGTGGTAAATCACTTTGTGTATGATGTGCAGGGTCCTGGTTATGAGCCTTGCAAGAGCTGTTTCTGCTGTTGCTGGGCAGAACACACAAACCAGCTTACAACTGTTTTACAGTGCCTTAATCACACTCTATCCAACAGGCTATGTTCAGGCCAGCAACAAATTAAACAGCTTTTGCAAGGCTCAAACCAAGAAACCTGCACACCCTAGACAAACTGATACCACTAAGCCATGACAGGTACACAGATATTCAATGTTTCAGAAACATATCATCCAGTCCTGTCATGTAACAGTACAGAGAATGTATACCAACATCTAGATGTCTGCATGTGTAACTATAGTGCAACCTTAACAGATACAACATACCCATATATGTATAGATACACATATATTCAAATATATATAAATGTTGTTTTACTAACACTATATACATATATATCACTTATCTATGCACATATACTTATATATCTGTTAGCAGATAAATATATCTATATAGGTATATATGGCCATACATCTGTAGATAGCAATTGCAGATTAACAAATACACCTATGTCCACATGCACCTTTAATGGGGTTGAGAGGCCCCACACACTATACGTCTTGTACGATTAGGCATCCCCCCACAGCCAAAACACATGTGCCCTGCAATGCACTACCAAGTACACTCTGCCTCCCACAGGACATGTAATATGTGTAAGCCGTCACCGTCCCCAGGATACAGATACACAGACACATATATTGGTTCATAGGTTCATAGGTAAGTACTAGGCTATCTGCCCAAGGGCATTTATAAGCCTAGCCAGAATGTGTTGGCTTTCACCACCCCCTTAGAGTTCCCTGTGCCTCTGTCCAGCAGAGCCATTAGTTCCCTGTGCCAGTCCTGCAGAGCCATTAGTTCCCTGCACCACTGTCCAGCAGAGCCAGTGCAGTGATCCCCGGGGTAAATTTTCTGTTTCCCATCCACCTGTCAAGGTTTCTCTTGAAGACTTTTAGTGAGGGGCTCTGCCTGATGTATATTGGAATCCTGCTCCAAAGCATGGGGAGTCTCTGGGATAGGAATCTATCCCTACAGCATGTCCTATTTATCATTGTGGTGAGGTTTATATCTCCAGATCATGTGGCTCTCTGGGATTTGATTTTTTTAGGTGGAGCATGTCCATCAATTCTGGGTTGGACATGGCCTTGTATGTCAGGCAGAGATCACCTGTGAGTAAGAGGTATGCAACCGAGTTCAGCTGGAGTTTCTTCAGTCGGGCTTCATAGGGCATCTGTTTGAGGCCAGTAATCCTCTTGGTGAGGTACTTTTATGGCCTTACCAGCTGTTGCAGGTGTCTTGTAAGGTACATCCCAAATGTGGCATTGTAGTCTATGATGGGTCTAATGAGTAATGAGTAGAAAGGCACAATAACCTCTTTTGTTCGAGATGCAAACTCTTTTGTGATTCGGTGGGCCACATAGAAAGATTTTCTAACCACCTTGGCAATATGATTATCAAAGGAGAGATTACTATCTACTTGGGTCCCCGATCCCTTATTACATTTTCTGTATTTAGGGGACTACCACCTATGTGGTAGTTCGCGGGTACTTTGTTTTTTCCAAAGGGGATGACTATGCACTTTTTGGCATTTAGCTTGAGGCCATGATTTTGACACCAGGTATCCGTCTCAGTGAGACCCATCTGGAGGGTGTCTGTATCAGCTGGAAAATCATTTATGGCCCCAAGTTTGCAGTCGTCTGTGAACTTGGTCAGCCATAGTCCGCCTATGCTTGCCTGTACCTCTGAAAAGTATATACCAAACAGGAGGGGTCCTAGGACTGAGCCCTGGGGGATGAACTGGTTTAGAGTCGGACATAGAGCCTGCAACTCTCATCATGTGAGTTCTATCCATGAGCCATTTGGCAACCCATCTCGTGATGTAGGGGTTTATGTTCAAGCTGGTGAGCTTGTCTATAATACTAGAATGGGGAATGGTGTCGAAAGCCTTTGCGAGGTCTAGGTAGGCTGTGTGGACCTCCTTTCCCTCATCTAATGCCTTGGTAACCGTCTCAAAGAAGTCCACCAGGTTTAAGAGGCATGATCTGCCCTTAACAAAACCAAACTGGGCAGGGTCCAAGGTTTGGAGGTTCCCAATGTCTCTGTTAATGAGTTCCATGATGATGTGTTCCATAGCCTTTCAGACCAGGCTAGTCAGTCTTTTAGGGTGATAGTTTCTGGGGTCCGTTGTGGCTCCACCTTTGTGGAGTGGGATAACTGTTGCTGTGCACCACTCTGTAGGTATGTAGCCTGTAGAGAGGCTGAGTTTGAACAATATGTTTAGGTGAGGGGTTAGTTCATTTTGGAGCTCTTTTAAGACACAGCCTGGGACCCCGTCCGGTCCCATTGAAGCTGTGTTTTTGGCTTTGGATAGGGCTGTTTTTACCTGTGTGTCGGTGACTGATGGGGCCCTACATTCTTCTGGTATGGTTATAGGCCCTTTAGGGGGTGAGAGGGGGGTGAAGTTTGCACTAAACCTGTCTGCCAGAATGTTTGCAATTTCAGTCGGTTCAGTGTATTTTGTGCCATTCTGCACTAACTCAGAGCAGATCTGAGAGTTTCCACTTAGGTTCTTGACATAGCTAAAGAACGCTTTGTGGTTATCTTTGGAGTCATTGGCAATTTTTCTTTCAAAACTAGCCTTGGATGATTTAATGAGGGATCGTAGTTTCTTGCTGATACTGATCAGGGATGTCTTTCCTTCTTGGGATTTTACTCTTTTCTGTACTAGTTTCCTCCTTCTGTTGTATAGCTTGTTTATGGCAGGGGTCCACTAGAGTGGCTTCATTTTCTTGGAGGAGTGAGTCTTGGTTTTACTTGGGATAGCATGATCCATGCATTCCTGCAGATACTCATAGAGTGCCTTTGTAAAGGTTTCAGCAGCTTGGACAGCATTGTCCTTTAGCATGGAGGCTGTGAACCTTTCCACCTCGGTCTTAAGTAATGTGAAGTTTGCTTTTGAAAACTTTTTCATGGTGGTTTCCTTGATTGGGGGTGGGGGCAAATGTGGATATCCAGAGTGATTAGTCTATGGTCTGATCTAACCAGTGAGGGGTTGACCTCTGGTGTGGAACACTGGTCGCCCATGTTGGTGATGACCAGGTCCAATATGTTGTTCCCTATGGTGGGGGTGTTGACCAGTTGATCCAGGGTGTTCGAGTTTATAGATTCTAGAAAGCGCTGGGCAAGGGAATTAGTACTTGAGTAGTTCTCCCAGTTTATGTTTGGGTAATTGAAATCATCCAGTATTAAGGTGTTTGGTAGGACCTTCATATTTCCCAGTGTCTCCAGAAATGCGGAATGGGGGTCCTGGGCCATGGTGGGTGATCTGTAGCAAGCTACAATTTGGATTGCAGTTTTGCCCATTGTAAGTTGCACATGGATGATCTCTGATGCATTGTGCTGCACCACTAACCTGGAGGTGTGGGTATCCTTGATGAATATGGATACAACCCTGCCTTTTGTGTTTTGGTCCTGGTTCTGTGGCCGAAAGGTATGGTATGAGTTATAGCCTAGTAGTGCCAGGGTGCTCTCAGGAGCCTTAAATCAGGTTTCTGTTACTGCACAGATGCCGATGTTCTCCATACTGAGGAGTGCCTCGAGTGCATGCATTTTGAGGTTTAAAGTTCTGGCATTGAGTAGCATTACCCTCAGTTTTTGGTTACTTGTGCTATTTATGGTGGTGAGTTTGTCTTTCTTTTGAGCCTTGCATAAAAAAGGCACTATGGGGGCGGCAAGAGCCTTGGCCAGTATTCGAAAGCATAAGGGTGACAGGTGCAAGCCATCATTTGTGAAGCAACGTGGCTTATCGAGCATGTCATCCCAAGCGGACAAATACTGGATCCCCACTCATTACAGCTGAGTGACGTCTCCAGGCGTTTCTGCAGTTACTGCCTACTGCGCCTCTAGGTGTCAAATATTGCCTGTTCCTATTTGCATTAATAATTCCAAAACCATGCTACATACAAGGTATCAGAATATTTTATCTTGAAGCATACATGATGGCAAACACAACTGTACTGCTATATGGCCTCTGTCAATGACTGTTTGTTAGAACTCTAAGGTAATAACTTCATTTTTAAAGGCTGAAGCCACACCCACTGGGAGTTAAAGGTACACACTCCAAAGGGCTAAACTGAAGGGAATGAGTTTATGACACCAGAAACTTATCTAATTTTTGAAATTGATCATTTTTTCTTTATACTGTGGCATCATTCTTGGTGAGTGCAGGATGCTACTCAGGGTCAGGGTCATACCGGCCTGGGCTACATGATCAGAGAGCTCTTCCATGTCTCTTTTCATGTAATCCAGGGAGGTACGTCTCAGGTCATTCACACCAACATGGACAATGACAAAGTTGTATTTGTACTTGTTCTGGAGTGACCTGAGTGCTTGTTTTATGTGGTGGATCCTGGCACCTGACAGGCAGCTAACTGTAACCTTCTCCTTGTCCAGCCTAGTTAGTGGGACATAAGTGTGCCTGACTATAGAGTTGCATATTACTAGTGTGTTGGGTATGTTATTTTGCGTTAAGGGCTGCAATTGCGTGTCACATTGATTATGTGAAGTATGTGTTTCTTGGTTGGTGATGGGGTGTGGAGGTTGCTTGGATGTCTGCTTTGGAGGTCTCTGTTGCTTTTGCAGATTTTTATTTAGAGCCTCTGAGTATGTTTTCATGTATTCATGTGTGTTATTTGCCAGTGTTGGTTTATTAGGTCTACGTGAGACTGGTTGTGTGTTGCAAGTATTACCCTTCTCCTCTTGACTGTCAGTTCCAGTCTTGGGTTGAGAGAGCTTTGCCTCCAGTTTGGCTGTATAATTGCATCTCTCACATATATTAGTGTTTGGTGGTAGGACAAGAGGGTTGTCTGTGTACATGAGGCAGTTGTAACATTGCCTCAAAATACCCAGATTCACCAGTTGGACTGGAGAGTACACCGGAAACTGTCCTTTGGAGATGCATGAATAAGTATAGTAAACTGTTTTTCTGATTGGCTTGAGGGGACGAATAGAGATACATATATATATATATATATATATATATATATATATATATATATATACATGTGACTATACATACACATGCAGATACGTGTACAGTAAGATACATATGTAGGAGGCGCACACAATATGGAACAGCCACTAGTCCTACAGTTAACACTTGAACAACTGGACACTGTATGGGTTACTCATACTAATGTCAATCATTGCCTGCAACACATACCCATAGAAAGGTCATAGGAAAGACACCATACACAGGTTTGCAGAAATGGGACTCCTTTAATTGTGCACCATAACATTCCTATATGCCATATCATATAGCTGTTCAAATACTAACAACCATATAAATGGAGTACTGCAACTTGGTCAGCCTGCGAAATATATGTACATATACTTATCCAGATAGCCATATATATATATATATATATATATAATTACACATGTGTACTACATTGAATTACCACTGTCATGGCAACCACCCACTATAACTCCCTACAGCATGTGGCCATGGTCCCTTTACATTTCCTGTGTGATGGACATCCGTCCTGTGTGTGGCCATCAGTGATACAGGCAGCAGGTAGCAATACCTCTTACAGGAGAACCTGCACACACAGAGCAGACACATATTTGTAGGAGGTTCAGGAACTACAGACAGACTGTGGGTAGAGTTGTGTAATGCTTTGATAGTACTGGTGTTACAAGGTGTGTGTGTGTGTGTGTGTGTGTGTGTGTGTGTGTGTGTGTGTGTGTGTGTGTGTGTGTGTGTGTGTGTGTGTGTGTGTGTGTGTGTGTGTGTGTGTGTGTGTGTGTGTGTGTGTGTGTGTGTGTACATACTAGTGTACCTTGGAATGCAGTCTGTCTGCATAGCTCACTACTGTGTGCCTAACCACTTGCTGGGCAGAGGTATGCCTATCATGTGTTGTCCATCCAGCACACAGGTCCTGTGTCAGATATGACACTGGCAGTGTGTGTGATGCGTGCTATCAGTACATGGCTATATCCATGTCTATATCTAACCTCAATTCCCTGACTAAGGGTATGTTGCAGACTATCCTGTAACACCAGCATCTTGCTTAGAGTATGGCAACAGTGTTCCACATATATGCCTGTGTTCCAGCCTCTGCCCCTCATCTACATACCAAGCTGTGCACATATGTCATGTAGTTGGGGGTCATTCTTTAGTTAGCTGTGAGTATATCACACTGCCATTGCTGTCATTAGTCCACTGCTGTTGTATCCCCTACACATACAGTGGGGCTGGGGCCATATATGTGTAGATGTCACCTACACATGTGTTGTGAAACAATTACACTTATACATTAGTTTGGAAAGGTTCACAACTGTTGCAGTCCAAGACAAGCCCTTCAGAATGTACAATAGTGCTGACAGACTGGGCCACAGGGTACCACACAATCAACAGTATGTACTGCAGGTGTGCAGTTTAGCAGTCTGTATCTACACTCTGTACAAACTCCGTAGGAGGTAAAGAAATTTTGTGATCAAATGGGTTGTACCCGGAACATAACAAGGCATAACGCACAGAACAGTCTGCATGGCAGGAGGCAGTAGGCTTGCAGTACCCCAAGTCATGTAAGTAATGTCAATATAGGTGGAGTATACGGTACTGTACTTTCACATACCTTGTGGCAACCCACCCTTGATACCCCCACATTTGTAACAGCCTAGGTACTTTATGGTGCTCCCCACCTGGACTCAATAATACAAGACCATATACCACTGTTGCATACACTGGCACAGTGCATAAGGGCACACATGTGTTGTGTAGGTGACATCCACACATATATGGCCCCAACCCCACTGTATGTGTAGGGGATACAACAGCAGTGGACTAATGGCAGCAATGGCAGTGTGATATACTCACAGCCCACTACAAAACAGCCCCCAACACAATGACAAATGTGCACAGCTTGGTATGTAGATGAGGGGCAGAGGCTGGAACACAGGCATATATGTGGAACACTGTTGCCATACTCTAAGCAAGATGCTGGTGTTACAGGATAGTCTGAAACATACCCTTAGTCAGGGAATTGAGGTTAGATATAGCCATGGATATAGCCATGTACTGATAGCATGCATCACACACACTGCCAGTGTCATATCTGACACAGGACCTGTGTGCTGGATGGACAACACATGATAGGCATACCTCTGCTCAGCAAGTGGTTAGGCACACAGTAGTGAGCTATGCAGACAGACTGCATTCCAAGGTACACTAGTATGTGCACACACACACACACACACACACACACACACACACACACACACACACACACACACACACACACACCTTGTAACACCAGTACTATCAAAGCATTACACAACTCTACCCACAGTCTGTCTGTAGTTCCTGAACCTCCTACAAATATGTGTCTGCTCTGTGTGTGCAGGTTCTCCTGTAAGAGGTATTGCTACCTGCTGCCTGTATCACTGATGCCCACACACAGGACGGATGTCCATCACACAGGAAATGTAAAGGGACCATGGCCACATGCTGTAGGGAGTTATAGTGGGTGTTTGTCATGACAGTGGTAATTCAATGTAGTACACATGTGTAATTATATATATATATATATATATATATATATATATATATATATATATATATATATATATATATATATATATATATATATATATATATATATATATATATATATATATATGGCTATCTGGATAAGTATATGTACATATATTTCCACCATATGTCCTGGAGATGGAGTGTAGCCGTACGCCAGCTCCTACAGTCCCACAGTAGTAGTGCAAGGGGATGACAGCTATGTATAGCAGGTATATTACTAGACTGTTGCTACTGTCATTGGGATTGTCTTCATAGACATGGTGTGTGTGTGGATGCTGATATCTGCTTATAACATGTGTGCCATTGGCAACTGACAGACATCCTAAGGAAATCATTGTAAGGTACCACTGCTAGCATGTAATTCCCCTGTGGAGTACAGCAGAGATATTGGCCACTATATGTGGAACTTTGGACACACCCTGTACAGTCCAGAGGTATACACATGATCCCTTAGTGTACTACATGCGTACCAGGCCTGACAATATGGATGTAGACAGCCATCTAGATAGATATAACACATAACGACTGGTATACATTTGGCACCATAGGTGTTGTATTAACACACTCCTGTCTGGTCTGACACATAATGACCACTGGTACAGGGGTGCCATGGACACATACCACCCACTAGATATTAACATACATCTATACAGCATCCTACTGCTCTGACATACATAATGTTTAAGGGTGGCCCAGCAGCAGTACATCTGGTGAGTATTTGCACATAACATCCCACTGGTTAAAAAGCAAAACAGATCCACAACCTGGAAGCTGGATCTGGAAGCCCAGAATAAAAAATGATGAAATGCTGATATTCCTTCTTCCGCAAGGCAGAAAATGAAAGGCTGCAACTTACATAAAACTTTCTTGCTTTAATAACAAACAACAATCTCCTCAAGCGCTTTCGCTCAACCTGGTGCTGAGCTTTTTCAAGATACAATAAAATCAAGCTGGTTGTTCTTTATATACATAGTTAAAACTTGACCAATAATTCAATTAGTAAAAGAGAAGGTCTAATTAACCCTTCAAATTACTTGCTGGTACAAAACCTGCTTGCAGGCAAACCATTACTAAGCACAACTCACTGCAATGTCCAACAAAGTATATGCATAAACTTAATAATCAGTTGTTGGTGTACGTACAGATTGCCATAAAAATATACAGTGTTAAAAATATGCAATATTAAAACTGTGCAATGTTAAAACAATATTCAAAAGCCAATACTATACACATGCTAGTATGTTAAAAATATTAAAATGTGCTGTTTATTCAGCAAAATTTTATTTCTATATGTGAAACCCTGAAAACACTGGAAAACCAAAAATTCATAATTTAGCCTTTCTTAACCTCAGGACGCTGCTAATGCTGCAAGCGTCATTGAGCCCTGGTCGCCTTCCTGCATCTAGTCTTAGCTGCCATAATAACTCTTTATATTCTAAAAGAGACCCCCAGTCCCTCCCCCTTTCATCCAACCTTAGCTGTTCTAAAATAATGAATTTAATTTCCATGTTGGGACAAAAAAGGGAATGTCTATAAAAAGCATTAGTTTCCTTTTTCTTAATTATATCATACTGATGCTCATAAATACATCTTCTGAGGGTCCTTTCAGTCTTTCCTATGTAGAAACGTTTACATCTAGTACATAAACCTAAATAAACAATAAATTTGGCATTGCAATAATAATGGCCCCTTGGTTGATATAGGAATTTTCTTGATGGTAAATATAACCTATGTCCATTGAATATAGCCGGGCATTGCTTGCACATTTCACATTTATATGTGCCTTCTTTTTTGTTATCACTACTTGCCATTGGTTTGTTCTGATTCATCTCTAGCATTTCTTTTAAATTGGTACCCCTACGTCTAATGAATCTAGGAAACTCTGGAATCATATTCCCCAACCTATCGTCCAGTCTTAGGATCGGCCAGTATTTCTTTACACTGTTTTGCACAACCTCATAATCAATACTAAAAGTATGGATGTATCCTTTTTGTTCCTTATTCTGCAGGCTACTGCCCACTTGGCATATTGATGTGCCCGTAGTGTCTAGGAGAGGTGGATATTTTGTTTCCCTGCACCTAATAATTTCTGTCGCTAGCTCTTCAACAAGAAGGCTTGGATACCCTCTTTCAAAGAATCTTTCTTTTAGGAACCTAATTTCCTCCATACACACCTGCTTTGTGTTGCACATTCTGGAGGCACGGATAAATTGCCCCTTGACTATGCCTCTTTTTTGATATTCAGGGTGGTTACTTTTAAAATGCAAAAAAGCATTTGAATAGGTGGGCTTCCTAAACACACTTGATATGAACCTATTGTTAACTTTATCTTTAACCAAGTGCACATCCAAGTAATTCAAGCTGTTGAAACTCAATGAGTGTGTAAAGGTTAGAAAAGAAGTAGTGCTGTTGATGTAATGAAAAAATTCCTCCATATTTGCACTAGTACCACTCCATACAAGACAAATGTCGTCAAGAAATCTGACATAATGCTTGATGTACTGTGCCCACTCTGTGCCAAAAATATATGTGTTTTCCCATTTATGCAACACTATGTTTGCATAAACTGTGGCACAGGCTGCCCCTATTGCAACACCTGATTTTTGCCTGTAGAAATGACTGTTGAAACAAATAAAATTATTTTCCAGGATTAGTTCCATTAACTCCACCAACAAGTTTGTGGTGTTGGAAGTAAGTTTCGCCTCTTTAACTAAAACATCACTAAACCATTTCAGTCCTGTAGAGTGAGGTATACTGGGGAACAGTTGAAAAATGTCTATAGTTACCAGCAATAGATCCGGATGGTATGCTAGGGATTGCAGACCCCTAAGAAAATCCCAAGAATCCCTGCAGATGTACTTCAAAGAAGCAGCAAATTGCTTCAAAGTGTGGTCTATAAATTTCCCAATCGGTTCTGTTATACCTCCTTGCCCAGATACTATAGGTCTGAAATGTAGGGGGTCAAGACCTTTGTGTGTTTTCGGGATGCCAAATATTACAGGAATTCTTGGCTTGGCAACAATTAAAAAATTATACAATTTTTCATTAAAACCCCCTTGCAAAAGATGGTCATATAAAATGAAAGAAATTCTTGAGTATGCCATATGTAACTCATTCCTGGACACCTGTTCATACTGCTCCGGGTCCTGCAACATCCGTTCAATGTACTGAATATAGTCTGAATTATACATCAGAACCAAACCCCCCCTTATCTGTTTTCATAGCCCTACAGTTATTACTTTTGAGATCCTTGATTAAATTCATCTCATTCCTACTGATATTATGGGAGTCATTTCTTTGCTTATAGATTCATTAGACGTAGGGGTACCAATTTAAAAGAAATGCTAGAGATGAATCAGAACAAACCAATGGCAAGTAGTGATAACAAAAAAGAAGGCACATACAAATGTGAAATGTGCAAGCAATACCCGGCTATATTCAATGGACATAGGTTATATTTACCATCAAGAAAATTCCTATATCAACCAAGGGGCCATTATAATTGCAATGCCAAATTTATTGTTTATTTAGGTTTATGTACTAGATGTAAACGTTTCTACATAGGAAAGACTGAAAGGACCCTCAGAAGATGTATTTATGAGCATCAGTATGATATAATTAAGAAAAAGGAAACTAATGCTTTTTACAGACATTCCCTTTTTTGTCCCAACATGGAAATTAAATTCATTATTTTAGAACAGCTAAGGTTGGATGAAAGGGGGGGGGACTGGGGTCTCTTTTAGAATATAAAGAGTTATTATGGCAGCTAAGACTAGATGCAGGAAGGCGACCAGGGCTCAATGACGCTTGCAGTATTAGCAGCGTCCTGAGGTTAAGAAAGGCTAAATTATGAATTTTCGGTTTTCCAGTGTTTTCAGGGTTTCACATATAGAAATAAAATTTTGCTGAATAAACAGCACATTTTAATATTTTTAACATACTAGCATGTGTATAGTATTGGCTTTTGAATATTGTTTTAACATTGCACAGTTTTAATATTGCATATTTTTAACACTGTATATTTTTATGGCAATCTGTACGTACACCAACAACTGATTATTAAGTTTATGCATATACTTTGTTGGACATTGCAGTGAGTTGTGCTTAGTAATGGTTTGCCTGCAAGCAGGTTTTGTACCAGCAAGTAATTTGAAGGGTTAATTAGACCTTCTCTTTTACTAATTGAATTATTGGTCAAGTTTTGACTATGTATATAAAGAACAACCAGCTTGATTTTATTGTATCTTGAAAAAGCTCAGCACCAGGCTGGGCGAAAGCGCTTGAGGAGATTGTTGTTTGTTATTAAAGCAAGAAAGTTTTATGTAAGTTGCAGCCTTTCATTTTCTGCCTTGCGGAAGAAGGAATATCAGCATTTCATCATTTTTTATTCTGGGCTTCCACAGCCAGCTTCCAGGTTGTAGATCTGTTTTGCTTTATTGGTGCTTTTCACTTGTTCTTGGTTTTCTGTTTGTATCCCACTGGTTAAGTACAGTATGCTGCTAGACATGTAACAATGCACTGTGCAGGCTACAGGCAGACTGGCTCAGCACTGGCCTACATCTCCTATAGAGTAATGCACATGTACCTGCATATGTAGCAAGCTCGACATCAATGTCACAGCACAGGGTAAGATACACCTGTGTGACAGTGCATAACCACAACCAATGTGAACACAGCCACAGCTACACATGGTAAGCTAGCATAATATTGCAGTATATGGACTATCTGTTCTACACCATCCTCATATGTGCCACTCACAGAATAACCCTACATATACTGGGATGCTACACAGTTTGTCATGATGGCTGTCTGTGGTATGGGACATGTGTGCGTATGGCCCTACATACATGTATGGCAAAACAGTACCGTACAGTGGGGCAACATGTAACACCTGAGAGAAGGAGCGCTAGAACAATGACATCTACCACAGTCTGTACACAGGCTGAGGTACATATTAACAATACACACACTGCTGACATTCACCATCACTACACAGACCTCAGTACTGTACAATCATCCTCAGAATGTCCAGCTTATGTCATGAAATATAACCACTACTGTACATGACATGTGTAGCAATCTGATATATCACTGGTTTGTTTTCAGATATGATGACAGTATTTATGCACCACTTCATGCACGCCACATGTACAAAGGTTGACAGAGGTGTGGCTGACAGCACATACATAGGGCCAGTATAGACATGTTACTGTGATAACCCCATATAATTTCCATTGTAACAGGGTTTGTTGTAACATATGTCCTATGAGGGATGTGAAGTCAGTAACTGTCATGGCCTTCACCATCTACAGACTGCAATCCTCACACTACCTTCTGCATTCAGCAGATTGATGCACTGTGGCTAACACATGAAACCATAGGCACAACACTGCCCAATCTGCAGATGTCCCTGCAGATGGGGATTCCTCATATATATGGAACTGACATGGGAGGTATTGCGACATGTACGGCAGGCATATACCGACAAACACTGTTAAACCAACATTACTCCAAATGCAGTATAATAGCACTTACAGTCTGTAGTCAGATCAGGCACATCCCCCTCCTGTTGGTTGCCCTCTTTCTACAGTGTATGTTATTAGAGGTAAATCTCCAATCCATCTGGGATGCTGTTTGCCAAACAGTAAATCTAGTTCCTGCTCACAGTGACTACAAAGACCCAACACCACCATGATGGTCCTAGGTATTGGAGTGTGTTTCCATGCAACTGGGTATGGGATTGTTACCACAGCTGTCCACATGCAATCAGCTAGGGCAAGGAGTATGAGGAGATGTCAGACACCAGACAACATGCTTCAGTATGCCCTGGGGGGTTGCAGTGAGAGTGGATGTGGACATACGCACCATACAACACACACACACGTATGCACAGGGTGCCAGTTCTGACATGCATGGGTGCACATCTACACGGGTGTGTGGTGGTCAACTGTGCCAGCAGGCTGTACAAGGGTAGGCAATGGGTATACCATGACATCAGGCCACATGACAATGGTCTGCATTGTGGCTCAGGGCTGTAGTAACTGCATTTGCCCACACAGGTGGGTATTGCATCCCCCATCCAGTCAGCTGGGTGATTATTATGTGTGGCCAATGCTGTACACCACATGCCATGTATGTGTTCATTATTCCATGACATGGATGGTGTCTGGGATATGCACACCACCCACATGCATGTACAGTGACATGTGGAACTGTACCTGGGGTGTTGGGCCCATGTTGTGAACACAGCTTATCATCAGTTGTGCCAGTCTTGCCCACCTGTGGCAGGAACTAGTAATGGGCTGCAGGTTTACCCTTCACCTACATTGATAGTATGCGAACAGCATTCCCTGATGTCAGTGTCATCTGTCCATACAGGGCATGTTGTCAGGCATGGTATGTCCATTGTGAGTCACATTTGGAGGCACCACATGTGGTGCAGGTGTCAATTGGGGAATATGGTGGAGGTGCACTGTCTGCATGTACATGCATATTGGACAGATGGCCAGGGAGACATACCCTCTGTAACCCATTGATATCACTGCATAGTTACTATCAGTGGCCAATATGCAGTGTACCAACCATGTATTGGCTGTTGCCTAGGCATGTGTGTGCGTATGACACATGGATTGAGTGTCTGCTCTGGTTAATAGTGGGGTTGCTAATTTGGACTGGCTGGCCTTGATGTCACATGTACGGGTATGGCTTTGCACCCCAGCCTCCCAGCTATTTTACGTCTGTTATCTCTGTATGGTTGACAATGTGATATATAGTAGGGCCACCATAAAATTAATGAGCAAAACCCCCTCCACATTGGCCACAGGTGTCCCACACTCACCTCTACACAGGATATGAATTGCACACACACACACCTGTCATGTTTGGGAGTTGAACCCCTACCTAACTAGGTTATTACACTACAGCACTACGTAGTTATAGTATACGCCATGGACATTACTGGAGCTCTTCTTCCCCCAAAGATGTATTTTACTATGACTGACATCAGCAGGATTACCAAAGTAGGGCATTTCACCTGTACTGCGAGTGACTAGCCTAAAATGCATTGATTGCTCCCTACACAAACAGTGAGACACACACAAAACATCCACAACTGTCATGTGTGGGTATAGAATCCCTGCCAAGGCCTATATTGCACTACAACATGGAGCAGTTATAGGTCACACCACAGGGATTGTAGGGAACTTTCTCCCCAAAGTAGTATTTCGCAATGAATGACATTAGCAGGATTGGCAATGTAGGCCATTTGAATTGTACTGCACATGAGTAGTCTATGATGCATTGCTCCATATACAGACATTGTAACACACGCAAAACATCCAGAACTGCCATGGATGGTGATGGAACCCTACCACAGTTCTAAATCACAATACAGCACTACACAGGTTACAGGCCGCACTACAGACATTACTGGGCTATGACTTTCTCAGAGGTGTATTTCTAGGTGAGTGATATCAGCAGCCTTGCCAAAGTTGAGTATATGAATTCTAAGGTGTGTGTGTGTGTGTGTGTGACCTAAAAAGCATTGTCTGTCACTCAGTCATGAACAGACAGAGACACAAAGATTCACACACACAATTGTCAGGACTGGGGTTAGAACACCTACCTAACTACTTTATCACACTACAACAGTACACAGTTACAAGACGCACTACAAAGATTATTGGGCTAAGATTTCCCCAGAGGTGTATTTCTAGGTGACTGACATCAGTAGCCTTGCTAAAAATGATTATGTGTATTGTATGGGGTGTGAGTGGCCTAAAAAGCATTGCGCTCTACGCAGTCAGACACACACACACAAGAACACAGTTGCCAGGTCTAGGTATGGGGTTAGAACACCTACCTAACTACTTTATCACACAACAGCAGTACACAGTTACAAGACATGCTACGGAGATTACTAGGCTAAGATTTTTCCAGAGCTGTATTTGTAGGTGATGACATCAGCAGCCTTGCCAATGTTGTGTATATGAACTGTACTGAGTCTGAGTAGCCTAATAAGCATTTCTCTCTACACAGACAGAGACCGAGACATGCATACATACACACACTCACACAGTTGCCAAGTCTTGGGTTAGGACTACTACCTAACTAGTTTATCAGTACAGCAGTACACAGTTATGGGATGTGCCATGGGGATTACTGAGCTACAGCTCCCCCAAAGGTGTATTTCACATTGGATGACCTCTGCAAGCTTGTCATGATACTGCTATGGGGAGGGCGGTGTGTATGGGCCATAACCCAATCATGTAGGGGTTGACATGCCACATGCAGGCACACATGGGGTCATATGCCACAGGTATGTGTATACAGCTACTAGGTGACAACTTCCTTGTACAGTCATGTTGCACAGCTGGCACGTGCCACATGCCATCATGCTGACAGATACTGGTGGCTAGTATCTGCAGTGAGTGACGCCTGCACCTCATGTGTTTGGGGTCCTTTGGCTGTGTACTGGGTGGGACAGGCCCAGATGGCTCCTTGTCATAGTCACCCATTTCAACACATCTATGTCTGTCTACCTTTGGCTTATTATAGTGTGTTGTCCTTACATATATGTCTGTATTCCTATCCACTGTGTGTGCAAGGCAGGAGTGGTGCATACTGACATGTGTCTGCACTAAGAACTGCAACTGTCGGATATGTCTGGTCCACTGTTGTTTGCTGACATGGCCTTCTTGTGTTTAAGTGTGTGAGCAAACCCAGTATGGGCTTTCAGTATGTTGTTGACTGACATTGCCTTCATTCCTCCAAGTGTGTGAGCATGCCCAGTATGGCCATCTATATTACATGTGTGGATCAAGTCCAGGTGGTTTGTACTGTGGTGCTGATCTTTGTGTTGTACACCGACAGGTAGCATGCTGTGTCTGCAGGGTATACATTGGTCATTTGGCATTGACTGTTGCTACATTTCTGCATAGAAGAGGGGGGACACCTGACTGTTTCTACATTTCTACACAGGGGTGGGGGGGCACACCTGACTGTTGCTATAAGTGTACATAGGCTGGTAGGGCACACCTTACACTTTTACACAGTTGCTAGGACTGTACTGGTATGTCAGGTACACCATTTCAGTCTGCAGTCTTACCTATCGTGCTGGCTAGAGGCATACCAGTGTACTACAGATCGTAGCTTTCACTACCTACATATTAGTTTCTGACTTCCTAGCCTTCCCAACTTACATCCAACTGGTTGTCCTGCTGAAATCTCTCTGTGTAGGGCTGGGGTAGGGGTTACCCATGGGGCTCATTCAGACGCCATAGTACAGAATTTGTTTGTGTTTGTCTACACCTATCCTGCTGGCTGTTACTGTTTTTGGGTATGTGCCCCCCCCCCCAACTGGCATATGTGAGTCACTTACTTTGTGGTTGTCCCAGTATTGAGGGTGGTGCTACAGGGCTGCCTATGTTGGTTGCACATAGTACACTCCCTATACATGGTTGAGCACAGGTAGTGTCATGTTTGGCATCCCTTTTACTGTATGTCCATGTCGGAGAGAGGTGTCTTTCCCTGGGTCCCTACTATGTCAGTGCATGTGCTATGCGTTGCCTCTTTGCCAAGGCCAGGGCATACTTGGCATGCCTCCTTCTGCCTACTGGGGCAGGCTCAGGTTGTTCCTCTTCCGAGTCACTCTGCGCCTGTACAGGCCTTGGCACTGGTAGGGGGCTGTGTGGCCCTGCCCAATGCTGTTCCTGCTACAGATGTTTTATGCAGGATCATATTGTGTAGCATGGCACATACAAGGACAATTTGGGTACATGTAGTTGGTGAGTACTGCAAGACTCCACTGGATGTGTCCAGGCACCGGAACCATGACTTGAGCATCCTAAACATATGCTCTGTTATGATTCGTGTTTGTGCGTGTGCCTCATTATGGAGTTCTTGTTCGGGTGTGTGTGCATTTCTGATGGGTGTTATCAGCCATGGCTCCAGTCCGTATCCAGCATCACCCACTAGGTGACCATGTGGGATGTCCCCACTGGCAAATGTCTGGTACAGCTGCATTAGATGCCAGATATGGGAATCGTGGTAGCTTCCAGAACAGTCAGCACACACATTCATTATTATGCCCTGGGCATCGCATATGACCTGGCAGTTGATGGAGGGGAAGCCCTTGCGGTTGATGTAGACCCTACCTCACTCACCTGGTGGTGCTTTAATGCATATGTGCATGCAGTCTATTGCACCCACTACCTCAGGATATTCTGCTATTTGGTGGAAGAGACGCATATTGCTGGCCAACACCTCACTGGTGATGGAGAAATATGCATGCTCACCAACACATGCTGACATGGCATCCAGGAACTGGTGGATTACCCTGGATGCTAATGCCTGTGAGATCCCCATCATATCCCCAGTTGGCCTTTGGAAGGTACCTGTAGCTAGTATTAGGCCTACACATACCTTGGTATCCACAAGTATGGGTTTCCCTCTGTTTGTTCTGTGTGTCAGTCATGGCCGGCACACCTCAACAATATGCTGTAGGAGGTCCTGTCCATCCTTTAGTGCTCCACTATCTCCAGCTCATGTAGCCCTTGGTAGGTTACACTGGATCTGCACACTCTTCTCCGTCTCCTCACTGTGGGTTGCTCAGCAGCATTCACATCCTCATGACCCACAGCCTCTTGCACATGCTGGTTTATGATAGCAAAAGCAGCCCCTAACATTTTTTCTCTTGCTTTCGTTTTGTAAAATGTCCCTATCTGTATACACTGGTGGTGCAGAGTTTTTGGGAAAAATAAGGGGGAAAGGTGTTTGCATAGTTTATAGTGGTGTGCTGGACTGGGCTGGTCTGCTGCCTGTCTAATTGGCTGATTCTGATACATTTCACTTGTCAGCTAAGCTAGTTCTCCTTGATTACCTTCCTACTGCTGTTTTCCCTTCCCATTGCCTCACTGTTTAAGCCCAGGGGCACGCCGTGCAAACAGAGTGCTCAAATGTGCACAGAACTGCTTTTTCCTGGTTTAACTTCCTTTTCCTTCCTGTACAACCCAGTGCACGGCACGCACACCCGCTTACACTTTGTAGAGAGTGCTAGCCAGGTTTAGACACACCCCAAGCTTAGCTGTGCTAAGCTAGGAGCAATCCCAAGCCACAGGTCTCCAATCCACTTACAGTATGCCTGACACCCCCCCTCCATGATGTCACCTATATCACAGTATTGCACCCAGCTATTTATACTCTTACACTCTTGGGACCTGTCTCACACCCTGAGAAAATCTGGGATTCACTAACCCTTCCCTCATTTGCATAGGATTGCCTGCTAATGCATAGTTACATGTCCCACACTGAGCCTTCCCCCTTAGCAACCATTGCTCACTGGCCAGGTTGTCTTCTGACTGCTATTGACTTGCATGGCAGAATACTGATTTTAGTTAGAATGTTTATTTTAGGTTTATTATTTCCCCGTGATCCCGTTTGCACGTTGCTGCCCTATGTTTAACCAGGCGAGATCAGCGAAAAGAAAATTAAAAGTTATTTATTTATTTTTTTTACAGTTTGCAATGCCAATGGTCTTCTACTTGGACATTGGCATGCTTCCTCAATGATATGCAGCCTTTATTTGGAGCTGTCATAGCTCCGTTTTGTAGATTGCAGAACTGTACTCGGTTACTAACCCAGTACATTTCTGCACACTGCACTCATCCTGCACGGACAGCTGCCAGTCTGCTGGATCACATATTACCCTCATTTGCATGATTTTCACCTGCAAATGAGGGTAATTTGCATACAGGAGCTCGGTCCATGCAGGATTAGCCTAAGAGCTCACGTGCAAGTCCCGGGAGTAGGTTCCTGGATCGCACATCAGCCATATTGCTGAAAATAGCTCTTAAACTAATCCTGCATGCTATAAAGGGCTTCGTAAATCATCTTACAAAAAATAAAAAAAAGAACTAGTTTAAAAATGCACTTTTTACAAAATACAAAGTCTTTTCTTCCTACAATGAACCGACATTGAATGCAGAGATAAGCCTTAATGTACTACATCTTTATTAAAAATTGAAAGTAACTTCAAAATAAGTAGCTTTATTGAAAATGTGGTTATACCCTAAAACTAAAACTAAATTATTAATATCAAGTAAAGAATAATAAATGATGATTTCTTGCATGAGGAGAAGCAGTCATAGGCAAAATGCAGATAATAACAAAAAGTGGATCTCCTGCATGGGGATAAACAGCCATTGCGTCTTGTTATAGTTCAGCCTGGATATTTTTATTCAAGAATTTCAACATTCATCTCTAATAAACCATCTATACAACTGAGGTCTAAAATGAGAAGAAGCAACAGATACTTTAGCAGTATGTAAACATCAAGAAAAATGTATTCTGAAACTTATTGCCTCATTCATTTATTATGAGCTGATGAATTACACACTTTTAAGTTAGTTTCAGAATCTGTATACATCTTTATTTTCCCAGTTTTTAGCAGTTTTGTATCCAGACATAATTAAAGCCCTCAACAGAATATTTTTTTTTGTTTCCTGTTATAAAATGTGGCTTACAAAGGGAAACATGTCCATAAACAAATGCCAGCAATTATGTAGAAGAGTGGCCTTTTTGAAAAACAGGATTACTCAACTGGAAAATAAGCATTTATTGTTGTACAAGCACCATAGAAAAGTCATAAAGAATTGAATATACTTAAATGGAAGTGGTAGTAACAATATAAAGCTATAATTAAAAAAATGTGTGTGATGTGTAGCAGGTATTAAACAATCTATTTAAGGTTCATAGGTTCATAGGTTCATAGGTTCATACTAGGCTATCTGCCCAAGGGCATTTATAAGCCTAGCCCATAGTTATTTGGCTTTCGCCACCCCTTTAGTTTGAATAAAACTATGCCTATTATTTTGCTGTGCCTCTGTCAAGCAGTGACACTGAAGTAATCCCTGGGGTATATCTGCGATCCCCCATCCATTGGTCAAGATTCCTCTTGAACAAGGCCAGCGAGGTGCTCTGCCTCACATGTACTGGGATTTTGTTCCACAGCATAGGGAGTCTCTGGGTGATGAATCTGTCCCTCCAGCACGTTCTATTAATAACCGTGTCAAGGTTTAAGTCTCCCGCCCTTGTGGTTCTGAGGGATCTAGATTTTTTCAGGTGAAGCATATTCATCAAATCAGGGTTTGACATGGCCTTATATGTCAGGCACAGGTCACCTCTGAGCAAGCGGTATGAGACTGAATACAGCTGGAGTTCTTTCAGTCGGGCAGCATAAGACATATTTTTGAGACCCTTTATCCTTTTGGTGAGGAACTTTTGGGGCCTTTCCAGCTGCTGCAGGTGTTGGGTCAGATACATTCCGAATGGGGCATTGTACTCAATCATAGGTCTAATGAGTGATGAGTACAGGGGGACGATGACCTCCCTTGATCCAGATATGAATCCCTTCATGATCAGGTGGGCAATGTAGAAGGTTTTCCTAACCACTTTAGCAACATGAGTGTCAAACGAAAGGCTACTGTCAACCTGGGTCCCCAGATCCCTGATGACTTCTTCTGTGCTCAGTGGATTGCCACCTATATGGTAGCTAGGGGTAACCTTGTTTTTCCCGAAGGGTATGACTATGCATTTCTTGGCATTTAACTTTAGGCCATGGCTCTGGCACCAGTTATCCGTTTCTGTGAGGCCCTTCTGAAGGATATCTGTGTCAGATGTGTTTTCGACTATGGCGCCCAGTTTGCAGTCATCTGCAAACTTTGTCAGCCATAACCCTCCTGTGTTTGCTTGTACTTCAGAAAAGTAGATGCCGAACAAGAGTGGACCCAGGACTGAGCCCTGTGGGACACCACTTGTGACATGCTTTGAGTGTGACATGGCTCCAGCAACTCTGACCCTGTGGGTTCTGTCACTAAGCCAGTTTGCAACCCATCTTGTGATGTATGGGTTTACATTCAAGCTGATGAGTTTTTCGATGATACCTGAGTGGGGTATTGTGTCGAAGGCCTTTGCCAGGTCAAGGTAGGCTGTATGGACTGCCTTTCCCTCATCAATGGCCTTGGTGACTGTCTCGAAAAAGTCAACCAAGTTTAAAAGGCATGATCTGCCTTTGACAAAGCCAAACTGGGTTGGATCCAAAGTCTGCAAGTTCCCTATGTCTTTATTTATGAGTTCCATTATGATCCTCTCCATGGCTTTGCAGATAAGGCATTGTCAAGCTAATGGGACGGTAATTTCCAGGGTCGGTGGAGGCACCACCCTTGTGAAGTGGGACCACAGTCGCCGTGCGCCACTCCTTGGGTACGTATCCTGAGGTGAGGCTAAGATTAAACAGCTGTCCTAACTGCGGGTTTAATTCCTCATTGAGTTCGTGGAGCACACAGCCGGGGACACCATCCGGTCCCATGGATGCTGTGTTTTTTGCTTTGGAGAGAGCAGTTCTCACCTGGGCGTTGGAGATGTTTGGGGGGCAACAATCCTCTGGTATAGATATCTCTCCTTTTGGGGGGGGGGAGAAGTTTGCACTGAACCTGTCAGCCAGTATGTTGGCAATGTGTGTAGGTTCAGTAATCTTCACATCATTTTGAACTAATTCTGAGCATATCTGGGAGTTTCCTCCTAGGTTTCTAACATAGCTAAAGAAGGCCTTATGATTGTCTTTTGAGTCCTTGGTGATTTTTCTCTCAAAATTTGCCTTGGATGATTTTATGAGAGCTCTTAGTTTTTTACTTATAATGATCAAAGGTGTCTTACCTTTCAAGGATTTTGCTCTATCTTGTAGTAGCTTCCTCCTTTTGTTGTAGAGCTTGTTTATGGCTGGGGTCCACCAGACTGGACGCTTGCCTTTGGTACAAAGAGTCGTAGTTTTGTTTGGGATTGCCTGATCCATGCAGTCCTGTAGGTGCTGGTAGAAGGCATTTGTAAGTGATTCAGCGGTTTGAGTAATGTTTACCACTGGCTCAGGGGCCTTAAAGGAGACCACACTAGTTTTTAGAAGTGTGAAGTCGGCTTTTGAGAAGTTTTTCACTGTGGTCTTTTTTATTTTAGGTGGGGGCAGGATGAGGACCTCCAGCGAGATTAGTTTATGATCTGATCTCACCAGTGAGGGGTATACTTCCGGTGTTGAACATTGTGATCCCATGTTCGTGATGATGAGATCAAGTATGTTTTCTCCTCTTGTGGGGATGGTGACTAGTTGTTCCATGGCATTTGAGTTTATGAACTCCAGGAACCTTTGGGCTAGAGTGTTTGGGCTTGAGTAGTGTTCCCAGTCTATATTAGGGTAGTTGAAGTCACCTAGTATGATGGTGTTTGGAGATACATTTATCCCCTCCATTGTTTTCAGGAAGGCCATGTGAGGTTCCTGAGTTTGACAGGGTGGCCTGTAACATGCTACAAATTGCAGAGCAGTCTTGCCTATGGTTAATTGCACCTGGATGGTCTCCGATGCATCGTGCGTTGCCACCAACCTTGAGGTGTGGGTGTCCTTTATGAATATGGACACCCCCCCTTCTTTCTTGGTGTTGTCCGGATTTTGGGGCCGGAACACATGATATGAGGTGAAACCTGCTAGTGCTGGGGTGCTCTCAGGAGCCTTGAACCAGGTTTCTGTCACAGCACAGACATCGATGTTCTCCATACTGAGAAGGGCCTCGAGTGCGTGCATCTTGAGATTGAGACTTCTGGCATTGAGCAGCATTACCTTTAGTTTTTACTTTTTGTGTTCTAGGGTGGTAGGTTTAGAATTTGAGCCTTGCCTAAAAAAGGCACTATGGGGGTGGCAAGAGCCTTTGCCAATATCCGGAAGCCTAGGAGTGACAGGTGCAAGCCATCCCTTGCGAAGCAGCGTGGCTTGTCCAGCATGTCATCCCAGGCAGACAGACATTGGATCCCCTTTGAATGACACCAGAATTTAAGCCAATTATTAAAGCTGATCATCTTATCACTGTATTGTGGCATCATTCTAGGTGAAGGTAGGATACTGCTCAAGGTCAGGGTCATACCTGCCTGGGCTACATAATCAGAGAACTCCTCAATGTCTCTTTTCATGTAGTCCAAGGAGGTACGTCTCAGGTCGTTGACACCAGCGTGGACAATGACTGAGTCGTTCTTGTATCTGCTGTTGAGAGACCTGAGTGCTTGTGTTATGTGGCGGATTCTAGCGCCCAACAGGCAGCTTACTGTGACCTTCTCCTTACTCAGTCTGGTGAGCGGGACGTCAGTGTGTCTGACTATGGAGTCACCTATGACAAGTATGTTTGGTGTTGTATTTGGCCTTAAGGGCAGTGACTGCTTTGCACACTGATTTTGTTGTTTATGTGTTGTTTGTGTGGTGTATTGAGTTTGCAGTTGCTTGGGTGTCTGCTTTGGAGGCCTCTGCTGTTTAGGTAAATTTTACTCAGAGCCTCCAGTATGTCTTAGTGTGTTTATGTGTTTGATTCAGTGGTGTGGTTGAGTTATGTGAGACTGGTATTGTGGTGTGTGTAGTTGCCTTCTCCTCTTGCCTGGTCTTGCCAGTCCTGAGTTGAGAGAGCTCAGCCTCCAGTCTGGCTAAATAGCTGCATCTCTCACAAGTGTTAGTGTTACGTGGGAGGAGGAGAGGGTTGTCCGTGTACATGAGGCAATTGTAACATTGTCTCAGAATTCCCAGATTCACCAACTGGGCACGAGAGGACGCCAGCATCTGACCCTTTGACATGCTAGAAAGAATTATGAGTTGGTATGAGACAGAAAAGTAGTGGGCTTAGCAGGGAAGTGGGCACTTCTGGGGGTTTTGCTAGTGAGAGATTTGTATAATATAGGAGTGCTTGACCTGCAAAGAGAATGCTTATAAGACAAGGGATATGCTTATAAGACAAGTGCTGAGCTTTTGAGAAGAAAAAGCTATTTGGAACAAGTGCTGCACTTTTAGTGTAGGTGTAAACTGTTTAGGTTCCTAACAGAGCAGTTCTAAGGGAAAAATTGAAGAACAGACTTTCTGGAGCCAGAAAGAGTTTAACCTTGTTTAACCGGGCGCTGCCCGATGCTGCTCTAGTGGCAACTCCGCTAAATCGCTAAAGCACGTTAAAGCGTGCTTGATAGCAGGGGCTGGAAAGAAGCAGGAATAGACCCAAAAGGGAAAATAAAACTACAGTTTCAAGTCAGCAACCACCTCTACGGGGGGCAGGGAAGCTGCTCAATGTTAGTCACTGCCACTGATCAACAGAGAGACCCTCCTCCAGCCCAAGCAAAATGGCCTCACAGAAACTTTCAAACAGTTCAGGAACAGCAAGCCTGTAACTGAACTTTTTAACTCTCAGAAAAGTGGGAAAAAGCAAGATTTTTTTTTTTTGTTTTTACAGAGATAGCAGAGGTTCACAAGTAATATCAAGTTATAACAGTGCAGTAAATGACCCCACACAAGAGTGCTAGGTCAAAGACAGAAAATATGCAAGTTTTAAGAAAAAAACGATTTAAAATTAAGTGCAAACAGGAAATTCAGCAAACAGCTTTTGGTTGTGCTCTAAATACAGCTACTAATACAGAAATCAAGTTTAACAAGCCATAAACTGCTCAAGATAGGCAGCTATGCAGAAAAACTTAGCAAATAAACAGAGAAAAAATACTTAAAATCTCAAAAGTGGCTCCCTTCTTCTCTCAGCGTTTTTTCCTCTTGGAAGGTGCTTCACCAACAGCCAACAAGCCTGAAAAGATGCCCAAACCACGAGGCAACTAGGTTTTAAGAGAGGAAGATGAATGAGTTATGGAAATGACCCCTAGTGGCCAATAAAACTACAGTTTCAAGTCAGTAACCACCTCTACAGGGGGCAGGGAAGCTGCTCAATGTTAGTCACTGCCACTGATCAACAGAGAGACCCTCCTCCAGCCCAAGCAAAAATGGCCTCACAGAAACTTTCAAACAGTTCAGGAACAGCAAGCCTGTAACTGAACTTTTTTAACTCTCAGAAAAGTGGGAAAAAAGCAAGATTTTTTTTGTTTTGTTTTTACAGAGATAGCAGAGGTTCACAAGTAATATCAAGTTATAACAGTGCAGTAAATGACCCCACACAAGAGTGCTAGGTCAAGGACAGAAAATATGCAAGTTTTAAAAAAAAACGATTTAAAATTAAGGGCAAACAGGAAATTCAGCAAACAGGTTTTGGTTGTGCTCTAAATACAGCTACTAATACAGAAATCAAGTTTAACAAGCCAGAAAATGCTCAAGCTAGGCAGCTATGCAGAAAAACTTAGCAAATAAACAGAGAAAAAATACTTAAAATCTCAAAAGTGGCTCCCTTCTTCTCTCAGCATTTTTTCCTCTTGGAGGGTGCTTCACCAACAGCCAACAAGCCTGAAAAGATGCCCAATCCACGAGGCAACTAGGTTTTAAGAGAGGAAGATGAAGGAGTTATGGAAATGACCCCTAGTGGCCAATAAAACTACAGTTTCAAGTCAGTAACCACCTCTACGGGGGCAGGGAAGCTGCTCAATGTTAGTCACTGCCACTGATCAACAGAGAGACCCTCCTCCAGCCAAAGCAAAAATGGCCTCTCAGAAACTTTCAAACAGTTCAGGAACAGCAAGCCTGTAACTGAACTTTTTTAACTCTCAGAAAAGTGGGAAAAAAGCAAGATTTTTTTTGTTTTTGTTTTTTACAGAGATAGCAGAGGTTCACAAGTAATATCAAGTTATAACAGTGCAGTAAATGACCCCACACAAGAGTGCTAGGTCAAGGACAGAAAATATGCAAGTTTTAAGAAAAATGATTTAAAATTAAGTGCAAACAGGAAATTCAGCAAACAGCTTTCGGTTGTGCTCTAAATACAGCTACTAATACAGAAATCAAGTTTAACAAGCCAGAAAATGCTCAAGCTAGGCAGCTATGCAGAAAAACTTAGCAAATAAACAGAGAAAAAATACTTAAAATCTCAAAAGTGGCTCCCTTCTTCTCTCAGCGTTTTTTCCTCTTGGAGGGTGCTTCACCAACAGCCAACAAGCCTGAAAAGACCTGAAAAGCAAATACTGTTATGCTATATTTACTTCTCCAAGTTGAAAGGTACTTCAACTAAATGTCAAACAGAAATGAAGGACAGTACACTACTATTTTAACCTTTAAATTTTGCTCAAGAAAGAACAAATGCACAAGAAAACACGTAAACGAGTCCCTCTTAGCCTCACATAATCCTATATGAGGTAATGGTTTTGATCCTGACCAGAAAATAAGGGATTTTAGTGTAAGGCTTAAAAATGATTCTGGTGCTATATGTTTGCCATCAAAGCATATACTTGTGGAAAGGAAGTATATTAGCAATCCTTGTTTCACATTGACTTCAGTACATGAAATACATCAAAGTCATAATCTGGAGCAGTGGCTAAAGTACAGAGTAGAACATTGTTGAGAATTTCTACTACTCACTTCTACTAGTTTCATAATGTTTCAGAGATAATAGTTGTATTTTGGTAGGGTCCACCTTTAAGCTTGCATAGCCATTAAGAGATTTGTTTTTGTGCTAACTCATTCACAACAAACATGTATATGTCACATATGGGAGGGCAATGTTAATATATACGAGGCTGTCATTTTAATGTTTGGCATACTGTTAGAGCTAAAATATTTCTTTATGAAAAAAAAAATACTTTATCGTGGGAATTTACTCTACTCCATATCCCTCCCCTGGGTATTTCATCAGACCTGTATTTGAATTACTATTTGCCTATTAATAAAATTGTTCATCACATTCAAATGGATGGACAGACTTGCAATTACATGGAGGGGGTTTTAACAAATGGCTACTAAATATTTACTAGCTTATAAAATGGTGATAGTTAACAGTGAAAACAGAAGGAAGGTGGCTGAATTGCCCATTTTCAAAGCACTTGCAGATATTCCTTCACAGAACAAATGGAAATATACCATCCTCAACAAATAAATAAGAAAAACTGGTGTGATTTGTTCATATCTCAATGTATTCCCCACCTCTGTAACAAATTTCCACTACATGTCAAGGTAGCCCTCCTTCCCACATTCAAGGTAAACCTAGATAACTGGATGAGGCGAAGGGAACTTGTGAATGTGGTTTACTGACTATGTGGCTTCATCTAGCTATCCATGCACTGGCAAACCTACACAAACAATAATAGATAATCATAACTTTGCGTAAAAGTTGCATCAACTCTTTAGACCAAATTGTTCCCCTCCCAACAAGAGACACATTTCCCAACCTAACCCTTTAAAGTATTGTTATTTCTACACCCACCCATGTGCCTCCTACTCCTCGGTAAAGTATGTTACCTTCTCACATGCTTACCACTCTCCCATGAACCCTAGAATATATGGAGGCTACTCCAAATCCAAACCTTTACTACTTACAGACAACACAAAGAATTTTATAAGTGACCCT
Organism: Protopterus annectens; assembly: GCF_019279795.1. Classification (NCBI taxonomy): domain Eukaryota; kingdom Metazoa; phylum Chordata; order Ceratodontiformes; family Protopteridae; genus Protopterus; species Protopterus annectens. The sequence continues at coordinate 318,418,988 of NC_056732.1, read as the reverse complement.
CCTCCTGATGAACCTGCTGCTTAAGCTGCTGCATATAAGTTTGATTTGTAATATCAGCTAAAAAACTGAACAGAAGCATCATCTCTACCTGCCGCAAATATACTGGGAAATTTAATAACAATAAAGATATAGAATTCCTACAAACATACACTGTATAAAAGGAGGAAAAAAACTACTTCCTATATACATATATATATTTTATATGTATATATATATATATATATATATATATATATATATATATATATATATATATATATACACACACACACACACACACACACACACACACACACACACACACACACACACACACACACACTAAATTTTCCTCAATGCCAGAAACAAGGCTCTTAAGTTACTTAGCAATAATCTCAAGCAAACATTAAAATATGCAAGACCAGCATTAAACTCAAGATTGACACTCATGCCAAAGACAGTCATAGGACCGGCTTTAACTATACTAAGAAACTTATATGTAATAATATTTGATGCTGTACTCAACAGTACTATTTACTTTGACCCACACCCATCATTATCATTGTTGCTGACAAACTGAGCTCCAGTTTCACCCTGTCTACTTACCCTTCCACCCCCATTGGCTCTAATCTACAAATCACACTTGATCATGTCCTATCAATACTGTCTAAAACTAAGAATATCACTTCCATGGTTGGTCCTGATAAAGTGCCTTGCATTAATCACCAAAAACAAAAAAAAAAACCTCCCCCAGCTGGCACTGAACCTATTTAACCTTAACCTCTACACTGGTTATTTAGCAGATGTTTAGAGAACTGCAATAGTGATACTGCTAAATAAGGATGGTCCTACCACAGATTCAAGTAACTACAGTCTACATACTTTATTAGTATCATCTGCTAAGCTGAGAAATTCATCACAGCTCAAGTTATGAAATCAAGAGATAAGTAACCTTTAGTCCACTGAGACAAACCAATGTGGTTTTGTTAAAGCAGATCTTGTCTACTCAATGTACTTGATTTCTTTGGAATGACTACTTAAGCCTTGGACAAATATCTCACTTTCCACACTGCCTATTTGAACCTAGCTAAGACCTTTGATGCATTCTCTCATGCAGATATTCTTCACAAGTTCACTTCTCTTAACATTAACACTTACATTATACACTCAATAGTCAAAAGGCTTACTGAAAGTACTCAAACAGTGAGTGTTGGAAGTACTCTTACACACACAGAGGCACACACACACACACACATATTATGAACATGTGCACAGACACACACACACACACACACACACACACACACACACACACAAAATAATTTTACAAATTGTGTTTCTTAGGGTTTAATCATAAGCCTTCTCCCCTTCAGCATCTATTCTTCAGACTTCAGTGCAGAGGGAGAAGGCCTACAGCTACTCTAGTTTGTTGATGACTACAAATTGGGTACTACTGTAAGTTCCACAGCATTAAGAGCTTGATCATGACAATGACCGTTGTTGTCCACAGGCTGAAGCTTATTGACAAAAAAATATAGAGTGAATTTATTTAGGAACCGATACTTCCCAAACTCATACTGCATTAAGGACACCAGTCCCCTTAAATCTGCCACATTTATTAAAGATCTGGGTACCTTTGTTGATAATGAACTGTCTCATGACAACCATGTTTTAGTCATAGTTAGAAAATAATTCTATCTGGAACAGTTTATTTCCAAAGGCCTTTCCTCTAGAACAAAAGAAGTCATAGTTCTTAATACATACCTCATTAGCCTTACATCAAATGCAATACCCCCTTTGCATGCACCTCTAAAAAATGCCATCTTTAAAGGCCGCAAAGATTACAAAGATTTTTAACTATGAAAACCATTGAAATTGTTTCCTTAAGTTGCCCTTATAGGTTAAAAACTCTCTCTCTCTCTCTCTATATATATATATATATATATATATATATATATATATATATATACTCCATCTCATACAAGCTCAACATGGTGATCTTTGCTTGCTTTTTCGAACATGAAAGACTGCCTCACTCAATCTCCTTTATCTTCTGACAACTAGGAATGCTACAACCAACCAAACAATATATATTAATGAACCTACCATGGCAGAAACACACATGCAAAGATGAAAATTTGGACTGAAAAAGAATAACTAGGGGATATGGCAATGCGTATGGAATTTCAATGATTCCATCATCAGAAAATACTGATAAAGTAACTGAAAGTATAACTATGTATGAAGTTTCGGTTATAGAATTCAGTTTTCCTAAAGGTTTTAATGACTGTTAACATGATATCTAGAATATGAAGTGGGATTATTGACAATACTAAATATCATAATAGAAGGTTGGTCTAATAAACTAGATAAGAGCACAGAGCTGAATCGATGCAAAAAGCCTGCAACTTCTGGGGAATAAGTTATAATTTCTCTAAAAGGATAATCAGAGCTGGAAGAATTGAATATTGCAAACCCTTGTAATACAGATATGATGACCTTAGCAAGAGTGTTTGCATGATAGCCAAAGTCAGATGATGAGTATGCCTAGAATGGGTTCCATGTCAGGTACAGCAAGATAGGAGAGCCATCATATATCCATGTGAAGTTTTATGCATATGTTGGCAAAGATGGAATGTTGATTTTTCAAGCTTACTCACAAACAATGTGTTCGTGAATGAGGTAGATGTCTGTATGTATATTCAAGCTGTCTGGAAGTATTTTCCTTGAATGGAATTAAGCCACAAGCTACAATCTATCATCTGAGGAGATTGTTTGTTACATATGGTTTATCACAATGCATTGATATTAAATGCCTTGCATAGTAGCTTGACATAGGAATATTTCAAGAAATAAAAATTACATGTAAAAATACCAGATGATCAGGTACTGCTCCAGACTTTTCCTCCACAGCCTAGCCCTGATTTGTAAGGGGCGGGTGGCCATTTTATCTAATTTTAAATTAGGACAGATGATGCGTCATTCTAGATCACCCACAAAAAGAAATGTTGACGGATTTCTATCATGTTTTTAACACCTTTGTATTCATGCATGTCAGTGACAGTATATTGCCCAACAAAGAATCGTTTGTCATATTTTCCTCCTTTTTCTACTCCTTGAATAGATTTCATACTGGAAGCAGCTCAGTCTTGTGATACAGTTGTAGGGGATTTTAATGTAGTTGTAGGATATGCTGTTGACCATTCAACTTCTACAGAAAAAAAAGTCAAACACTAATGTGACTATTAAATTCTTGCGGGGTCTGGTATCTGGCATCTGGAAACATGAGGATCTGGGTTATAGTGGCCGTATTTCTTTCATAGACCTTGTCTTTCTAACCATTGTTTCTTATATGCTGTCTGACATCTGCTACCCTGCTTCCCCATTTCAAAAGGTAAACATTGTCTTTTCCCCAGTCATTGACCACAAAGGATTTTTTTTACCATTCTGTGCTTACCTCTAACTTCTTCTTCTTCTGGCTTTTCCCGGTTAGGGGTCGCCACAGTGGATCACCTGTCTGCTCATGATTGGCAGTGGTGTTTTATGGTGTCAGTTGCCAGCCCGGCACCCGACATTCCACAGAAGGCACACACATGCACACACTGACACCTAGGGCCAATTTAGAGTGTCCAATCCACCTACAGCATATCTTTGGGATGTGGGAGGAAACCAGAGAACCCAGAGGAAACCCACGCAGCCACAGGGAGGACATGCAGACTCCTCACAGAAGGCACCCCAGCCAAGGATCGAACCAGAAAACCTCTTGCTGTGAGGTGACAATGCTAACCACTGCACCACCATGGCCACCCTGTCACAACAAAACTAATAAAAAAACAAAAACACTAAGCCACTGTCTGAAACACCACAAGTATTCACAACATAAAATTCTAGGCATTTGCCACGCACCACTAAATAAACCACCCTCCAACTTTTGCAACAGAAAGTTCCTGACACTCTGATGGTATGGGCAATATGAGGAAGTTCAATATATGGACCTTCTAAGATGTACCTATACAGGGTACACCCATAACACACATACTTGTATTGGTAGTAAACACTTTTAAGGTCACTGTGTCCCTACCTTTTTCTAACAAAATTTTTAAGTTATTATCATTCCTGTACACAAACCTAGGTGTTGTCCACACCACTTTCAATAATTCTTGATTCCCCTCAATAAATTTTCCAATTTTTCTCAATGACACCACGGATAATACCCCGATCCAAGGTCATTTGCATATCAAAACATAAATGCCTCTGCACTTGATCCATCATATCCTTCCCATTAAAATTTGCTGTCACTGCTTTCTTTAAAATGGGAGGATACCAAGTATCTCTCTTGTCCCACACATATTTTGCCTGTCCTCTCAGTAAATTCTCATCATAACCCCAATCAATAAACAATTTAATAATGTATTCAAATACAGGACAATAATGGTACGACTGCTGAATCCTACACAAATGCACTTTATAAGCACTTATACAAGTGCATGGATCATGCTATCCCTAACAGAACCAAGATGCTATCCTCCAAAAAAAGGAAGCCAATCTGGTGGTCCCTTGCCATAAACAAACTCTAAAACAGAAGAAAGAAACTGTTGCAAAAAAGAGTAAAATCCCACGATTGGAGGAACTCCCTGGTCAGCCTGAGTAAGAAGCTGAGATCCCTCATAAAATCCTACAAAGCTAGTTACGAAAACAAAATTGCCACTGATTCTAAAGACAACCGCAAAGCATTCTATAGCTATGTCAAGAATCTCAACGACAACACTCAGATCTGCTCTGTTACAGCACAATACCTCTAACAAGCCATCAAAATTGGGTTTCTATAACATCGTCCAACATTTAGATTGTCGAAGTCTAAACGTTGACACCTAAATTTCGAACACTGAAAACCACGAATGGCCAATTATGCAAATTTTTCCCAGGGTAAAAAAATTTGCTTGGCCGTCATTGGGGATTTGCCCTTTTCCCCAATGTAGAGTGATCTCGCAGTTGGTATATTTAGTTAGGGGTGTGTGGGGGGCAATGCCCCCCACTTGGTTAGGGTTTTAAAGTTTGTTTTATTTTTTTGGCCAAGCGAATTTCTTCACTGGGAAAAAAATTGCGTAATTGGCCATTGACGATTTTCAGCATTCGATAATTAGGTGTAGATGTTTAGGAGGTCGACAATCTAAATGTTCGACATTGTAATATAGATGCATTGAAATCATGTAGACAAGATCCACTGATACTACATGACCTAGATAACCAATGTTACCAAAAAAATACTTTTGAATGTTTCTTCATGTTCCCACATAAATTGTATTCCATTATTCATCTGGTGCTAAAGTATTAACTTTGAGCATATAGTAATGTACTGCAGGGAGTGTGGTGATTATGCTTTGATATCTGGAAAAAGATCAGTTGATTAAGCTTTTCTATAGTATGAGACCTGATCTTAACAAATGTTAAACACCCCTCTACTTCAGTTGATATCATAGGTTACCATGGTAAGCCATTAAATCTGACAGTAATGACCAGCAAATGACAAAGGCAAACTAAAATAGATTTGTTTCTGCCTGCTATTTGTGACAGTATGCATTTCTTACTTTTTCTAACATAACAGAACCTCTTTTGATATCTTTTTGATAATGTTCCCTAAGTTTTCTATTGCTTTGAAAGCTGACAAAACACTTGGCATTTTTTTCTTCATGTCACTAGTAGTACATTGAGCAGATAAAGCTCCATGCTCTGTAAAGAATTACAATTGGGTCTCCAGTCATAACCTTTTATTAAATGTTTTTGACATGTATGCCAAGATCCACCTTTTGAGCTTCACTGTCACTCTGAATTTCTTGACTTCCATGTCTTGGACACATAATAACTCAGTTGTATTTGGTGACCCACTCATAATACTTGTGTGTTCAGTAAGCAAGCCTATACTGCACGTTAACCCTGACATTCAGGTAAACGATCTGAGAAACACATTGAAAAAACAATATAGTAACTGTCTAGCTACAAGATTTAAAATCATACATACAAAACGTATTGATCACTTGAAATGAGTCTGTAAAGCATTAGCATCCTACTTGATGTGAGACTTTGCGAGGGTCTTCCTAAAATTCTGGCGGTGATGAACAGACTTTGATAATTTCTGGCTTATCTTCTGCATCAGAAGAGTCATGATAAACCCATCACTAGAATATAGTAGGATTTCAAGATGCTTACTCATCCCTTAGCTTTAAACCTAGCCTTTAGCCAGTGTAATTCTATTACTCAAACATCCAGAGAAATGCAATTTGTCATAATCAAATACCCTCATGGTCCTTATTTCAGAAGCTGAAGTTAAAAGTGGACTTAAAGCAACACCCTCTAAAAAAGCCTCTGGCCTGACAGTATTAATATGGATATGTGCAAGTTGCTCAAAACTCCCATCATTCCAGCAATGACACACACCTTCCCAAAAATCTAAACAAATGATGCCCTCCATCCCCCCTTAAAGTTTTCCTTCATCATAGTCTTGCCCAAGCTTATAAAAGACCCTGTGGTTGCTGATAGCTATCACTCTACTGCCCTAATCACTGCTGAGGCAGAACTCAGGGCATAGATCCTAGCTTGTTTGCTGCATCCTTTTTAACCTATCAGATCAGAACTTACCAAGCCAGCTTTGTTAAAGGACAATACAGTTCTGGATACTTATAATTCCTCATAAGTATGGTAGAATTAGCCACACCTGACCAGAAATATGCCATTGCTTTTTAAGTTATTTTGAAAAAGCATTCTGCTCTATTCAGTGTGACTATACAAAATGCTGTAAGCCTTTCTGTTATGTTTGCTTTTCAATTCATATATCAGTTTCCTTTTTTGCTCATTATCAAAAAATATGACCAGATGTTTCTATTACAGAAAGGGACCACCTAGAGTTGTCCATTGCCCCCATCTCTCTGTACTTTAGACCTATGCTCTAGAAGGTCATCTCTGAATGGAAAGGGGAAATTTCATAAATTTGTAGTTAAATGCTTCTTATCTATCATAGATGAATTTATGATTTTCATATTCTGTTGCAGTGTTTACATCACATGTACCTACTATGAGGCTTAAAGCCAATATGGCCAAAAACAGAACTTTCCCCAGCCAACTCTTATGCCAGGTACTTACAGACACTTTCTAATTGGTTACCTTTGACTTTTAAAACCTAGATAAAACATCTTGACAAAAGTTTAACTCCTCTCCTCTGTAGATGATCTAAATTAATTACAAGCCCTTACGAGATCAAATAAGACTTTGCGTCATTTAGTCTTTCTATTTTGTGTAGGATTCAAGCACCTAAACTGACTTTCTGCCACACAGGTCTTTACATTGTTAGGCATAACTGAACCTCAACTTTTTAAGTAAATTTCAAAAAATTGCGGTCCAATATATTTGGAATAGAAAGACGAAGAATCATCTCAGTCATGTATTTATTTGGCCAAGCAATAAGGGGCATGGGATGACCCCCAAAAAGGCCCTTGCACTTGATGTCCTGCCAAGTCCTTAGCACAAAGTTTGGAAATGCTCTGCATCTAATTTCAGAGAGTTTACAAAAGCAGTGCCAGTGAAATAGCTTGAGTGGTGAAAGGGTAATACAATCTTCCAGCTTTGCTTGATACCACAGAGATATTAGCAACTCCAATAATTAATGTGGAACTGAACTTTCGATAAGCCAAACTACAATTGAACAAACTCCTGTTGTAGATGTTCTACTCACAGCATAATTCTCTGCCCAGCTCTGAATAGCCTTAATCAAAATGGTTTTATGACCTAAAATAATTGTTGTTCTTCTTCAGGCACTTTCTGTGTACTGTCCTCTTAATAAGATCAGGAAATGGGATAAGGAAATGTTGGAGATTTTTTGTTTCCACTAAAACCCTGACAAGGCTTGTTCCCTGTTATAATGTGTACATAAGAGAGGCGGGCGATCTCAGGTTCAAGCCTGTTGTACATGGGCTATAATAAACTGGTGGCAACTGAATGCTGACCCTGTCTGACCACCTCTTCAAGCCCACTCAATCCTATTAGAATTGGCAACACTTATCCCTTAAAAAATGACAGGCTTTTTAACAGGACTCTTTAAAATGCTCCTGCCTGTGGTTGTAAGGTGAAACTGAAAAGTGTAGTATACTTCAAGCATGAGAATATTTTTTATATATAGTGCGTGTCAGGACCATATTCTATCCTGTAAGAGTGACTAACTTGTACTTCTCTTACATAATTTCCTTGGAAATATTAAAAAGGTCTCCAGCTCCCATATATTATTTTCCCCTAGACTCTTAACAGAGTAACTGTATTTGGTTTTATCTCATTTGCTGACTAAAATGATGAACTTTGATTCTTTTCTGAATTGTAAAATACATTTAGCATTTATGACCATCACTATTTTCAATGCTGTCATTTGCAGCACTTTAATCAAGCCACAACTTCTTCCATCACTCTCCTGCGCTCCATTGCTTTTACATATTAGCAGCCTTATCATGAGTCATTTTGAATTTAATGGACACGTCTAAACTCCAAGCGTTAACAAACAGCTACTAAGGCCTAAACCTAAACCCAACACATTAGTCATAGGAGACTCTATTGTGAGACACACAGATGTGCCCCTCACCAAGCTGGATAAGGAGAAAGTCACAGTTAGTTGTTTGTCAGGTGCCAGAATCTGTCATATCACCCATGCACTCAAGAATCTTAACAGGTACTGTTATGACTCTGTCATAGTCCATGTTGGTGTGAATGACTTGAGACATACCTTATTGGACTATATGAAGAGAGACATGATTGAGCTCACTGAATATGTGTCCCAGGCAGGTATGTTCCTAGCCTTAAGAAGCATTCTGCTGTCACCCAGAATGATGCCTCAATACAAACAGAAAATGATTGACTTTAACAACTGGCTTTGTTTCTGGTGTCATTCCAAGGGATCCAGTACCTGACAGCCTGGGTAACATGACTGACAAACCATGATGCTTTGCCAAAGATGGCCTGCATATGTCTCTCTTGGGCTTCAGGCTCCTGCAAAGGCTCTTACCTCCCCCATAGTGCCTTTTTTAGGCAATGTCATGAGGTCAAAACTACCAACATGAAAATTTCATCAAAGCGCAAATTAAAGTTTTTGCTGCTAAACATTAAGTCTAACAGTCTAAACATGAAACTCCACTCATTGCAAGCATTCTTAACCCTGGAAGATGCTGATATTTGTCCAGTCACAAAAACCTGGTTCAAAGCTGCGGAGAGCACCCCAACCACACCAGGTTATTCATCCTATTATACATTCAGACCCCAAACAATGGGCAGAAAAGCAAAAATGAGGTGGAGTTTCAATATATATAAAAAACATACACACCTCCAGGCTGGTCAAACAGTATGATGCACATGAGACACTCCAGGTACAGTTAACAATTGACAAGATCCCTATTCAAATCATAGCTAGCTACAGGCTCCCAACTTTGACTCAAGATGCCTGCTCCACCTATCTGGACCTCTTCAAATCTATCAAGATTCAACTATTTACCCTCTCCTGGGTGACTTTAACTATCCAACCATAGACTGGAAGAATGTCTCATGCCAAAACACAAATGCCCAGAGATTCCTTGATTTCATCAGTGCAAATGACTTGGACCAGCTGGTTGACACCCCCACAAGAGATAAAAATACCTTGGACTTGATATTAACCAACATGAATAACCACTGCAGAATCCCTATAGTGCCATCATCCTTGGTAAGATCCGACCACAAAGCAGTCACTTTCAAAGTCACCATCTCCCCACAACAACATGAAGGAACTTTTTCCTTATTCATCAAAAAAGGGGACATCTCATTTTGCAGCTTTTATTGTAGATTATTCCCTAGATTCTAAGATGATTGGTGAGATACTACATATATGGTTTTAGATGTTTAGAGTAGTATTACCCAGAAAAGGAGTGAGGGTATTATTGCACCGTTGCTTAAATCTTCCCATAACAATGTAAATGAACTTTTTGCTTGTTCTCCAAAAAGGGGACAACTCATTCTGCAGATTCTATTGTAGATTACTCCTCAGATTCTAGGATGGTTAGTGAGATACCACATAAAAACTGGTATTTTTTTCTGTCTTTGAAAGTATAGTGAGCAAACTGAGTGAAAAACCTGTTGTGATTTACCACAAGGGTAAATCACTGAAAAATATTTTGGAACACGACAGTGCTACAGAAGTAAACATTAGCCACAAAACATTTAGTATAGTTAAATGGAGCTTTTGTAGTCAATACAAACATATTCTGGTAGGTACATCTGTAGTTGTTAATAAGATGAAACTTAAAGCTACTCTTTATTGAAACTGTAACTTCCAAGACATTATATTTAGCTATGTACCACAAATGTAATGGATTCTATGTGAGTAAAACTCAAAGAAAGTTAAAACAACAAGTTTATGAACATGATTTGGACATCAGGAAACAAAATGTCAAGAATTCTTTAGATAAGCATGTAATTCAGAATACTGCTCCATTACTTTTTATTTTTTGGATTGAATCATATACTTAAAAATCTTAGGGGCAGGAAATGGGAAGATTTAATTGAAGCACGGGAGTTACAATGGTAACGCACATCAAATGCTACCCACGCACCCAGCGTTAACGATTATGTTTCTATTGGGAATATCTTAAAATTAAAACCTTATATTGTATAATACTGATTGCTTGATTAGCTATGAAGTATAATATGATTTTAATTTGGATATATTTAAAATTAAGGTTGTATCCAAGGTTTTTAAATGTGTTGTTAAGTCATTTATAGTATTTGAGTTTATTTGATGGCTTTAATCATGTGACATTTAAGGAGGGTTATTTAAACTTGTGCAATTGTTTTAGTTTTTGATTCTGAAGAAGTCTGCATGTATACAGATGAAATTGCTTAATTATTTTTATTTGTCATTAAAAAGTTACTTATTTTCTCCTCCCAGCTTCACAGGCACTGGTTTAAGTTTTTGTGCTTTTTGTTTGGGTTCCCATTTTTTTTGTGAAAATTATAAAGCAATTAAGACAACACATTTCACTGTTAGAAGAGTGCACAAGAGGGAACAGATCAACAAAGATATTTGTAATTAAAGCAACGCAAAGTATCAGAAGAGACCATGATCTATTGCACACTATTTTAAATAGCAAACTAAAGATATCAGCACAGGCAGAAAAACTTAGAAAATATGCAGATAAATATAAAGAAAAAAGTACAAAATAAGCAATTCATTGATGACTAAAAAAAGTTTTATAGAGAACTGGAAAATAAGTCAAAATGAATAGAACTACCACAAAAAAGGAAGAAATAGATACATTTGGAGAAATCTATGAATACCCTGTAGAGCATAATAAAGATGCAGAATGGACAGAAGTAAAATAAACAGTAAGAAGTTCAAATGTACAGAATATGCAATGGGATGAAATAACAGCTAGAGAAACTGAAACAAAATTAAGAAAAGCTCCTAAATTGAAAAACCCAGGCTTAGATTCAGGACCTAGCTTGTATTAACATTTTTACATTAAGATTTAGCCCTAAATAAGAACTATTTATATGCACATCCCAAACATGCACCAATCTGGTTAACAACAGGAAAATTATACTCCTTCATAAGAGTGAACTTATAAGCTTATCCTAAAAACTAAAGACCAATAACTTGCCTTCCAAAAATGCATAAAATATGTACTGGAATTAATGCTGATAGAGATTATAATAATTTAGAAGAAAACATTATCATGGCAATAGAACAAAAGGGTAATAAAAGAAAGTCATATAGAACAAAGGATCATTTGCTCATGAATAAAATCATAATGGAGAATTGTAAAAAGTGGAAAAAATCTAAGTATGGTATGAATGGACTACAAAAAAGCATTTTACAGCATACCACATTCATGGATAAGGAGTGCTTACAGATATATAAGATACACCCTACATTTATTGATTACATTACAGTGACAATGAAACAGTGCAAAGTCACTCTGCAGCTAAGCCATAAAAGACAAATGATTATCCAGTGATAAAAATTCAAAGGGGGATCTTACAGGGTGACTCTTTGCAACTGGTACTCTTTTGTCTTGCCCTTAATCCATTAAGCTATCTACTTAACAGATTAGGTCATGGTCACAATTTGGCTCAGGTAAACAAAATAGAATTCCTGCTGTAAAATGAAAATGAATATGTCAAAGAAAACACTGACGTTGAGAAAATTCTTTAATAATAACAGCAAAGCTTTCGGGACTATACCCTTCTTCAATACTACAAACATTTCAAAAATCAAAGCAGTTAAATTTAAATAGGAGCCAAAACCATCACAATTTGGCTCCCAGAAAACAACAAAGTATAAAGACTTCTCATCTTCTTTTTGTAGATGATTTAAAACTGTATAGTTTATCAGATGAGGAACTGAAAGCACAACTGCAAGTGGTCAAAATTTTCTCAGATGATGTTAAGAATATCATTTGTCCTTGATAAATGTGTAAAGCAACCTTTAAAGTAGGAAAGCTGCAGGACAAAGAAAACATCAGTCTGGGACAGGAATGGTATTTAAAGGAAACTGAAAAGGAGGGAGTGTATAAATATTTGGGACTTGATGAAGGATTGACAATAAAACATGAACAATGCAAACAGAACTTTGTAAGGAATGTTAAAATTTATACTGAAAACAGTCTTAACATCCAGAAAGAAAGACCAAGCATTAAATTAATTTGCTCTTCCTGCTCTAACTTACAGTTTTTGCGTGCCTGACTGGCCTCAAAAGGCATTGGAGTAGTTGGACAGGAAAACAAGAAAAATGCTTCATCCTTATCAAATGATATATAAAAATCAGTGCATATCAAGATTATATATATTCTCCTTTCTGAAAGAGGTATGGGCCTCCTCAAAAATGATTACATGCACAAAATCCAAATGTAATGAAAGTTTTAAAACATGAGGAGAACAAGTCTAAGATGACTTCTGTACTTAGTTTAGCAGAAGCATATCAGTATCAAGCAGGAATGGAAATCAAACTAGAAGTAGACAAAAATCAAGCAGCAACTGAATGAGCTAGAAAACAAAACAAAGAATATAAGGAGAAGGATCAGATGAGAAGCCCAGAAATGTAGAAAAGGCATAGCTATAGTTGCAGGTACAGAAAACTCCTGGAGCAACCTCATGTAGATCAGGATCTGATGCCGGAATGGTTAAGGACAGGCAAAGGATATTATTGCTGCTCAGGATAGTCGACTACGTACATATTGGTTTACAATCTCCACTGAACATGTCAGAGAAACAGAGAAATGCAGGGTCTGTAAAACAGAGTTGGAAACAACACATCTTGTTGCTGGGTGTGATATACCACTGGCAGTTGGCCTATTTACTGAAAGGCACAACAACTTGGCAAGACTGTTGCATTGGATATTGTGCAAACATTGCAATACTGAAGTAACTGAGAAGCACTGGAAATATAAACCACAAAGCATTATAGAAAATGATGAAATTCATATTGCATAGGATCACCCATTACCAACAGTTCAAAAAATGGATGCGAGAAAACCAGATATAGTAGTCCATGAAAAAAAGACAAAAGTAGAATAGATCTTTGAGATACCTACACCCAGTAATTACAATGTCTTCTATACAGAGAGATACAAAGTCTTAAAATGCCAGGATGTTTAGGTAGAAACAAGGGCAATATGGAAGGATACCCAGACAGTCCCAATAGAAGGAGCAATGAGTCTTGCAAAAAGTCATTTACACTCATATTTAGATTTGCTACTGATAACATGTAACTGCATGAATTGCAGAAATAGCAGGTTCTGGGCACATAGTAGGTGCTGCAAAGTGCACTTTTAGCTAGCATCAAAGATTGAAAGAATACTAATTTGACAAACTTTAATCCTACTTTGACTTAGGAATATGGTTCACTCCCATCATTGTCTTTCTAGCTGCCTGCCCCTTATGTTAATTTGACCTTATATCTCATTTCCTCTCTGCTTTTACTGGCTTGTGTGAGTAAGCACAAAATTATCATTTTGTGAAATCACTTCCTTTCAACTATTTAAATTTATTGGCCATCCTACTGTATTCCATAGTACCAGAATACAAAAGTGACCAACCCCTTTCAATCTATCTTGCTGTATTAAAAATAGTGATTCTCCACTAAAACTTAACTTTTTAGACAGGTAAAACTTAAGTTACCTACTTTCACATATAACTCCTCTAGTGCACACTGCAGTGTTTAGGATAAACCATTTTTTTCATCTTACCTTTAATCCTTCCCTGTGACAAGCACTTCCTCTAAAACCTGCTAGAAAGCAGTAGGAAGCCTTAAACTGATACAATCACTCAACTGTCCTTGTTAATAAGGAGAAATTAAACATAGACACTAAACAACCTATAATTGCAAAGTACCTTGCTAAGGTAAGGGAAAACAGCTCCTGTACTTTACAAAAAAAAAAAAAAAAAACAGCACCAAACCAGGCATGTCCAAGGGTCAGCTTCCGGTGATTTCTCCTATCCATCTGGTGAATCTGGGCATACTGGGGCAATGCAGCAATTGCCTCATGTACACAGACAACCCTCTCCTCCTACCACCCAACTCTACAACCTGCGAGAGATGCACTTATATAGCCAAACTGGAAGTAAAGCTCTCTCCACCCAAGATTGTGCTAGACATTCAAGAGGAGAAGGTTAACACCTGCACTGCACCTCAAGCAACTCATAGCCCTTCTAAACCCACACTACCAACACCCTCATATAGCAACACTAAACCCTCATATGCGGAGGCCCTTAGCAGTAACCTGCCCAAGCAACAAGAACCTCCGAAGGTGAAACGCAAACAAACACCAATCACAACCAAAGTGTCACATAGCTCACAACACCAGTGTGCCACCCAACAACAGCCCATAAGGCAAGACAACATACCCAACACTTTAGTCATAGGTGACTCTATAGTCAGGCACACTGATGTCCCACTCACCAGGCTGAACAAGGAGAAAATTACAGTCAGCTGCCAGGAACTGCCACATAACGCATGCACTCAAGTCACTCCACAATAAATACAAATATGACTCTGTCATTGTCCATGTTGGAGTAAATTACTTGAGATGTACCTCCCAGGACTACATGAAAAGAGACATGGAAGAGTTCTCAGATCATGTGGCCTAGGCAGGTATGACCCTAGCCCTGAGTAGCATCCTGCCTTTGCCCAGAATGATACCACAGTGTAAGGACAGAATGATTGACTTCAAAAATTGACTAAGCTTATGGTGTCATTCAAAGGGGATCCAGTATCTGTCTGCCTGGGATGGCATGATTGATAGACCATAATGCTTTGTCAGAGATAGTCTGCACCTGTTGAGACTGGGATTCAGTTACTGGCTAAGACTCTTTCCACTCCTATAATGCCTTTTTTAGGCAAAGTTCAAAGGACAAAACCATCACCATAACAGAAACAAGCATGCAAAGTCTGAAGGTAATGCTACTCAATGCTAGAAGTCTAAACCTCAAAATGCACTCTCTCGAGGCACTCCTAAAAATGGAGAACATCGATATCTGTGCAGTAACTGAGACCTGGTTCAAGGCTCCAGAGAGCACCCCTGCAATACCAGGTTACAACTCTTACCACACTTTTCAGCCACCAAACCAGGACTGAAACACTAAAGGTGGAGGAGTGTCTATATTCACCAAGGACATTCACACCACCAGGCTAGTTGCCCAACACAATGGGTCTGAAATTTTCCAGGCGCAAATAACACTAGGTAAGACTGCAATCCAAATTGTAGCTTGCTACAGATCCCCCACCATGCCCCAAGATTCCCACTACACCTTTCTAAACATGCTGGAAAGTATTAAGATACAACCAAACACCCTAATACTGGGTGATTTCAACTACTCTGCCATTAGCTGGGAAACCTACTTGTGCACCAACACCTTTGCCCAACGGTTCTTGGAATTCATAAATTCCAATGCCCTGGATCAACTAATCCATAGTCCCACCAGGGTCTCCAATATCCTAGACCTGGTCATTACCAACATGGGAAATAGATGCTCCACACCTATGGTCACCTCCTCATTGGTCAGGTCTGACCATAAGCTAATCAACCTTAATATCCACATCCCTCCCCAACCCCCCAGTAAGGAAACCTCTGTAAAAAACTTCTCCAAAGCCAACTTCATGCTACTCAAGTCAGATGTGACAAACTTCATGACACCCATGCAGACAGGAACTGAAAGTTCAACTGCTGAATCCTACACTAAGGCACTGTATGAGCACATCCACTCGTGCATGAATTGTGCCATTCCAAATAGAACCAAGATGCTCTCCTCCAAAAAAAGGAAGCCAATCCGGTGGTCCCCTGCCATAAAAAAAATCTCTTTGGACCTCTTCAAAAGGAACCTTGACGATTGGATGGGAGATAGGAAATTCACCCTGGGGATCATGCCAATCGCCCTGCTAGGCAGGGGTCCAGGGAAGTAAATATTGTGGGAAGAAATAGCATGGAATTGTTATGGCTAGGCTTGTATAGGCCCTAGGGCCGATAGCCTAGTACCAACCTATGAACCTATGAAACTATAAGGTAGCTAGGATGAGGAGGGTCTAGAAGAACTAAACAGAAGACACAGACATATAATTATTAAGAAATTATAATGAATAAAGACAAAGGAGAAAGAAATGAGCTAGGAGGAGATAAAAGTGAAATGGCAAGTGTTAAACAAGGGCTCACTCAGAGAAGCAACTGTGAGGAAGATATGAGAAGTAAAACAAACGTGAGTTACAGTATTTTCACTGAAAAGTGGACTATGTAGAAAACTGATCATGAAACAGGAACAAAATGGAAGATCACAATGAGCATTAAAGAAAATGTAACTAGTAATAATATGCTAGAAATATGACTCATAACATAATGCTGTACAGACAAAGAAGAGAAAGATAAACCAACCAAATAAAAGATCAAAGAATAATAAAAATATGTTACATTAGAAAAGTGTTATAGATATTTTCAAGAAAGGTGTCCATCAAAGAGGCATGCACACAGGATGCTACATGGGAGAAGCTGGACTTTTGTAAAGAATTATATATCGTTTGCATAACAAACTGATTTGTACAGATGCTTGTGTTGAAAAATGTATTTGTAAAGCTGCTTGTGTTAAAAATGTACCAGCAGTGGGTCCTGACAGTATTGTAACTGAATTAAATGTATATATTTTAACAGAGGATACTAGAAGTAAAGAGGTTAATCTCAGTACAGCTAACTTTGAAAAATAGGAAGAAATTAAATTATTTTATTTAGGCCATAAAGATTGTATCTTACAGTTCTGGTTGTAGCCAGAGAATAAATCTGTGTCAGAGAATGGCTATTAGCCCCAGTAAGAAGAGTGGACGAGTTTTATGGTTTTATAGCTTCCAGATGCTATAACACAGCTCAGCAAAGCTCTTTCTGTGTGTATGGTAACACATAGTGCTAAAGTTTGGTTCAATTTCTAGCAATGGGGGTAATATGGGAACCAGAAGTCAGATGCTCAGATGTACATGATGTCATTCTGTAATCTATGGCCAAAATGATGTTTTAAAACCAGATGAGAAAGAAGTCTTAGAGCACTATGGTTTTGGAACCTACCAAAGAAGGACCCCTCACCTACTACATCTTGCTTTGCTCTAGTAAGTAACCAGGGAATAGTAATTCCTTAGATAGTCAGGAAAATATAGTAAAATTTGTTATGTACTGTTTTTTCTGTATCTGTGTGAATATATTCTTCTGTGTTATTTTAATATTTCCTGTGATTGAAATGCTGGTGTTTATTGTAAATAGCTTAAGTATTCTCATGTTCTTTTATTATTTATTATTAACTATATTTAAACTTTTCATTGTGGCTGGTCCTTTATAGAATATTTTAAACTTTGAAAGTATTCATATGTATTTGGTGACTCCATGGCTACTCATGGAAGACTTGCTGCACTGGTCAAAACACTACAATTTGTACTAATATTAATTTCACTCAGTATAACTGGGTACCCTTGTAAAAGCCTTAGAGTAGCTGGCTTTGGAGTTTCTGAAGGAAGTAACTACCTTAGAGTCTGGGCAGAAGGGGGCATATCTAGTAAATATGTACCAGTATTTCCCAGGTGTGTCTGTGTGTGTGTGTGTGTGTGTGTGTGTGTGTGTGTGTGTGTGTGTGTGTGTGTGTGTGTGTGTGTGTGTGTGTGTGTGTGTGTATGTGTGTGTGTCAGCTGCTTGGAGCAGGGACATGAAGTGTTGACTTCACAGAGAGGGTGGTGGAGGACTTGGCTTGGACACTCGGCTAAGGACTCAACTCTATAGCTGTGCCAGTGGGGAGTCTCACTGTTGCCCTGGAGAGAGGGAGAGAGAGAGAGAGAGAGACAGAGACAGAGATCCAGACTTGCACTGAGTGTGTCCTCTGTGTGCTCTTAAGGAAAATCATTCTTGATGCAGACTGTTGTTTCTGGAAATACTGTAGCTATCTATTTTTGTTCCAAGTGAACATCCCTCTTGAGTGTCAGTGGTGAGGATTTAGGATCCTTGATTATTGACCCAGAGAGGTGATGTCACATATGCCACTGGCATTCATGCATTCCTCCTCATCTGTCCTCTGGTGTATAGCAGCCTACATCACTATGGTTACCGAGTACATGCTGATAGCTGTCTGTGCTGGCAACAATTGCTTCTATGCCTTTATAAACCTTACTGGCAGCATAGACATGTCAGACTGCATAAATACTAACAGTGTCTAACTCAACATGGAAGGTCTTTGTGCTTGTCCCATTAAATGTACCCACAGGGGCACACCTACACACAGTCAGTGTCCTACTAGGTCCAGTATCACCATACTGAAAGTGTAGACTCATGCTGAGTCATGAATTGTAACATATACAAGTACATTGTGTTCCTTGTAAAAAATATACAATCTACTTCTCTCGGTAATGTCATTCAGTAATTATATTTGTTAGAACTCACACAGTACTTATTTTCAACAAAGTAACAACAATAAACATAGGTATTAGAGACTGTAAACCTAGGTGAACTGTAAAAAACACTTTGATATCCTGCCTAAAAGATTGTGAGCAGAACCTGCAGAGATTGACATGATCTTAATGGGGATACAAATGCATTAATGCTAATTCTGTACATAGGAACATTTTTTTTCAGTTGAAGACCATCAGCTATAAGTCTTTCTTACTTCTCTATTGTAATGGTTCATCTCAGATAAAGTCTTCCTTAAGACTAGAAAAATAAGCTGGAATCTTTAAAATTAAAACTGTCTCTATCACCTATTTCTTGTACCATGTAATTACATACTCATCTCTGCCAAATGCCAGTCTGAAACTGCTTTTATTTTATTTGAAAGCAGTAATAGCAGTAGCCAACAATAACAGTAATAGAGGCTCATCAGGTAGCATGTTCACCTTTGGTGCTGGAAGATCAGAAGGCTTTGTGTTCGATTCCCACACCATGTGACTGCATTATTTTTAAAAATAGCTGACACAGCATTAGGGGTGTTGCAGTTCTTCAGCTGAGAAGTTAAACCAAGTTCCCATTAGCCTGAGCTGGTGGTAGCTCAGGTGGATGTTAAACATTCCATGGCTCTTATAGAAAAAATATAAGTCCTTTATTTATATAAAATAAATATTTTTTATAAATAGTTACATATTTGCTAATATTCATAATTTCATTTACAGTCATGCTAAAGTTTCATGCCTGTTAGATATCTCCTTTTTCCATAACCACCATTTGATTTTACTAAATATTGTTACTAAAATCAATTTACCTTAAGCATAATTTAATTTATTCCTTCATTCAATATAACTCATATAACATAAAATAATGTTTTAAAATATTATTTTAACATTCTTTACTTCTTTTCTTATAATATCTATTTTAATCATATCTACCTTTATTTTATTAACTTCTTTTCTATCTTCAAAAATCTTCTTTACATAGTTTTCCTCTTTTACATTTCAAAAACACATTTCATAGTTTATTCTTCTTGATAATGTAAACATATTTTATCACTTTTATTTTTATATGGCATATTTCCTTTTACTAGCAGTTTATATATCACCGGTCTCCACAAAAAAATCCTGACATTCTATCTTCTGATTACACCATTTGCTTCTTATTTTATAGATTTATTTTTTTTATCTGTTAGATTTTTCCCATGGTTTTACATAGTAATGTTTTATCTCCAAAGCTAAGAATACAGCATCCATGGGACCAGATGACATCCCAGGCTGTGTACTACATGAACTGCAAAATGAACTGGCACCTCACGTAAGTGTCATGTTTAATCATAGCCTCACTTCAGACTTTGTGCCCACTGAGTGGTGCACAGCTATGGTTATCCTACTCCATAAAGGGGATTCACCTGGGATCCCGGGAGCTACTGCCTCATCAGTCTGATGAGCCTGATCTTCAAGGCCATGGAACGTATTATCATGGAACTTTTAAACAAAGACATTGGCAACCTTCAAACACTGGACCCCATGCAGTTTGGGTTCGTGAAGGGCCGATCTTGTCTCCTGAACCTGATTGAGTTCTTCGAATCAGTCTCCAGAGCCGTGGACAGGGGTAAGATAGTCCACACAATCTGGACCTTGCCAATGCCTTTGACACCATCCCCCACTCTGGAATCATAGATAAACTTACTAAGCTGGGCATTAATCCCTACATCACTCGTTGGGTTGTCAACTGGCTTACTGACAGAACTCACACTGTAAAAGTAGCCGACTCCAAATCCAGCTCCAGACAAGTGACAAGTGGAGTACCTCAGGATTCAGTCCTGGGACTGCTCTTGTTTGGCATCTACTTCTCTGAAGTACAGGCCAACACTAAGGGACTCTGGCTAACAAAGTCCACAGATGACTGCAAACTGGGAACCATTATTGAATCCCCAAATAATGTGGCAATTCTACAAAAGGGCCTTACAGAAACAGATGCTTGGTGCCAGATCCATGGGCTCAAGCTCAATGCCAAGAAATGTATAGTTATCCCCTTTGGGAAAAAAAAAATGTACCCATGAATTACCACACAGGTGGCAGTACACTAAACACTGAAAGTGTGATAAGAGACTTAGGGACACAGGTGGACAGTGGTCTCAGCTTCGATAACCACATCGCCACAAGAGTCAGGAAATCCTTATATGTGGCACACCTCATAACTAAGGGCTTTTCATCAAGAAAAAAGGAGGTCATTGTCCCACTGTACTCATCCCTCATTAGACCCATTATAGAATACAATGCCCCATTTGGTATGTACCTCTTAAATTATTTGCAACAACTGGAAAGGCCACAGAAATACCTCACTAAAACAGGCCTAAAGCAGCTGCCCTATTCTGACCATCTAAAAAAACTTCACCTATACTCTATCGCACATCATCTACTCAGAGGCGATCACTGCTTAACATACAAGGCCATGTCAAACCCAGAGCTTTTGGACATGCTACACTTAAAGAAATCCCAATCCCTCAGAGCCACATGCTCCAGGGATCTAAACCTTGTCATCACAATGAACAAAACATGCTGGAGGGATAGGTTCCTGACCCAGAGACTCCCCAGACTCTGGAATAGACTGCCCATACATGTCAAGCAGAGCACCTCTTTGGCCTTCTTCAAAAGGAACCTTGATGATTGGATGGGAGATAGGAAATTCACCCAGGGAATCACGTCAGTCGCCTGCTAGACAGGGGTCCAGGGAAGTAAATACTGTGGGAAGAAATAACCAGGGAATTGTTATGGCTAGGCTTGTAAAGGCCCTAGGGCTGATAGCCTAGTACCAACCTATGAACCTATGAACCTACTACATTCGTATACCATACTTTTCTATCCTTTTCTATATCATTAGTTTTTATTTTCCATAAAAATATATTTTCTTGGTAGCATTTTATTTCTTCATTTATACACTCTTATGTATTATTTATATACTTATGCAGTTTTACCATGAATTTATCATCTTTTTTTTTCATTTATCCACATTAACCTCTGTACAAATTAAAAAAAAACAGTGTATACCATGGGGTTAATTAACCCTAAATGTCTTTCTTATTTATTTGCATACAACACTCCTATTTTACTGGGTTTAATCTATAGCTCATATAAATTCAAAATAAATATCTGCAATCATTTCTTTTCAAATACTGTTTGCAACATAAATACACTTGCTAAATATGCCATTTTTCCTGTCAGTACTGAATTTATCAAATAAGCCTTTTTTTCCGAATGATAATTTATATGTTCTATAGAAAAGACGTTTGTTTTATTTCTTCTATCGTTTTTTCCCCATACAATTCTAGTTACATCTTTATTCCCAAATTTTATATCTAACACAGAAATTTATTTCATTGTAAAATAGAAATCCCAATCTTTACTATATCATTTTTACTTTTCTCTTTATTTAAAGCCATCCTTATCATCTCTAGATAATTATTTGTGCAAATGATTACTTCTTTTATCCAAATTTTCTTTTTGACATTATTATGGAGGCATTTGTATGTGTTAACAGAACTGGAATTCTTAACCCTTCAGGTGTTATATACTCCACCTAGTTCACTTTGCAATTTATTTCTCATACTATCACATTCATAACTAATGCAAAGAGTTTACAGAACATTGGACATCCCTGTCTTACACTGCTCTTCATATGTATCTCTTAGCTTAACCAGCCATTTACAAGGATTTTTACTTTATTATTACTATATGCTGACATGTATAATTTCCTAACATTCTCACTTATATTCTTTCATTATTATGCATTAAATTTCATGTCCAATTGCTTCATTTGCATTAGTAGGGTCGCCTATCATGAGTTTTACTTATTTTCTGTTCATAATATCATCCACAATTTTTCTATCATTAGTAATTCTTGACACACCTTCCCCTGTATACTGTATATGCTATCTTCCATAATATTTTACATTTTAGTTTCAAATCTCTCTTTTGTATTATTTTCATAAAGATCTTATAAGTATTATTATTATTCAATACTACTGGTCTCCAGTTTTTAAATGTCTTTTATCTTCCTTCATCCATATGAATTTAAATATTCTACTATAGGTAGTCCCCGGGTGACAACCCATAGATAAGAATGGGCTGCCACAATGTCGGAAATAATGTGACAATAAATAAAAATCCTTAAAGTTGCCCTAATCTTACCTTGAAAATGAAGAATTATTTACCTTCCTTTTCCCCATTTTTCGCATTTGTGAAGCTGCCCACACGTCTTATTATAGCAGTTACTTCTACCTTCATGGGGAAGAAGAGATCCGATCAGTTAAGAGATTGCTGTTGGGTGATCTGATTGATCAAGACCACTATCTTGTACAGTACAGTACAGTATTGAACAGTTACTGTACTGTACAGTAGAATGGGCAAATGACATTGCAACTCATTAGGGTCTAGGTGACAGTAGGATGTCTGGCAGAGGTCTGAAAGTTCCAGAAAGAGTGGAAAACATTTGTGGGTGATGCCTATAGTACAGAAATGTGAAGTGAAGCTTAAAAACAGGTAAGTTTAACATATTTTTATGGGACATTCTACTGTACTGTAGTGTATGAACATAGTTACTGTACTGTTATTACACTGTACTAACAGTGTTGTTATTATTGTTACAACTACAGTATACAGTATTATGTATAAGATTTTTTTATTTGGAAGTGTTTCTAAAGTGTTTTATATGCAAAAAAAAGTAAAATAAATGCTAGATTGAGGCAAACATTTGACCAAGTGGCATTTAATAAGAACCATATGTACTTGTTTCAACTTACATACAAATATGACTTAAAGACAGACTGAAAAACAGACCTCATCCTTAACCTGGGCACTACCTGTAAATAATTTTTTGTATATAAAAGCTTTATTTAACCATTCATTCAAAATCTTTAAAAAAATATTTTTGCCAAGCCATTCATTTTTTATACATTTTATACACTATTCAATCTGGGCCTGTGGACAAATCTACATTTACCTGTCCTGATACTTTATCTAGCTCATTTAAAGAAATCTCCTTTTCCAATTTTTTATTCTCTTTTTCTGTTAACTTTTTTTTACTTTACATGTTTTTTTACTTCCTTCTTTTATTCTTTAAACATTTCCTGTACATATTGTATTATACTATAAATTATCTTTTCCTGAGTTCTTGCTATTTCTCCTTTTACATTTGTATTTAACTAATTACACTACCATCTTCCTTTACTAATCTGCTCAAGTAACTTGATGCTCTTTTTCCTTGTAAAATATATCTTTGCTTATATAAAGATTCTTGTATTTTTTTCTTGATTTCTTTCATATAATTCTTTTTCTTTGTCAAAATACTTTCTATCATTATGATCTCAATCTTCCAAGCATCGCTATCTGTTCTTTTATATTTTTCTTTCTCTACTTTTCTCACATCATATTGCCATTGCAAAGAACTTTTTTTTTATATTTTTCCTTAAATATTATCCTCCATTTAAACCAGTTTTTATAAAATGTTCTCAAAGTAATACAATCTTTCCATAACTGTATTACTTATCTCTTTCCTTCTTCATTCATGCTTTCTCATTTATCCATGTTATTCCTTTGCCTGGAGGGACCATATCATCTATTGCTTCAATGCTGCCATCTGGGTCTAATAATTTGTTATCAGGTCAAGAGTACAAGCCAAATTCTTTGAAGTGGAAGAATAACTAGTACAAAACTATAGACTAATGCTTAACAACAATGCATTGTAAGGCTTGGTGACAAGAAACTATGGTCAGATTACATACTGCATGTAGTCTTTGTTGGATGGCTGGCACTAAAATAAATTTATAGCCCTATTAATGCATTTCTAAAAACGACCACTCAGTACAAAATGCACTGTGAATTCAAACGTATTGACACATGAGGGAACTTGAAAAAGAAAGCAGTAACTCCTTACTAGTAAAATTACAGGGTTGGAAAACTGAACTATTCAGAAATGTTTCAGAAAATGTCATTATTTCCTATCCTAAGGACAAGCACTCGGGTCACTCCACGGCAAGTACAAATATGACACAGTCATTGTCCATGCTGGTGTGAACGACCTGAGATGTACCTCCCTGGACTACATGAAAAGAGACATAGAGGAGCTCTCTGATTATGTAGCCCAGGCAGGTATGACCCTAACCCTGAGCAGTATCCTTCCTTCACCAAGAATGATGCCACAATATAGAGACAAGATGATCAGCTTTAACAATTGGCTTAATGTCTGGTGTCATTCAAAGGGGATCCAGTGTCTGTCTGCCTGGGATGACATGCTTGACAAGCCACGCTGCTTCAAGGGACGGCTTGCACCTGTCACCCTGGGATTCGGATATTGGCTAAGGCTCTTGCCACCCCCATAGTGCCTTTTTAGGCAAGGCTCAAATTCTAAACCTACCACCCTAGAAAACAAAAATGGGAAGAAACTGAGGGTAATGCTGCTCAATGCCAGAAGTCTAAATCTCAAAATGCACGCACTCGAGGCCCTTCTCAGTATGGAGAACATCGATGTCTGTGCTGTAACTGAAACCTGGTTCAAGGCTCCTGAGAGCACCCCGGCACTATTAGGTTTTACCTCATATCATGCGTTCCGGCCCCAAAACCCGGACCACACCACAAAAGGAGGGGGTGTATCCATATTCATAAAGGATACCCACACCTCCAGGTTGGTGGCAACGCACAAGCTTGAAACCATCCAGGTGCAACTAACCATAGGCAAAACTGCTCTACAAATTGTAGCATGCTACAGGCCACCCTCTCAAACTCAGGAACCCCACACAGCCTTCCTGAAGACACTGGAGGGTATAAATGTATCTCCAAACACCATCATATTGGGTGACTTCAACTACCCGAATATAGACTGGGAACATTAGTATCTCCAAACACCATCATATTGGGTGACTTCAACTACCCGAATATAGACTGGGAACATTACTCAGGCCCTAACTTTCTAGCCCAACGGTTCCTGGAGTTCATAAATTCAAATGCCATGGAACAGCTAGTCACTGTTCCCACGAGAGGAGAAAATATACTAGATCTCATTGTCACAAACATGGGGACAAAATGCTCCACACCGGAAGTATATCCCTCATTGGTGAGATCTGATCATAAACTAATCTCACTGGAAATCCACATCCTGCCCCCACCCCAAACAAAAAAGACCATAGTGAAGAACTTCTCTAAAGCAAACTTCACACTACTCAAGACTGGTGTGGTATCCTTCAAGGCCCCTGAGCCAGAGGAAACCACAACCCAAGCTGCGGAAGCCCTTACAAATGCCTTCTATGAACACCTCCAGGACTGCATGGATCAGGCAATCCCAAATAAAACCAAGACTCTTTCCACAAAGGGCAAGCGTCCAGTCTGGTGGACCCCAGCCATTAACAAACTTTACAATAAGAGGAGAAAGCTATTACATGATAGAACAAAATCCATAAAAGGGAAGTCACCCTGATCATTATGAGTAAAAATTACGAGCACTCATAAAATCAACTAAGGCCAATTTTGAGAGAAAAATTGCCATGGATTCAAAGGACAATCATAAGGCCTTTTTCAGCTATGTTAGGAACCTGGGTGGAAACTCCCAGATATGCTCAGAATTAGTCCAAAATGATACAAAAATCACTGAACCCACAGACATTGCCAACATACTGGCAGACAGGTTCAGTGCAAACTTCACCCCCCTCTTCCCCCCTAAAGGAGAGATAACTATCCCAGCCGAGTGTAGCCTCCCGGACATCTCAAATGCGCAGGTGAAAGCTGCTCTCTCTAAAGCTAAAAACACAGCATCAATGGGACCGGATGGTGTCCCCGGCTGTGTGCTACACGAGCTAAATGAGGAATTAACCCCGCACATAAGGCAGCTGTTTAATCTCAGCCTTACCACAGGATACGTGCCCAAGGAGTGGCGTACGGCAACTGTGGTCCCACTCCACAAAGGCGCCTCACGGACCCTGGTAATTACCGCCCCATAAGCTTAACAAGTCTAGTCTGCAAAGCTATGGAGAGGATCATAATGGAGCTCATAAACAAAGATATAGGGGACTTGCAGACATTGGACCCGACCCAGTTTGGCTTTGTCAAGGGAAGATCATGCCTTTTGAACTTGGTCGACTTCTTCGAAACAGTCACCAAGGCCATTGATGAGGGAAAGGCAGTCCATACAGCCTACCTTAACCTTGCAAAGGCTTTTGACACAATACCCCACTCGGGTATTGTAGAAAAACTTACCAGCTTAAATGTAAACCCATATGTCACAAGATGGGTTGCAAACTGGCTTAAGGACAGAACCCACAGGGTTAGAGTTGCTGGCGCTGTGTCAGACTCCAAGCCGGTCACAAGTGGTGTCCCACAGGGCTCGGTCCTTGGCCCCCTATTGTTTGGCATCTACTTCTCAGAAGTACAGGCCAGCATGGGAGGACTTTGGCTGACAAAGTTTGCAGACGACTGCAAACTGGGCCATAGTGGAAAGTGCATCGGACACGGATATCCTTCAGAAGGGACTCACGGAAACAGATAGCTGGTGCCAGAGCCATGGCCTGAAGTTAAACGCCAAAAATGTATAGTCATACCCTTCGGGAAAAACAAGGTAACCCCAAGCTACCATATAGGTGGCAATCCACTAAGCACAGAAGAGGTTATCAGGGACCTGGGGACCCAGGTTGACAGTGGCCTTTCTTTTGACACTCACATTGCTAAAGTGGTTAGAAAGACCTTCTACATTGCCCACCTGATCATGAAGGGATTCACATCCAGATCTAGTGAGGTCATTGTTCCCCTGTACTCTTCACTTATCAGACCAATGATCGAGTACAATGCCCCATTCGGGATGTATCTCACCCGACATCTGCAGCAATTGGAGAGACCCCAAAGTTCCTCACCAAAAGGATAAAGGGACTCCAAAATCTGTCATATGCTGCCAGATTGAAGAAACTCCAGCTCTACTCAGTCGCATACCGTCTGCTCAGAGGTGACATGTACCTGACATACAAGGCCATGTCCAACCCGGAATTAATGGACATGCTCCACCTCAAAAAATCCAAATCCACCAAACCCACTAGAGCAAGCGACTTAAACCTTAGCACGGATATAAATAGGACGTGCTGGAGGGATAGATTTATCACTCAGAGACTCCCTATGCTGTGGAATAAAATCCCGGTCCATGTGAGGCAGAGCACCTCGCTGACTCTGTTCAAGAGAAATCTAGACCTGTGGATGGGAGATCGTAGGTTTACCCCGGGAATCATCTCTGTGTCACTGCTGGACAGAGGCACAACAAACTAATGGGCACAGTATTTTTTCATATAAGGGGTGGCGTAAGCCACAAAAATTTGGGCTAGGCTTATAAATGCCTTAGGGCAGATAGCCTAGTATAAACCTATGAACCTATGAACCTATGAACCTATTTCTTATAAGCTATTAATGGGGTAACCTCTGTCTGGTCTATAATGCAACATCTGATATGAATCCATTTAAAAGTCTATGAGTTCACAAATGAAAATGACACAAACATAAGCACATTATCAAGAATACCATGTACAATATGTAGCCTTTAATAGATCATATTGCAAAAACCTGCTGTACCAAGTCCCTTTTTTTTTTTTTGTTATTTCTAATAAAAGTTGATGTAACACATAGGTTCTTTTTCTTTAATTACTGGTGCCAATTATTTGCTGGTCATGTTTTCTGGTTTCTTATGTTCTGGACTGCAAATAGGTATGTATCTCCAAAGCTGGTATAGTTGAGAAGTCTGAAAAAAATATACACATATACACACATGGGAGTATTGTTATTAAACAAGATGCACAAGTGCCAATCCTAGGAATGGGCAATCTCACACACTTATTGAACATCTGTTGAAAATACAGATGGTCAAAAGCTGTGCAAGACTGCCTCTTTCACAGTGATTATGTGGTCAGTCTTTTTAGTGTTGATCTACTGAAGTTTAAATTAACTTCAGTAGACCATATATGTGTATATATATATATATATATATATATATATATATATATATATATATATATATATAGGTTTACTTTATAATCTCGAAATACTGAAATATTGAATTTCAGTATTTCGAGATCAGAAAGTCGAATGTTCGTAACTGCAAAAGTGCATAATCGTGAATCCGAATATTTCTAATTCGTGGTTATGCTTCAACAGTACGTGACTTGGAATGTGTCGTGTGGATGGTTTCTGGTTTAGTATGTGGACTTAGGTGCAATGTAAGGTAAGTGACTAATTTATAAGGGTTTTGGGTAGGTGTGTGAGTGTATGTGAGTGTGTTTGGAAGTTGTACATGTGGATTAGGGTAGGCAGGTAAAAGTATGAGTGTGTAAATGCTGAATGTGGTGGTGCTTGTATATATGTGATGTGTGCGTGCGAGGAAGTGTAGAATGTCTGGTTGCGAGTTTGCTGTCTTTTTCTGTTTGGTGCGATCTCAGAGTTAGAATATATAAGTAGGAGGGTGTGGGGGGGTGCAGGGGGCTTGCCCCCATTTTATTTGTAGTGTAGGTTTCTTAGTTCGTATTATGTTTGTGTGTGTTCTATTTTATTTGTAGTGTGGGTGGTTTGGTGTATGTGTAGTGTGGTATGTGATGTGTTGAACTTCGGGGTTTTTAATTTTGCAGTTTTGGAGTTTTAGTGTTGTGTAGATTTGACTTCATAGTTTCGATATACTGAAATTCGATATTTCACTATTTCGAGATTATAAAGTGAACCCATATAGATATAGATATATGGATCCCCTACACTACACCGACACACCACAAACCCGACAGCCAAAATGCAGACACCAAAACACCGAAACCACAAAATACCGACAGTCCACATTACAACACACACACAACACAACCACACCAAAAACCTTACAAACCTACACTAAACCTTACATACACAACTATCTATGCACTAACCTTAACCCAAACCCTAACCCTAAGGTCCGTCACTATCGCACACTTACCTTACCCGCATCCTAACCCTAAAGTCCATCACTATCACACACTTACCTTACCCGCACCCTAACCCTAAAGTCCATCACTATCGCACACTTACCTTACCCGCACCCTAACCCTGCAGTTCGTCACTAACCCACACTTACCTTATCCGCACAATAACCCTAAAGTCCTTCACTATCACACACTTACCTTACCTGCAACCTAACCCTACAGACCGTCACTAACGCACACTTACCTTACCCGTACCCTAACCCTAAAGTCCATCACTTTCGCATACTTACACAGTCATGCTCATTTCGCATGTCGGTGTTTTCAGCGTCTGGATTTCGAACTGTCGGTTATTTCCGTTGTTGGTCTTCTGGTGTGACGGTGTTCTTGTCATCAGCGTTTTGATCTGTCGGTGTACTCAGGTAGACCCAGATATATATATATATATATGTATATATATGTATATATGTATATATATATATATATATATATATATATATATATATATATATATATATATATATATATATATATATATATATATATATATATATATATATATAAATAGATAGATAGATATGCACAGTTTACTCTAGCCAGTAGTCTGAAAATAAATTCAAAGCAATCTTCGTCAATTGTGAGACAAGTGCTTCTGGTTAATGTAAGTATGCAGTTGGGTTTTAATATACTGAAAATTTTAACATTAATGGTGGAAGTTAGTGTATGTGTGAGTGTCTGCTGGTTAGGATTAGAGTAAGCTCCAGGGAAGAGATAGCTTTGGTGTTGTGCATGTATGCTGGTGTATTAGAGGGCATGATCTAAAAGGGCTGATGGTGTGGAAGTGCAAAGATATTGCTGCTTTATAAATAAATGCTGCTACAGCATTACCAATCATGGCTGACATGCTGAATTCCTCGGTTTATGATGATTCATCTGTAACAATCTTCTTTTTTACATTTGTAGCAAGAAACCTGCTAATGATTCAGAGTGAAGAAGAGCTCTTTCAATCTTCAACTTTATTTTTGGCTCCTCCACTTTAGGGGAGGGGGTCTGCTAGTTGAACAGCACAGAGCACATATCCATAACTCTGCCACTGTTTCCAGTGCTTCACCTTACCCTATGAAAATCTCTTTCCATAATACTACCACGATTCAGTAAAAAAGTGTGCCTGAAAGTTAGTGGCAGGGCTTTGGTTAACTGATCACAAAAGGAATCTATTTGTTTTCATCATGTGATTGATTATAGTTTTGATTCATTGATTGTTTTTTGGTATGCATATTTTTAGCATTCTGGCATCGATAGAGAATTCTTGGGTTTCAGTGCTTATGCATACAGATATGTCAACATACACTCATATAAGCACACAAACACACACACATATATAAATAAATAAATATATAAAGATATATATATATATGTATATATATATATATATATATATATATATATATATATATATAGATAGATAGATAAGCAGATATAGATAACTAAATACAGATACATATGTGTATAGAAGCAATAATGAGTATAGTAATAATGGTCAAACATGAGCATGCTGACCATCCACATAGTTGCAAATACAAATCCCCAAAACAAACTGGTCACAAAAAGAATAAATAGTTTCATTTTGTAATTGGAAGATAAAAAAAAGAAAAGAAAACAATCCTAACTTGAAGACATACTTCTTCCGTCTACACAACTTTACTCAGGTGTGATAATCTTAGGCTTAACACTACCCCTGTCCCTAACCCAGCCTTGCACATTAGGTCACTAAAGCGCTTTTGCCTGATAGTACCACTATCAAAACAGACACACAATACTCATACAAAGAAACAGGCACTACACTAAAGGTATCCCCTCCTGTATCACTTACTTTAGCCCTAACCTGTGAACACTTGCACATACACTGATGGAAGAACTTTCATTATAAATTAAAGTTTTATCAATATTACATACCTCCACTTCCCGACATTTGATGTTGAACACATGACTCTTCCTGTTTTCATCATATCCTGCATTTGGCCAAAATGGACACCAGAAATAACATTTGTTAAGTGGAAGACTCAACAAAAAGAATGGCAATCATGTGTGTGTGTGTGTGTGTGTGTGTGTGTGTGTGTGTGTGTGTGTGTGTGTGTGTGTGTGTGTGTGTGTGTGTGTGTGTGTGTGTGTGTGTGTGTGTGTGTGTGTGTGTGTGTGTGTGTGTGATACACACACACACACACACACACACACACACACACACACTATATACCACAACTTGTAGCAGCTTTTGTGGTAACTTTGCACACTTTATATTTACTTACTTTTTTGCACACATTGCGGTCAGATATGGCACATAGCTCTTCCTGATCAAGTGGTACAACACTTCACCAGAACTGAGAGACAACTAGTTAAAACTCTGTACAGCATTAAACGTTGATTATATCCTTTCGATTATAAGGCTGTCTTCAAATACTACAATACTTGTCCTGCAACTTGCACCTAGTACATATGTCTAAAGAGGAAGAGCTTTGTCAACGCACATCACATCTCACATGAACAAAAGCTGCAAATCACCAGTGGTGCTAAGTTATAAGTTTTAACTTTGAACAAAAAGATAAAAGAAGTGTGCAGCAGATTGCCGAAAAGCCAGATTCATTTTGCTGCAGTTTCAGATTTAATTCTTTTTTACTTTTACTTATCTGGAGTAGGTCAAGCCACTGGAAGTAAATTTTCTAATCCACCTGATTCCTGTGTGAGGTCAAGGTGGGATCTGGCTAGGTCTGGGATGTCTCTATCTGCTCACTGCAGTGCAGAACTTAATACTTAAATTATTTGTACACTGTCTGGGCAGGCTTGCTAGCTCTGCTCACTGCTGTACTGCAGTGCTGCTATTTATTATTTCCAAATTCCACCAAGCACCATCCAAAAACCAAAACAGTAATGTCTGAAGTCCGAGTCTACTTGGACCGAGTCTGATATCATCACGCTCATTGCCCCTGCACGTTGATGTTGTTGTGGGATGTGTGATGATGTTAGCTATAATTTAAATAAACATTTTTAAAAAATTGAAAAAAAATCAGGAATTGAAGAGGCCACTCAGAAATTCGTGGTACCCCATTATTTTGCCATCAAAACTGGTAAATACTGAATAATTCAGTACAGTTGAGAGGTATGATGCCAACTGATTGAAACAGCTAAATATCATCAGCCTAGATACTGACAAAAATATCTAATGTTCAAAATATCAGCAATTTAAATATCTAAACATAAAATATATGCAAAACCTAACCATATCCCAAACCAGTGTTTTTGCAGCCCCCATACTCCTGGTAAATATATATAGCAATTCCGAGGTTGCACAACAGTGGGGAAAGATCATATACCCTTCCCTAGTGCAACTTCAATTTTGTCAATATTTTGTGTATATATCATGATTGTATTATAGCAGTGCCAAAATTCCTGCATGCCATTGTGTTGCAAGGCTGACAATCAGACCTACAATTTTATGAACTTGCAATTTAAAGTAACACAAAGAATAATAAATTAAATGTGTTCCTATTCAAATGTGAATCTAAACTATGAAAGCAAAATATGATATGAAATATACTTGCTATACATAGAGAAGATGCTGAGTAAAACAACTTTTTAACTGCAAAATATGCTGCATCAGCAGAATACATCTGTCTGAGAAAATCTTTAAAAAGAGTGCTTTAAGACCACTGCAAAATAAATAGAAGCTGACATCTGACACCTTGTGGGTTTTACAGTGTAAGAATAGCAGCTGACCCCTTACAGGCATAAAATAAATGTGTACTAACACTAAACCCTTTTTGAGTTATCACAACTGCCATGACCTGCATTCCATTGACATTTACAACCCTTTTCTATTTGCTTTTGAAAAACTGTATCCTTAGTGCATAACTTTTTCTATATCACAGCTCTGCAAATGACAGCAGTTTTCTTTTATTTCATTCAGCTCTGCCTTCAATTTCTTCAGGACGCAGGTCAGCTTATATAAAACTTGATATCAAAGACAAAACATTCTAGTTTACAGACTGCAGTTGCTACTCGAACTAATCAGCTATCTTATCCAAGCCTCACCACTGTCATCTGAAAGTGAACTTCTCTTTTCTTCTACCGAATGTTGGCTTTGTGCCTGCAGCTTAGCTGACTTTCTGAAGTCTTCTACCTCGGAATCCTTCTTTCAGTATAATATGAACATACTTCCAAAGCGGACCCACTCCTGAACCCAGCATTTATTTATTGGAAGATGCTTAACGTTAACATTACACTTTGTCCTAGTTAGGCATTTAGCAGGAAGAGAAGTAGACAGACAGGTGTGTACAAAACTTATTGTTAGTTCCTTTCATCTCTGGGAAAAATACATTAATGTATCAGTTAGGTTTTAGTTATAGTTTATAAAAGACAGCAAAGGAAATCCCTGTGTCTTCACCCTCATTTTTTTTCTTCACACTACATGAATGTTAATTTATATTCCAAGTTGGCCAAAGAACATTACCTCCCACAGGTATATATCATTGATATAGATGTAGTAACTCATGCCATAATTCAAACAATGAAGAAACCTTATACATGTACAACATATATAGAGCAAATGTGAATTACAAAGCAGTGCCTTCAAGGATGGCATGCCATGGTGAAGCCCACTTCTGTGTAACAGCACTGTGTCCACAAGTACTCAGTCAGTGGACACAGATCAGCACTTGTATGTATTATGCAACCCTGCGCATGCACATAAACCCAACCCTAAATGCAAGCAGACTAGCATGGAGTGTTGTGCATGCACATAGACCCAGCCCATTTGTTTACATATAACATCATGCAGTCCTGGACATGCACACAGTCACAGTTCCTATATATACACAGACCATCATGCAGTCCTGGGCATGCACATAGATGTCTCTCATAGATATACATATAACATCATGTAGTCCTGGACATACACACACACACACACACACACACACACACACACACACACACACACACACACACACACACACATGCACTCAACCCAAAACAATATATAGTCCAGGGCATCCACACAGACTCAACCCATGCAAGTACATATGACATAATGTAGTTCTCGGAAAGCACATTGACCCAATGCGTACATGTACATATAACATTATATAGTCTGGGATATACAAACAAACACATCTCCTACATATACACAGACTATCATGTAGCCATGGCATGCACACAGACTCAGCCCATAGATGTACATAAAACATCATGTAATCCTTGGCATGCACACAAGCCCAACACATACATGTACAGGTAACATCATGTAGTCCTGGTTATGCACACAGAACACATTCCCTACATCTACACAGATTATCATGTAGTCCTGGACATGCACAAAGACAGAGTCCCTACCTATAAACAGACTATCATGTAGTCTTGGACATGCATACAGACACAGTCCCTACATACACAGATTGTCATGTAGTTCTGGACATGCACACAGACACAGTCCCTATATATGCACAAACTATCATGTAGTCTAAGACATGCACACAGACACAGTCACTACATATACACAGATTATCATATTGTCATGGGCATGCACACATACTCAGCCCATAGATGTGCATACAGCAACATATAGCCCTGGGCATGCACACAGACCTAACACATTGTTAGAAAAATCTATACATGCTGCTTAGAAAATATATTTACATACATGCTGCCTAGAAAAATATATTTACAATGTGTGCTGCTTAGGAAGATGTGTATTTAAACATTCAAACATATATAAGTTGTGTGATCAAATATATAGAGAAATGTGTGCTTTAGTTAGGAATAACTGTACTTAAATCCATAATAAAGAATAAAGGTTATGTAATGCATTTAATTCTGTCTTACTAGAATAATAGTAGAAATAAACCTGCATATTATTGCTTGAAGCACAAGCTGCAGTGTAATCAGAAATTTGACCTTGGCAGCTTGCAGATGCAGTCTGGCTCATGTCTTTCAAGTAAAGATTATTTTGCAAAGTTAGAAAATAATAAATCTGTTAGCATGTGTGTACTCTCTCCTCCCTCCACCAGGAGAGTAGTTTTGTGCACTATCTCTGATAGTGCGCAGCTGGGAACAAGAAAGACAAAGGGAGGCATTAAGGAAGACATACATCTATTGTATTTGAACTAATCAGAGAACCTTGAATTGGCTACATCCTCAGGAGGTCATCGTGACTGACCAGCTGCTTGCAAGGCTGCAACATTCTCATGGGAAAAGGACTTTTGAAAACACAAATTCAGCACTTTTTATGAATTACTGTGATGTAAAGACCCTGTCACTGACCACACCAGTGAGGTGGGCAAAACTGATAATGAAATGTATATAACCAATGTGTTTTGGTCAATAAAGCAGTCAAAATTCTATACAAACTTTGTGTATGGTTTTTTGCCTCCTAATGTACATTAGAGCTTTAAGATATCTGAGTCCTCCTGCATTATTGTTTGTTATTAATTGACATTGTGTTTGAATAACTCAATGATTTTTACAGTCTGACTCTAACGAATTTATTTAACATTTTGGTCCTAATCGTGCCGGAATTCCCTTGGTAAGCTGCAGGTCACAGAGTGCATAAGTGCCAATAAATCTGCAGGAGAAGCTGCGAAAAGAATGGTTCTTCTTAAAGTGAAAAGACCTCCGACTGAATTGTTGTGTGTAAAGAGGCTGTCCACTTTCTGATCTGTGGCTGAAAAGCGGAAGACTGGGCCCCAAGGAGAAACAATAAGAGCAGGAGGCTCAGGTAAGAAGAATTTCCCTCTTTGTCTTTGTTTTAGATCAGGGACCAGGTTACACTGTGCTATTGCTAAGGTTTGTGATAGCAGGAGAGAGAGAGTCAAGTATTGTATCTTGAGTCATAGATCAGGGAATAACAAAGCAAAGTAAACAGTCATTCTAGACACTACTGTGGATATGGGGAAATAAGATACCACGTGGTACAAGAGAAGGGTTACGTAACAGTCTTTTTAAGACATGGAAAATCAGTGCACTAAGAGATCACGAGATCCGCCCCTAACGGATAATGTGAAGCATATGCAATTGCAGTAAGCAGATAATGTGAGATATTTTGCAAAATGTGTTAACAACTATAAATTTGATAGTAAACTAGATAAACTTTCACTAGTTAAACTCCTTAAACAAGCTTTAATCTGATGCAGGGCGTCAGGCAAAAGAAAAACAGAAGCTTAAAAATTCTGAAACATTTTTAGACAACAGAGTGAAAGGTCTAACAGACAGAATCTCTGAAAAATGAAAACTTAGAGCAGACTGGACTTGCATTAATTAATGCATACAGCAGGAAATGAGACAGTAGATGGATATTATGCTAGATTATTAAAATGCTTAAAATAACAATTAAAAAAATATATATATACATTTTAAAAGGTTGCATTGCCTCTGTTAGTAGTTTTATTACGAGGCATATGATAAATCACTGAACAAGCAGGCTGCAAGCCTTACTTGAGTATGCTAGACGTACTGAAAGACACCTTAATAGTAAAAAGAAAAAAAAGGGCACAAGTCTTCACTGTTGAAGACGGAGCTGAAGTATTTGTATTACAGTCAGGTAAAAAGGGCATCTAGCTAGGGACTATAAACAAAATAAGAAAGCAATAACAGAAGATAAAGGAGATGTGGACTGACTATATAATAGTGATAATAACCAAAAATCATCAGGAAAGGTTAATAAACAAAAAGAAAATGTGAATGTAGTAGAGGGAATAGAGGAAGTACAAACAGATGTAAAGAATAAAAATGAAAATAAAATTTTAGATTTAGCATTGTTGAGCCTGGAGCTCTACCTAGCAAATACAAAACCAGAAGTAACACTTCTGGTGGAGGAAGAAAGGTCAAATTCCTGTGTGACTCAGGAGCGTCACGGACTTTGATACACCCCTCCAAGTTACCAAAACATTCTAAATCACCTAATTATATATTAGTAAAAGCAGCAAATAGACAGCTATACAGGGAACCACTTTCCCATAATATAGCAATAACTGACCCTGTTTCAGGTATGACTCAGAAAAGTAAAATTGTAGTTTCTGCAAAAATATCCAGTAAACTTACTGGGAAAAGACCTTGTGCAGATATTTGGCATAGCAGTAGTTCCTACCATGCAGGGTATGGAAGCACAAAGACAAATGAATGCTCTTGTGGTGTGATCAGAGGGTGAAGCCTATTATTGGTACAGCCAGGACCTAGTTATGATTGGTCCAGGGCAGTAACCAAAGAACTGATAAACGTAGCCATCAGTAAGGTACCCTCCCTTGACACTGATCAGCAGCACTTGTTACATTGTACTCCATACTACTGTAGCACACCAGGACCTAATAAAAAATATAAGTAAAAATCCTGCTGACAAATTAATATTACAAACTTTATGCTGGGATACTGAGGGAAACAGTGTAGTAAGCTGTTCATTACCTCAGGAGTTCATGAGATTGTATAAGTCCAATAGACTGCCACATGTCAGCTTGACAAAAACAAAAGTTTTAAATGGGCAGACTTAGAAAAAAAAAAGGTAACAAAATGGGAAAACAGACTGATTTAAAAATGTCAGGACAAGGGATATAAAAACAAAACTGAATTGGTTGACACAGACACATACAGCTGTACACTTGCAATCTAGTAAGGACAGCTGATTAGCATTTTATTAAAAGAAAAAGAAAAGGCCTTGTGTAAAATTCCAACAACTCTGTGGTCAACAGGCAAGTTAAATGTAGGGCTTATTCAAGCAGCAGGACCAGTTACAATTACCCCAAAGTCAGCTTTTAGACCACAGAAAAAAACAATACATTTTGGGAAAGAATGCAAAAGTAAAAATTAAGCCTATAATAAGCAGCATTACTCAAAAGGAGTACTGGTAGAATCTCCTGATTCACCATGTGATACACCCTATTTCCTGTTAAAAAAGCAAACGGGGAATGGCAGATGGTACAAGATTTATAAGCTGTAAATAATGCAGTAATACCTAAAGCACCCACAGTGCCAGACCCACATACCTTGTTAAATGATTTAAAGCCACAACAGAAGTATTTTACTGTGGTAGATATAAGCAATGCTTTCTTTTCAATACCTATACATCCTGATAGTCAATATTGGTTTGCATTTACATTTCAGGGTAAAAGGTATACATATACTCGACTACCACAGGGATATTGTGAGAGCCCAATAATATTTGCACAAAAAATGGCTAGCAATCTGGCAGGGTCTACCCCACCAGAAAGTAGTCAAATTTTACTTTATGTAAATGACACCTTGCTAATAGCACCCAGCAGCAGTGCAGGGTGAATACAGTAGCATTGTTAAAATTTTTAGTAATACAAGGACACAAAGTAAACAAGAGTAAGTTACAAACTTTGGGAAAAAAAAACACAGGTTAGATACCTGGAATATGTGATATTCAGTAAAGGTAAAATACTAAATAGTGGGAAAAGAGAAAAGGGGAAAAAAACAGCAATTTTGCAAGCACCCAAACCAACAACTAAAAAAGAAATAATGTCTTTCCTAGGTACAACTAATTTTTGTTGGAACTGGGTACCAAATTATTTTACAATGAAAAACAAAAGCAGAAATGGCTTTCTGCAGGTTGAAGCAGTTAATAGCTTCTTCATTAGTTTTAAGACTTCCAAGTTATCACAAACGTTTTTTTTTTAGACCATAGATTGTAAGCAATGGTACATGACATCAGTATTAAAGCAACAACATGGGGATAAGCAATGCCCCATAGCTTACTATTCATTACAGTTAGACCCAGTGGTGCAATCTTTGCCTCACTGTGTACAAGCAGTAGTTGCAGCAGCAATGGCAGTACAGGCTTCAGCCTCAATGGTGTTATTCCACCCTCTCACATTGAGAATGCCTCATGCAGTTGCAATAATTCTGCCACAAGAAAAAGTTGCATACCTTTCTCCTGCTAGACATCTTTCATGTATGACCATACTGCTGAGTCAACCTCATATAAACAGTTAGCTTTACCTAGACAAGATCTTACAGATATGCCCTTGAATAATGCTGAGGTGACATATTACGTGAATGGCTCATGCAGAAGGGGTCCTACAGGGAAAAATCTGGTGGGGTATGCAGTAGTTACAGACACTAAAAATTTAGAAGCACAAACTTTGCCACACAACTTGTATGCTCAAGCAGCAGAACTGGTAATTTTGACAGAAGCATGTATTTTAGTAAAAGGCAAAAAAGTAAACATATATACTGATAATCAGTATGCTTTTTCTACAGTGCATGTGTTTGCACAATAATAAAGAAAATAGAGGGATGATTACATCCAGTGAAAGACCTATTAATCATGCGCAATTTATTTTGGAGCTATTAGAATCTATTCAGTTGCCTACCAAAGTAGCTATTTGTAAATGTGTAGCTCATACAAAACAACAGGATAAGATTTCAAAAGGTAATGCACGAGCTGATGCAGCTGCAAAGCAAGCAGCCTCAGACTCAGGAACTTTATTTTTTTTAATGAAAAATTACAGCCCTTTGAGATTTTACATTTAGACATGTTAAAAACA
The DNA here is from genome assembly GCF_019279795.1 of Protopterus annectens. Classification (NCBI taxonomy): domain Eukaryota; kingdom Metazoa; phylum Chordata; order Ceratodontiformes; family Protopteridae; genus Protopterus; species Protopterus annectens. The sequence continues at coordinate 318,378,543 of NC_056732.1, read as the reverse complement.
ATGCAAATGTTTACTACAACAGCAGAAAAACAAAACTGGGTAAAACAAGGTGCAATTTTTAAAAAATGGACTGTACATTTCCAAAGGAAAAAAACAATATTACCGTCTAATTTATTTAGAAGTGCAGCTTTGTTGAGCCATGGGCAGAGCCATGTCTCAACAGGGGGGATGGTACAGTTAGTAAATAAAATATTCCAAACATATGGATACATAAATTATACAATAAAATTTTGTGCAGCTTGTCATACTTGTAACAAGCACCATGCACAAGGAGCATTTAAAAACAAGCAAGGGAGTTTCCCTACACCACCATATCCATTCCATACTATTTGTATGGACTTCATAGAGTTGAATAAATGTGAAGGAAAAAATACTGTTTAGTGATCATAGATATGTTTTCAAAATGGGTAGAAGCTTTTCCTTAAGGAATCACTGTGCTTACCACCCACAGTCAGCAGGACTGGTGGAGAGGTACAATGGGATTTAAAAAAAACAAGTTAAGAAAAGTTGATGAGTAAGACTCAGAAGAATTGGATTTGCTGTTTACCTCTAGCATTGCTGAGCATGAAAACAGTAACAAATGTAAAGGGTTTGATCCCCTTTAAAGTAGTATTTGAAAGGGCATATTATGTGCCTCAGTAAAAAGCTCTCATGCCTGCAGGGCTGGAGGCTGACAGTTCACTAGCTAATTAAATAAAGAAACTGTTATAAATAAATCTGTTTTGCAGTTTAACTCTTTTTCAGACAAAAGAACTTTCAGCTGAATAAAAACTTTGTGACTGATACACAAGGGCAAAATGGCCAAGAGTAAAGAAGACAAAAAAGCAGAGCAACCCAAGAACTATTGCATAATTATTTTAACTATGTATTTGTTAACTATAAGTGTGACAATTTTTCTCTTATTGTGGTTTTTCCCTACACTCAACCACACAAGTGAAAGTGAGAAGACGTGATGAACTGTTTATAGACTGGCATCCAAATTTTAACACGTACCTGGCCATGAAGCAAGTGTATACAGAAACTATGCACATTTCAAATTGCTGAGTTTGTACAGCTATACCAACAAAATATAATAGACTTTAACGTCCTCTGTCCCTCTGGGGATAAAATAAGACTTTGGAAAGTTTTTTATACAGAAACTGTGAGATCACAGGACAAAATTGCTTTATTTTTACCTGTTCACACAAAAAGGAATTGTATGTCTCTACAAGAGTAATACCCTCCAGGTGGGCTGGAGTAATGGTAATATAACAATGTCTTATAAATGTTACATTAAAGTCAAAAGTGGGGGTACTGTTTGTAATACTAACCATGATTCATATCTGAGTTCAATGAAAACTACATTAAATGTAGTATGTGACAATCTAGTCTTAACTAAGCAATTGTCTATTAAGAATAGAAAAATGTTTCATGCAGGGATAACACGTATCAGTACCAAAGTAATGATTTTATTTGTGGGAAAAAGGCATATAAATGGTTACCTGAGAATTGGTCCGGCAGTTGTTTTTTGGGTTATCTGGTTTTAGCAATAAGACATACTGCAGAATTACCTTTGGGTAAAATACGAAACGTAAGGAAAACAGCTCGAGAATCTGAAGGTCCAGTGGAAAAAAAAAAAAAAAACCTGTGAATCCAGTTGGTAAAATCGAAGCTGGTTGAAAAGGCCATAATTCAGTGAAAGACAAAAGTAAATTGACTCATATGAACTTGGGCAACAGTGTTATATCCAGGGCAGGAATGCCACCAGCCTATGGAGCAGTCAAATCGATCTGGGAGCTGAGGAAGCTGTCAAAAAGTCATAAGCAATGCAACTTTTTCCACCCTAGAATTGGTGACTAATGAACTGAATGCAATAAAAACTGTTGTGCTACAAAATCGAATGGCTCTTTACTTCACCCTAGCGGCAAGAGGTGGTACACGAAGAAGAATGCTGTGCGTACATTCCAGACAACCAACATGAAATCAATGACCACCTAGAGGTAATTCAGCAAGTATCAGCAATGACTAAACCAGGCCCAAACCCACTGACGGACTTTTTCCAGAATCTGTTTGGGGGGGTGGGGTTCCATCCTATTAAACATTTAATTGCTATTTGTGTGGGTATACTCCTAATAGGAGCATGTGTTTACTGTGAAATTCCCTGCATGAAAAGATTAATCAAAAATTTGTTGATATATCTGCTACTGAAACTCTTTACCAAAGTGTTGAAATTAAAAGATTAATTTCAAATGATGCTTTTTCTGAAATATAAAACCAATGACTTACTTAGCTGAAAGCCCTTGAAAGGGAAAGGCTGAGGAATGAAATAATATTGTTTATGTTTTAAACAGAATAAAATGCATTAACAGGAGGGAGAATGTTAGAAAAATCTATACATGCTGCTTAGAAAATATATTTACATACATGCTGCCTAGAAAAATATATTTACAATGTGTGCTGCTTAGGAAGATGTGTATTTAAACATTCAAACATATATAAGTTGTGTGATCAAATATATAGAGAAATGTGTGCTTTAGTTAGGAATAACTGTACTTAAATCCATAATAAAGAATAAAGGTTATGTAATGCATTTAATTCTGTCTTACTAGAATAATAGTAGAAATAAACCTGCATATTATTGCTTGAAGCACAAGCTGCAGTGTAATCAGAAATTTGACCTTGGCAGCTTGCAGATGCAGTCTGGCTCATGTCTTTCAAGTAAAGATTATTTTGCAAAGTTAGAAAATAATAAATCTGTTCGCATGTGTGTCCTCTTTCCTGCCTCCACCAGGAGAGTAGCCTTGTGCGCACTATCTCTGATAGTGCGCAGCTGGGAACAAGAAAGACAAAGGGAGGCATTAAGGAAGACATACATCTATTGTATTTGAACTAATCAGAGAACCTTGAATTGGCTACATCCTCAGGAGGTCATCGTGACTGACCAGCTGCTTGCAAGGCTGCAACATTCTCATGGGAAAAGGACTTTTTGAAAAACACAAATTCAGCACTTTTTATGAATTACTGTGATGTAAAGACCCTGTCACTGACCACACCAGTGAGGTGGGCAAAACTGATAATGAAATGTATATAACCAATGTGTTTTGGTCAATAAAGCAGTCAAAATTCTATACAAACTTTGTGTATGGTTTTTTGCCTCCTAATGTACATTAGAGCTTTAAGATATCTGAGTCCTCCTGCATTATTGTTTGTTATTAATTGACATTGTGTTTGAATAACTCAATGATTTTTACAGTCTGACTCTAACGAATTTATTTAACACACATACATGTATGTATAACATCTTATAGTCATGGGCATGCATGTAGACATAGTCTCTATATATGTAGACTATTGTGTAGCCTTGGGCATGTTCACAGACACAGCTCCTACATAAACATAGACTATCAGGTCGTCTTAGGCATACACATAGACATAGCCATTCATGTACATATAACATCATGTAGCTCTGGGCATGCACACAGAACTGACACATACATGTACACATAAAGTCATGTTGTTCTAGACATGAACATTCATATCAACAACAGTACATGAAGTGTAAGACAAGGAGTTATGCTTTGTGTATCATAGTATCATACTAGTAAACTGCATCTTTTCTCATCTGAGGATGCATGGTTATGGTTACACTAGAAAGATTATTTCAAGCTACCTGAATAATGGCTGTATAAGACAAATTAAACATTATACTTCCTGTCTTTTGTTATGAGAGGCAATGGTATGCATCTGCGCAGTAATATTTTAGTGCAAGGATGACGATACCTTACAACATAATCAATTGGAACAAGAACAACTGTTTTGGTTCTGTTGAATGTGACTTGTCCATATTCTTATAGTAAATAGAGCAAACATAAGGATGCAAAGTTTAATTCTTGTTTGTCTCTTCTTTTTTATACTAGGCAGTGAACTATATTAATTGCAGCAATGTATATTTGCAATTAATATTTTATGTCATAAAAGTTTCTAGTAATTCCAAATTTTAAATTGAATGCTTTGAAACAGAAGACCAATCTGTGTGTTATAGCTCAAAGCATGTTTGAAGAAGATTAGAATGCTGGTTGTCAAGTGCTGAATATTATTATGAGAGAAAAGCCATTTACAATGTAGCCATACCATTATTTATAGATAATAAGGGTCCCTATTAAGTCAGCGAATGCACTAAATTGCGAACATTGCTTAATTGATCCTACTTATCTGAAATGGCAAAATCCCGAAAGCACTGAACAGCAATTTTTTTCCCAGGGGAAAAAAAAATTACTGGGCCGTTTACGGGACTTTACCATTTCCTCCACTGTGGTGCTATCGAAGAGTTGGTATATTTAAGTAGGGGCAGTTGTGGGGGGGCGAAGCCCCCTACTTTATTTTGTGTTTTTTTTTTTTTTTAATGGATCAGCGATTTTTTTTTTCCCTGAGAAAAAAATCGCTGATCTATTTGTTCGACATTTTGGGTTTTTTTTGTGTTAGAGGCCGATTATATAGCATTCGCAATTTAGTGAGTTCACTTATATAATATAGAACCAATAATAGGCCTTGAAGTTCACACCACCCAGCCCATGCATGAAATGCTGTTGTTTATTTCCATAAAATTATCTTACAATCCTCAAAATATCAATACACAAGCCATGAAAACAGCAACATGATGATTACTACATTTTTAAAGGAATTCGCATTACAGATATTAATAAGAAGAAATGTGTGATCTGAATCTCTTTAAGTTACAGTAACTATATATGTAGTGTACAAGAAACAAAAAGGTACTATTTCGGAGATATGTATGGAGATCCCTAATAACAGATGTTATTTGCTCTGCTCTACTTGTCTTGACAGGCAGAAAAGACTTTTTGCTTATACTGCATACAACTGCAGTCCTCTGAAGTTTCTACATTTCATATGTTGCATCATTTATGATGCATTTAGCACTTTGTATTTTCTGGGTTTTTCAATCTTGAGCTAAAAATCCATGCAGTTAGGAGTACAACTCAAAAGGGTTTATTAGTACTTTGTAGTTGCATTTCACAAGTTACACTCTCGGTAGCCTAGTTTGTATAACAGCAGTCACATAGAATTCTGCATGCTGTGATGTAAGTGTCTTAAGAAAATTAAGACTCTACCTGCATCTAATTCCATTTTAATGAAGTTGCTTAAATATTTTAAGTGAGAGCAAATCTAACCATTCTATTAATTCTGTTGCACAGCAACTGAAAGGTTCTCGGGCACAATAAATTTGAAAACAGAGTTCCCTGCTGTTTAAGTGAATATTTATGCAAGGTCTGCTATAACAGAGATATTGATTCTCACTGGGAAAATTCATCTCGTAGACTGACATTTAATATATTGTAAATTGCTTGTCCTTTAGAAACTCAGGAAGGCGAAATACACTGCAGCAGGCCATCGGGTAAATGTAACTTGAGGATAACTTTTCAGTACATTCCCTTTGAGATTAAATGCAATAAACTCTGTAGTTACCTGGAAGCTAAAAAGTCAGAACCCTCACAGTTTGCATCTTGGCTTTTTTAATTCATTTATTTATGAATTTTTTTGTTAGAATCAGAGTTCCTTAAAGTATTTTTAGCATGGCACATGCCATATACTGTAGTAGAGAAAACATGCAAAACACAAAATTGATTATGCACAATTACGTTTTGCCAGCACTCATGACAAAACACATATCTTCCCACTGCAAGCACTGATGCATAGCAAATTAATTTTAATGACTGATGAAAGTTCTTTGAAGAAGAAGCAAGAGTGGTCAGTTAACAGCGCCTTGATTGCAACGCAGGAGAATGTGGGAGAGGGTCTGTCGCACCTGAATTAAAAATTCAAAGACTTAAAGCATGCAGCTTAACTAATTTATTTTGTTTAGCACTTACAACTACTGCTATAGAGGGAAGAACTGCAGTTCTGAAAAAAACAAATCAGAAGAATTTGTGTGACAAAGTGAGAATAAAAATAGGTTTCAGAAACTGCGCAAGATACCTGTGACTCACAATGCTGTCATTCTACTTATAAAGATGCTGGAAAAAAATATTTCATTGATATATAATAACCAATTAAAGATTCTAATGCATTAAGATAGTCAGAGTACAAAGATATAATAAAATAACGGAAACATTGTGGCATCCATTATTTATTTATTTATACCTTTTTGACTTGATTAGTCTCATTAGGCCAATGGCCTCTGTTCAGGTGAGATCCAGGGTTGTATTTGTACTGGCTATAGGACATTTGACTAGGATACCGGGAAACTTCTCTTACTATTTTTGATTAGTGCCGTAGGATCTTTTACATCCACCTAGATTACCACCAACTCAGGCAGCTGGGGCCTTGGCTTAGCATATCATCTGAAGTATAGCACACCCAGGAGTGTAGCACACCTACCCCCCCCCCCCCCGCCCCCGTTTACTCCATTGTATTGTCAGCACAGAAATATTAATCAAAATGCTTGGAGTGGGAATAAAACCCACAGCCTTCTCTACCAGTGATAGGTGTTCTATCAGTTAAGCATGGAGACTGCAAATGAACACATGCAAGTTTTCCAGACCCTCCAAGGAAAACAGCATTGATAAAGATAAACACTGTATCAAGCAAATGCAACAGCATGAGCTGCCTACTACTTCATTTCTGGTCTGATGAAATAACACCAACAGAAATAATTAGGATATGAAAGTTTTGAGATAACACTGTACCTCTCAACTTATTTGGTTAAGAATTCTTGGCAAAGCTAAAAACAGTGTGAGGGGGTAAAATCAAAAACAAGTTTTAAATAGTACTCTGATTCTCTTAAAGAGTTAATAGAACAATGCGTTTTGCATCAGAATGCATTTTTAACAATAAGAAATATACAAGTATAATGACTTACATTACTGACTGACTGACTGATTGTGACTGATTTACCAGAAAACCAAAACTGTTATAAGGGATAGGGAAAAACAACTGAAACAAAACAAGAGGTATTCTGCAAAAATAGGGCCAGATGACAAGTATAGGTAGCGCTTCAAATGGAATGTCTGGTCATAATAAACCATTCTAGGATTTCAGTAGTTTTTCAATATGTGGGATTTTAGATGATGCGCTTATAATTTTCTGACTGTTATTATAACAGTCTGTGGGCAAGTCATGAGAAGGAAGGAGAGATCTGATATGGTGTAACATTTATGCAAAGGAGAATGCCAAATTAATACACAAAAACAACTCCAAACATATTCAAAGAGAAATACAGGCAAAACACCCAGATATGGAAAATTTAAAAATACAAAAAAATAAGATTACAAAGGGGGGAACATAGAACAGAAGATTAGTAAAGTGTAGAATGTCGAACACAGGTTATATCACAGCATAATGGAATAATGAATCCCCCAAGTAAGGAGAAACATGAGGAACAGGACATCTGAAGAAAAAATGTGGACCTGGAAAAGGAAAAGAGATTTAATGTGGTGCAATATTTATGCAAAGGAGAAAGCAAAACCAATCAATACAAAAAAAGCAGCACCAAAGATATTTGAAGAGAAATATAGACAAAGGCATCCAGATATGAAACATTTTACAATGCAAAACACAAGAAAACAAAGGAGGAAAGTACAAGAGAAGATTACTAATGGAGAAGTTAAAGAAACAGAAGTGAAGTTATGGATTACCTAGGAAATGAAAGATTTAGTAGGTAAAATCTAACTCTGATAAAATCACAGCATGACAGAATAATAAATCCCCAAATTAAGGAGAAACCAGTAGAACAAAAAGCATCTGGTTATTTGCCATATGAAGGTACGCTGGAGCCATCAGTAGGAAACCAGTACAAAAGTTCAGTTGGAGTTGCATAGCAAGGGAAAGAACTGGAAGCTGTGGCTACTCTGATGCAGGAAATGTCATGGAGTGATATGCCAGTGAGTTCCCATATAAAAGAGCAACAGAGGACAAAGGGTGAAGCTGAAGTGAATATGGCACAGAAAGACTTTCTGGAATATTTTGCAGAATGCCCGTAGGAAATAGAGAACAAAGAACTTGCCCTTAGTTTAGAAGAACATGATCTAAGGGAAGAATTGCTTGATTTAACAGAGATGGATAGACATTTTTAAGATTAATGAAAGAAATAGTCTACAGAAAGTCAATAAGACCCAAAATGTAAAAGATTTAACCATGTGTAAGAACTATTTATATATGCACCTCAAATAGACCCCCAACTTGGTTAACAACAAGAAAAAAGATACTCCCCGCAAGCTATCCTAAAAACTATAGACCAATAACTTGCCTTTTAACGATATATAAACTATACACTGAGAATTGATGCTGACAGAGTTTTATACTCATTTAGAAGAAAACTCAATCATGGCAATAGAACAAAGGGTAACAAAAAGAAGGTCATATGGAACAAAGGATCATTTGTTGTTAAATAAAGTCAAAATGGAGAATTGTAAAAAGGGGGAGAATCTAAGTATGGTATGGATAGTCTACAAAACAGCATCCCACATTCATGGATAAAAGAGTACTTACAAATATCTAAGATACACCCTACATTGATCAATTACATTACAGAGACCATGAAACAGTAGCAAACAACTCTGCAGTTAAGCCACAAGGAACAAATTATTATCCCAGGGATAAAAATTCAAAGGCGGATATTCATAGATTAGGTCATGGCTATAATTTGTCTACCAGAAAACAACAAAGTGTAAAGATTTTTCATTTTTTTTTTGTGGATCATTTAAAACTGTATAATTCAACAAATGAGGAACTGAAAGCACAACTGCAAGTGTCAACACTTTCTCAGATGATATAAGAATGTCATTTGGCTTTGATAAATGTGCAAAAGCAACCTTTAAAGCAGGAAAGCTGCACCACCAAGAAAATATCCATCTGAGACAGGAATGTAATATAAAATAACTTGAACAGGAGGGGAGTGTATAAATATTTAGGAACTGATGAAGGATCAACAATAAAACATGAACAAATCCAAATAAAACAGAGTAAGGAATATTTTAGAAGATTAAAATTAATACTAAAAATAGCTCTAATATCTAGGAACAAAGTCTAAGCTATAAACCAATTTGCTCTTCCTGTTCTTACAGTTTTTGGGTGATTGACCCCAAAAGGTATTGGATCGGTTGGACAGGAAAACAAGAAAAATGTTTTATGCTTACCAAATGATTTATAAAAATCAGTGTATACTAAGAGTAGATATTCCTTGTTCTGAAGGAGGTGTGGGCCTCCTAAAAATTGATTAAATGTATAGATCTGTGATAATAGGACTGAATATATATTTGCTGACCTCACATGATCCAAACATAGAAAAAGTTTCAACACATGAGAATAAGTCTAAGATAACTTCACTGCTTAGTATAGCAAAAGCATATTAGTGTCAAGCTGAAATAGAAATCCAACCAGAAGCAGATAAAAATCAGACAGCAACTGGATGTGTCAAAAAACAAAAGAAAGAATGTAAGGTGAAGGATTAGATGAGAAGGCAAGAAATGTGGAAAATGCCTATAGTTGCAAGTACAGAAAACTCTGAGAACAATCTCAGACAAATCAGGTGTTGTAAAACAAAATTGGAAACAGTCACACATCCTTTTGCTGGGTGTAATATATAAAGGGCAAAAGACCTGCGTACTAACTGGCATAATAATGTGGCAAAAGTGTTGCATTGGGGATTGTGCAAACATTACAATAGTGAAGTGGCTAAGAAGCATTGGAAACATTAGCCACAAAGAATTTTAGAAAATGTTAAGTTTTTGTCACATGGGATCACCCATAACAGTTCAAATAATACATGCAAGAAGACCAGATATAGTAGTCCAGGAAAAGAAGACAAAAGTAGCATTGATTATTGAAATAGCTACACCCAGTGATAACGGCATCCTACGTATGGAGAGACACAAAGTTATAAAATACCAGGATTTGCAGGCAGAAACTAGTGCAAAGTGGAAAAATGAAACCCAGATAGTTTCAATAGTAGTAGGAGCAATGGGTCTCTTATAAAAAAGAATTTACAGTAATATTGATATATATTACCATTACACGTAACTTCATATGAATTGTGGAAAGAGTCATATATAGACACATTGCAGGTGCTACGAAGAGCACTTTTGGCTAACAGCAAAGATTGAAACAATACTAATTTTGTGAACTTTAATCATACTTTGACTTAAAAATAGGGTCCATTTTCATCATGGTATTAGAAACCCAACAGTCTTGGAGAAATTAAAAAAGACTGGACAAACCTCTGAAACAAAATCTGGGGCATTCTGGATAAGTATGGTTAGCACTCCAAATAGAATGTCTGGTCACAATAACCCATTCTACAATTTGAGGCAATGTATTGGATTTTAGTTGATGCACTTATTTTTTGAATGTTATTATAACTGTATCTGAAAACATCATAGCAGAATAATATAGGAATCTGCAGTTTTAATGACTGATATAATTAAAACTATATATCCTTAAGTTCTTAAGCTGAGTCTGCTTCATTTCCAGAAAGTTTAGTATTATAACATCCATAGCACTGAGTAAAAAAACAAAACAAAACCAAAAAAACAAGCAAACATAGTCAACTTTTCATCTTCAAAATATGAAGCACTCTACTACCTCTCATAAGATGAAACAAATGGACAACATGTGGAACATTTACTAACGACCAGGAAGGTTGGGAGCAGCATGGTTAAAATGTTAGTTTATAATGGTTATATCATACACCCCGTTGTTTAACCATTAAAGACTCTTAGGTTCATAGGTTCATAGGTTGGTACTAGGCTATCGGCCCTAGGGCCTATACAAGCCTAGCCATAACAATTCCCTGGCTATTTCTTCCCACACTATTTACTTCCTGGACCCCTGTCTAGCAGGGCGACTGATGTGATCCCTGGGGTGAATTTCCTTTCTCCCATCCAATCGTCAAGGTTGCTTTTGAAGTCGGCCAAAGAGGTGCTCTGCTTGACATGTATGGGCAGTCTATTCCAGAGTCTGGGGAGTCCCTGGGTCAGAAACCTATCCCTCCAGCATGTTTTGTTTTTTGTGATGACAAGGTTTAGATCCCTGAAGCATGTGGCTCTGAGGGATTGGGATTTAATTAAGTGTAGCATGTCCAACAGCTGTGGGTTTGACATGGCCTTGTATGTTAAGCAGAGATTGCCTCTGAGTAGACGATATGTGACAGAGTATAGCTGGAGTTTTTAAGGCGGTCAGCATAGGGCATCTGCTTTATGCCTGAGATTCTTTTAATGAGGTATTTCTGTTGCCTTTCCAGTTGTTGCAGGTGTCTTGAGAGGTACATACCAAATGGGGTGTTGTATTCTATAATGGGACTAATGAGGGATGAGTACAGTGGGACAATGACCTCCTTTTTTCTGGATGAAAAGCCCCTAGTGATGAGGTGTGCCACATAGAATGATTTCCTGACTGTTGTGGTGATGTGGTTATTGAAGGTGAGACCACTGTGCACCTGTGTCCCTATGTCTCTTATCACACTTTCGGTGTTTAGTGTACTGCCACCTATGTGGTAATTCATGGGTACATGTTTTTTCCCAAAGGGGATAACTATACAGTTCTTGGCATTGAGCTTGAGCACATGGCTCTGGCACCAAGCATCTGTTTCTGTAAGGCCCTTTTGTAGAGAATCCACATCATTTGGAGATTCAATAATGGCTCACAGTTTGCAGTCATCTATGAACTTTGTTAGCCAGAGTCCCTTAGTATTGGCCTGTACTTCAGAGAAGTAGATGCCAAGCAAGAGTGGTCCCAGGACTGAACCCACTTTACTTGTCACTTGTCTGGAGCTGGATTTGGAGTCACCTACTTTTACAGTGTGAGTTCTGTCAGTAAGCCAGTTGGCAACCCATCGAGTGACGTAGGGATTAATGCCCAGCCTAGTAAGTTTATCAATGATTCCATAGTGGGGATGGTGGCAAAGGCCTTGGCAAGGTCCAGATAGGCTGTGTGGACTGCCTTACCCTCGTCCATGGCTCTGAAGACTGATTTGAGGAAGTCAGTCAGGTTCAGAAGACAAGATCAGCCCTTCACAAACCCAAACTGGGTGGGGTCCAGTGTTTGAAGGTTGCCAATGTCTTTGTTTATAAGTTCCATGATAATACGTTCTATGGCCTTGCAGATCAGGCTCATCAGACTGATGGGGTGGTAGTTCCTGGGATCCAAGGTGGATTCCCCCCTTGTGGAGTGGGACAACTGTAGCTGTGCGCCACTCAGTGGGCACAAAGCCTGATGTGAGGCTATGATTAAACATGACACTTAGGTGAGGTGCCAGTTCATTTTGTAGTTCATGTAGTACAAAGCCTGGGATGTCATCCGGTCCCATGGATGCTGTATTTTTAGCTTTGGAGAGTGCATTTTTTACCTGTGTGGCCATTATTACTGGAATTTGGCAGTCTTCCGGTATTGAGATGGGCCATTTAGGGGGTGAAACGGGGCTGAAGTTGGCACTGAATCGATCTGCCAGGATATTGGCAATATCCTTGGGATCAGTATATTTAATGCCATTCTGTTGTAGCTCAGAGAAGATCTGAGCTTTGCCATTTAGATTCTTGACATAGTTATAAAGTGCCTTGTGGTTGTCTTTGGAATCTTTGGCAATGTTATTTTTATAACTAGCTTTGGAGGATTTTATGAGAGATCTCAGCTTCTTACTGAGGCTGGTAAGGGAGATTTTTGCATCCTGGGATTTTCCTCTTTTCTGCAACAGTTTCTTCTTTTTGTTGTAAAGTTTGTTTATGACAGAGAGCCACGAGATTGGCTTCATTTGTTTGGAGGAGAGCATCTTGGTTCTATTTGGGATGGCACAATTCATGCATGAGTGGATGTGCTCGCACAGTGCCTTAGTGTAGGACTCAGCAGTTGAACTTTCAGTTCCCATCTGCATGGGTGTCATGAAGTTTGTCACTTCTGACTTGAGTAGCATGAAGTTGGCTTTGGAGAAGTTTTTTATGGAGGTTTCCTTACTGGGGGTGGGGGGAGCGGGTGGATGTTAAGGGTGATTAGCTTATGGTCTGACCTGACCAATGACGGGGTGACCATAGGTGTGGAGCATTGATTTCCCATGTTGGTAATGACCAGGTCTAGGATATTGGGTCCCCTGGTGGGACAATGGATTAGTTGATCCAGGGCATTGGAATTTATGAATTCCAAGAACTGTTGGGCAAAGGAGTTGGTACACGAGTAGTCTTTCCAGTTAATGGCAGGGTAGTTGAAGTCACCCAGTATTAGGGTGTTTGGTTGTATCTTAATATTTTCCAGTATGTTTAGAAAGGTGTAGTGAGAATCTTGGGGCATGGTGGGGGATCCGTAGCAAGCTACAATTTGGATTGCAGTCTTACCTAGTGTTAGTTGCACCTGGAGAATTTCAGACGCATTGTGTTGGGCAACTAGCCTGGTGGTGTGAATATCCTTGGTGAATATGGACACTCCTCCACCTTTAGTGTTTCAATCCTGGTTTAGTGGCCGAAAAGTGTGGTAAGAGTTGTAGCCTGGTATTGCAGGGGTGCTCTCTGGAGCCTTGAACCAGGTCTCAGTTACTGCACAGATATCAATGTTCTCCATTTTTAGGAGTGCCTAGAAAGAGTGCATTTTGAAGTTTAGACTTCTAGCATTGAGTAGCATTACCTTCAGATTTTGCATGCTTGTACCTGTTATGGTGGTGGTTTTGTCCTTTGAGCTTTGCCTAAAAAAGGCACTATAGTGGTGGCAAGAGCCTTAGCCAGTAACCTGAATCCCAGGGGCGACAGGTGCAGACCATCTCTGGCAAAGCATTGTGGTCTGTCAATCATGTCGTCCCAGGCAGACAGATACTGGATCTCCAATGAATGACACCAGAAGCTTAGCCAATTGTTGAAGTCAATAATTTTGTCCTTATATTGTGGTATCATTCTGGGCAAAGGTAGGATGCTACTCAGGGCTAGGGTCATACCTGCCTGGGCCACATGATCCGAGAACTCTTTCATGTTATCCAGGGAGGTACGTCTTAAGCCATTCACTCCAACATGGACAATGACAGAGTCATATTTTTGCTTGTTGTGGAGTGACTTGAGTGCATGTGTTATGTGGCGGATCCTGGCACCCGACAGGCAGCTGACTGTAATTTTCTCCTTGTTCAGCCTTGTGAGTGGGACATCAGTGTGCCTGACTATAGAGTCACCTATGACTAAAATGTTAGGATAAACAATTCAGAAAGTCCAAGGTCCCAAATGGGAAAGCCAAGCACTCCCCCTACAAAACACACACACACACACACACACACACACACACACACACACACACACACACACACACACACACACACACACACACACACTCATACACACACACATGCAACTCTGGCCAGCATCAAGCAATCAGGAAATACAGGTAAAATCAGGCTTGCAACATCATGAATAACTTACCATCACACCTCTCAACCTCGAAACATTAAAAATCTGCACAAAGACCCATGAAATGTAGGTACAACGGGCCAAAAATCAGGACAGTGATTAACATAAAATTTACATACACAATAATGTGACCCCACCAACTCCAACAGAATTGTGGGATACCAACATGAAGATTGCAGTCACTAAATAATAGCAGACATTTGAATTTCAGACTTCATGTCCCTCAGAAAATACATAATACAAAACCTGTTATTCTAACAACAATCTGAGTTTACAGAAACAATATTTAAAATCTGTCCCTGTTTTTGGGCCTTTGTGTCCCACCATTAGTTTTAGCTTTGTCCATATTTTTTGCTGAGAGAGATTGAGATATATGCTGGAAGTTCATAAATGAATTTTGACCATGGCTAGTTTACAACATCCTGGTACGTGAATGACCCTTTTGTTATTGGCAAGCTGTGACAATATTTCCTTAATCCACATCAGTAAAATACTCTTCTGGATAGAACAATACTTTCAAACTTCCCTCAACCAACCCATACTAACAACTCACACTCTCCCAGCACCCTAATCAATTGGATACTTGTTCCAAATCCCTCCAAATACCATAGCCCTGAAACTCTTCCTGACTCCCTAAGCGACTACTTGCCAATTAAAGTCCTCAGGTATACTCATCATCTCTCTAAATCACACAGATTCATCTCCTGTCATAAGCTTACCAACATTAACCCTGAAACGCTTAATACTCTACTCTCTAGAGTAAAGTGGAACTTCCTCACATAGCTCTCACTTGATGAAGCAGTCCAAACTTTCAACTCAACATTCCTCACCATATTCGACTCACTAGCACCACTTTGGAAAGTACAGATTAAAGCTAATATATCCCCTTGGCTATGCAAACAACTTACACCCTTATCAAAGCCAGAGACAGGGCATGGAAAACATGGGTGCAATCTAAACTCCCTGCCAACCTGCAAAAATATAAAGAACTTAGGAATCAGACAAATAAACTCATCAATAAAGATAAAACAATTTCTACAGCAACTCCCCAAAAACTCTAAAATCTGATCCAAAAAAATTCTGGAACACTATAAACCAAATACTGTACCCTGGCAACCCTACCCCACCCAGTCCTTGTCCAGAATCATCTGTAGAAACCTCTAACACCTATTTTATAGAATCTATATCAAAACTATTCGGCCCCAACCCCAACTCCTTAAACATCCATACTCCTAACAGCTCTGTACCTTCTTCATTTACTAACCCAGAAAACACTTTCTCCCCTAACCCAGTTCCCACTACCTACATAAAAATTCTACTCTCTAAGCTAAAACCATGCTCTTTATCTGCTGACAACATTCCTTCATACTTTCTCCAGATAGCAGCACACTCTGTTGCTCTGCCTATATCCATCATAATCAATTGCTCCATCTCTGAATCCAAAGTTCCATCAGTCTGGAAACAATTCTATACACTATCCATACACAAAGGAGGTAACTCCTCTGAAATCACCAATTTCAGAGCTATTGCTATCCTTTCCCCTTTATCTAAAGTCTTGGAGAAATGTATACACAACAAGTTATGCAATATCTCTTACAGGACCAATTGCTCACTCCTACACAGCATGGTTTCTGACCTAAACATAGTACCTCTACAACACTACTATCCTTCTTCAACACTATTTCTTTAGCTAGAGATGATCATAAACTTATCTCCTGCCTATTCCTTGATCTATCAAAGGCCTTCAACACAGTTTTTCACTCTCTGCTTCTGCACAAACTGTCTGACCTTAACTTCTCCCCAGATACAGTCGCATGGTTCTCCAGCTATCTCACTGACAGATTTCAATCACTGAGATGGCACTCTGCTCTATATACCCCCCTTTCAGTAAGAATTGGTATCCCCCAAGGATCCATTCTTGGACCACTACTTTTTAATATCTTCATCAACTTACTCTATTCTTCTTGCCCACAGTCTTCCAAAGTCCAATATGCGGATGACTCTACAGTCATCACCATTGCTAACTCCCCATCAGAACTTTTAACAGTCACCCAGTCATCCTTCAATGCAGTTGAGACATGGCTCTCTAATAATCAGATCATCATCAACCCCCACAAAAACAAAACTCTTACTCTTTCTCCCCAAAACAGTTAATCACATAAAAATTTCCTTCTCCACCCTATCAAAGTTGACACCAGCACAAAACTCCTTGGCATCACCATTGATGATCAGCTTAAACTTGACCTTCACATAAACAATTGTATCAGAAAAACTCATCAGAAACTAGGACTTCTGTATAGAAATAAAAAAATTCTAACTGCTGAAGCTAGGATCACTCTTACACATGCCTATCTTCTACCTTCCCTAACTTATTGCTCCCAAATATTTACAAACCTTAGCTCTACTCTACTTGCAAAACTTGAATCACCCTATAACAAGATAGTGAGATTTGCAGACCACCAAACCTATAAATCCCACCATCTCTCCTTAAAACACTTAAATTGGCTTGATTTACCTCAACTGCTAATTCTCTCCCAGCTCCAAACCATTCACTCTATTCTATACCAGTCAGCCTACTGTCCAGCTCTGTGCTATTCTCATCTCCCACTACTCATCCACAAGGCACCTCAGGAGCTCGACCCAAAATCTATTATAAAACTATAAACCCAAGTCAAAATCTGGTTGTAAGTTATATAGCTACAACCTGTCTATAGCCTGGAACAAGCTGTCACTTGAAGTCAGATCTCTTACTCATCCCAAACAATGTAAAATGGCCTTAAAAATGGTACTTTAAAAGATATCGGACCTGTCACTGTTACCAGGCTCCCTGAATTACATCTATCATACAATCTAACCATCTATCTTTTCACTCCTTATTTGTCCCTCTCATAATTTTTTTCTATCCTTTCTACTTTAATCCCCTTTCTTTCACCTACCCATCTCTTCACATTCTTTCCCATCTCTTAACTGTAAATTCCTTTTAAGATACTGGTACTGTACAGTTCATGTATTACTTAAGCAATAACCCACGCCTGGGTGTGGGTAATGCTGGATTTTCCCACGGTTGGTGTGGTTTGGTCACAAGGGTGAAGCCTGAGTGGCCAAACAAAGACAACTGTGGGTATATCCAGCATTACCCACACCCAGAAGTGGGTTATTGCTATTATACAATGACATTATTTAAGAAAAAGATGCTTACTTTTCTTAAATAATGGCATTGTATAACGGTTCCGTGCTGCGCTTCCGCAGTTGTCCGGTATCCTGGAGCAGTTCTGATGTACTGCGCAAGCATATGATTATGCAGTACATCAGAGCTGTGTGTAGAGGAAGCAATGGAGAAAGGAAGATCTCTGTTGCTTTTTTAAAGTTGTCTTGCTATGTTAAATGAATTTAACATAGCGAGATATCTTTAAAAAAAAGCAACGGAGAAAGGATGATCTCCATTCCCTTTTTTAAGTTTGTCTCGCAATGTTAAATGAGTTTAACATTGTGAATTAGCTTTAAAAAAAGGAACGGAGAAAGGAAGATCTCCGTTGCTTTTTTTTAAGATGTCTTGCTATGTTAAACTCGTTTAACACAACGAGATTACAGCAATGGAGCTCTTCCTTTCTCCGTTGCTGACTAACACAAAAAAAAGTAAAGACTTATACTAATGGAAAAAGTCCGGGTAACCGGACCTTTTTTCATTAGTATAAGGTGGATTTACAATGGGCACAATGACCAATCAGCATGCATGTTTTGGAATATTAATAGTGGGTCATTGTACAATTAATTAGTAGTCTAACTAATCATGGGACTTTTTGCATTCATATCTTAAAATTGTTTCATAGTACTGCTGTCTATTTCCTATTATCTATGTCCTCCTACCATTATGTATTACTGCATGTTTTTCTTATATTTTATTGGAAGTGTCAGTTGTTTGTATTACTTGGACCTTTTCTCCCCGGGCCTCTGCTGAAAAAGGGCTTTAGCTCAATCAGACACTCCTGGTCAACAAATGTAAAATAAATAAAATAAAAATAAATAAATAAACTTGATCAGGACAATCCATATAAACCTAGTCTAGGATACTGACCCATGCAATTGATTTGCACATCTAAACTCAAAACTGCACTCCTTATACCTTTTGAGTCAAAAATCACACAGTATTCTAAAGTTAACCTATGTCCAGTGCCCCTTAACTAACTGAGGGAAATGGATACCTTATTTCCTTTACAGCTTCAACAGTTCAGTCACACTGTTCACACACTAGGGACTATTTACTGTAAATAAACGATGGAAATAAAAAAAAATTGTAATCACTCACTCACTGTTCTTTCTAAGGGCTTATTTCCTTATGTAATAACCACTGCTAGTAGAAGTAGCTGCAATCCGACTCTACCACTTTATTCCTCCAACAGTATGATGCCCGCATTACCTGTGTCTCTGTGATCTAATCTAGTTTTCTACTCACCACAAAGAAAATGAGCACACGTGCACACACACACACACACACACACACACACACACACACACACACACACACACACACACACACACACACACACACACAATATTCAAATGACCACCATTAGAGGTAGCAGCTAACCAGTTTCTCATTCCTCAGCAATCCAAAATACAACACCCCAAAGACAACCACTTCCATGCTGCTCCTTACTGTCTTTTGGGTGCCACACAACATGCAATGTCACCAGTGAGAAAACACAAGGAGACAAATGCCTCACATATAATATTATAATTGAAAACCTCACCCATAGGCATTCATACTGCCCAAGGAAGACAACCTGATGAACATTACTGTCATTGTGACAAGCCTCAATGCTTTACATTTTTACTGGACCACAATGAATCCTTCATCATGGGTCATGACACCAGTTGGTAATTTAGGGGCCACAGAGTGCCTGGAAGCTGGGAGGGCCTCCCAGGTTGGCCAGAACTTTTGGCTGGGCTCTATGCTTTTATTGCAGCATGGTTAAGTTGTGCCACCAATGGGGTTTGCAAAAGCTTCCAAGCTTTTCCATGGAGTGCAGACACTGTGATGAACCCGATCACGAAGGTAGTGAATAACAGCACAAATCAACAAGCTGCTAATCTGCTGCAGTAGTATCCTGACTTGGATTTCCTTCCCATTTTCCAAAAACAAAGAAATATGCATGCAGCCGCTCTGCTGTCTTGATCCCAGCCGGGTAACAGTTATAAGTTAAAAGTGATCTGAATTATAACATTATTCCTCCAGTAATGTACACCTAATTAGTGTGTGTGTGTGTGTGTGTGTGTGTGTGTGTGTGTGTGTGTGTGTGTGTGTGTGTGTGTGTGTGTGTGTGTGTGTGGTTTGTATGGAATTTGAGTTCTTTTTTAAAGAAAACAAATTTGGGTTTACACACACAAAATGAATCTTATAAATGACTAGTCTTCCAGCTTGGTTGGGAGTAAAAACCAAAAATCTGACTGTCTGGTGTGAGATGCTTCAAATTTAAAGAGCTCATATACATCAATCAAATCCTACATAATGATGCTCGACAGAACTTTGGTAAAGTGGTCTAAATACCGTCAGCATGAGTCACAGAAAACATACGTTAAATGAAGCCCAATTACACCTAGTTTGATACAGTGAAAGAGAAAAATGCATGAAGTTGTCAAAAAGTAATGAAAAACAGAAGCGCTTCACATCGGCACTCATGTACTATGCTAACTTCCTAATAATTCAAAGGCAACTGCATACCAATTTTCTAGTTAGACAAAAGGCATGCCAGATTTGGTTTTAAGAAAAATTTGGTTTTATTTTCTACCAGTGTGACAACAGTGTTTTTTTTTTTTAATTTCTGCAGTTTAACAAATTACATTTCAACATTTTCATAGATTAGTAGTACAAATGCAACACAGCTCTCCTGGCCGCACCCCGCCCGCACAAATAGGAAGAACAAGCAATAAGAACTTCCTGCCAGAGTTACCCATTCACCCCAACTTTGTGGGCCCTAATTATCAATCCAGATTACAAAAATGTGAAATTCCACATGTACCCACGCCTAAAGTGATAAGCTTGGGCAGGAGTTACAAAGCTGATGTCATCACGCATGCTCTTGTGTGATGACATCAGCTATAGTAAATAAAAATTCTAAAAAAAATCAAGGAATTGAAGGGGCCACTAAGAAATTCGTGGCACCTCATTATTTTGCCCTCAAAACCAATAAATACTGAGGAATTTGGTACAGTTGAGCGGTATGCTTACCATCCATAACACCAACAAGCAAAATAATTCAAGAAACTACAGCCATAGCCAACCATTTGTCTTCAAAATGCAGAATACTACACTATCTTGTACAGTGTGGAACAGATGGGTTAAAGTGACACATTTACTAACAATTATTAAGGAAGGAACCTCGCAACATGGTTAAACTGTGTATTTTATACTTATAAAAAGTTCCTTGATACCCCTAGTGTCTTTTTGCATGCTAGAACAGTCACTGAGTTATAATGTAAAATTTTCCTTTTACACCATTTATAAGACAAAAAAGTTATATATCAGTTGTGATAAATTGTGTTTTACCATATTCCTGTCTCTTCATGCATTAAAACTTGAGAGTAAGTTTAAAAAGTCTGGGACCTCCCCCTAAACTTACACACACGCACACACACACACACACACACACACACACACACACACACACACACACACACACACACACACACACACACAAAATAAGTAAATTATTCTTATAGTCCCTGTTAGCATCTCTAGTTACAAATTCTAACTGATAAGCGACTTTAGCTTTTCTCCTCAATTATTTATTTTACCCTCCACATTGCTAATAGTTTGATATTTGACCCTACATCCACCCCCTACACACACACACACACACACACACACACACACACACACACACACACACACACACACACACACACACACATCACTTGCGACCGCTTGAATAACTCTATATCTCAGACGTTTGGTTGAGGTCAAGTGAATTAATAAATTCATAAATAATGGCCCAGAAAAGTATCTCAACTTGCTGTATCTAGAAGCATGTGGTGCAACTCCCTTCTCGACTTCTTAGTTCAAAAGTCAGAAACAAGGAACAATATCAGGAATAGATTTTAAATATTTCCCTTATATACTTGGAAAGTTGATGGAATAATAAGAGTTGCATTAGCAAGCATTTTCTGAAGGACACAAAATCTGAAACTAACATTGCTGACAATGGGTCTATATTATATCCTTGAAAGCTGTAAACAGCGAACGCTGTTTACAGTGAAAATGCTGTGCAACGGACTCTAAATAGTGAGATCGCACTACAGTGAATATTGGAAAATTTGCCCTTTCCTCACTGTAGTGCAATCTTGGAATATTGGAAAATTTGCCCTTTCCTCACTGTAGTGCAATCTCGGAGTTGGTATGTATAATTAGTGAGGGATGGGGTGGGGGGTAGCCCCCCTACAATAGCAAATTCTGCATACGGCATCAATTAGTTACTGTAATCAACAACAATTTGCCAGAAGCCACAGGTTTAAAAGTAACAGACCAATATACATAACAACTTCTTTACTTAAGAATTCTGGACAAGGACAAAAATAATGGGGGATTAAATGGAACATTTAATTATTAGTTTTTGTATTTGTCCATCAGGTAAACCCAATGAGCAAAGTGTCCCTTATCAGGCTAACCCAGGAGCACTGTCTGGTTGAGTAACTTGCTCAACATCACAACATAGGTGAAAGGATTGAAGCCCTGTACCTTTGACTACAGGAAGAAGTTTGTTAACATAAGTGTGAGACAACTTAAAATAACAAAATGTTAACACGGCAATAAGCATTGCATGGATGTATATTCTCTGAACAATAAAAAATGATGAAACTGTAATGACTGGCATTATAGACTGACAGTATTCCTCAATAATTTGCCAAAAAAATAAGTCAACAAGGAACACATTAAATATGAGGCAAAATCAGTGATGTTCTGCAAAATCAGAGATAAATAATAGGTAGAGTAATTCACTTAAAAGGTTTTGCACAGCATGCATTTTCTGAACATTTGAACAACAGAAACTATGAAACTCTGATAACTTGATTTAATAACAGACTAATAAACCTTAATGATTTTTAACCCTCAGGCATTTACTGGAATATGAAGACACAGATGAAAGTCTGACAGTAGTCTAAGATTATAGTATGGTACTTGCATCTGTGTACTGTGTGACTTTTGTTAAGTTGCTTAAGCAAATACTGCTTGTGGGTTACCCCTTTTCCTGATTTAATAGAAAAGCAAAAAAAATATAGGGCATACATATGAAGCTAAATACTCATGTGCAGGTTCTGAACAATAAAAGCAGAGATGGATCATAGTCAAATAAAGACACAGGCAGAATACTGGACCAGACCCCCAGCCATATCAATATCCCAGTAATTGGCTATCTCCCCCAGTTATCATAAAACACTATATAAACATCTCAGTGTGCACACTATATTCTTTTTTACTTTTACAATAATCACAAAGATTTAGATTTAATTTAAAGCTTTTGTACACTGGCAGCCATTTAATGAATAAAACACTCTCACATTGAAAAGAGGCAGCATGAGCAATAATAAACTTCTGTACCATGGAAACTCACATGCATTTAATATGCATCTGGCACTCCATTAAACTGCAACATACCTGCAGGTATTCACAGTCAAATAGCATATACAGAAGCACTAATTAGGGGCTATCTGAAGGGTGCAGAAATTCAAACGTGTGTAATAAATTTGCTAACAGCTTGGAACAGCCTACTGGACACAAGTGTCTTTTATCAGAGACACAGTCCAGTGAAATAACTAGGTCAGACTAACAGTAGACAGACAAAGGCTGAAGGAATCAAAAGCTCACTGCAGGAAACAGCTCATTAATAGCTCATAGTGTTAATTCATTTGCAAAAAATACCAACGCAGTTCATTTCATACAACAAATAAAACAAAATTTAGGGTTGTTCTTCTACTGTGGCATGGCATTCCCAAGAGCCAACTAAGCACCTAAATTCACATATACATTAAGTGAATTACAGTCTCTCTCCACTAGCTGGGTAACCTTCCTGCCTCCTTTGTGAGTCTGCAACTGGGGATATAGAATGCATGCATAACTGTTAAGAATATTCCCCACGTATATCTGTGAAGGGGGTATGTATCACTTCACCTAAGACTCATTTCACCTAAACTCGTTTCACCAAGACCAAATCACCTAAAGTTCATTTCACCTAAAACTCATTTCACTGACAAGTAGTACTCTAAGGCAAGTCAATGGTATATGACCTTTTCCGCACTGTAGTGCAATCCTGGTGTTAGTATATATTAATGGGGGTGTGGGTGGCACAGCCCCCCACATTGGGGGGGCCGTGGAGGGCATAGCCCCACAACTAGTTGGCTTTTACCAAATAATGTAAAATAAAACCAGGCACCATAAAAACACCCCTACACCCCCCCCAATTATATATACTAACACCAGGATCACACTACAGTGGGGGAAAGGACATATACCTTTGACTTGCCTTATTGTACTACTTGTCAGTGAAATGAGTTTTCGGTGAAATGTGTTTTAGGTGAAATGAACTTTAGGTGATCTGGTCTTGGTGAAATGAGTTTTAGGTGAAGTCATACGTACCCCTGTGAAGGATATTCTGCACCTTTTTACTCTGTGATAACGGCATCTGAGGATCTTTGGCTATTAATCAGCAAACATCACCTTTTTTATTTTGTAGTTTCTCTTAATATCCCATTTTACTTAGTAGATGTCCTTAATACAGACTCTACCAACATTTCCAATGGACTCATTGTGGAACCTGTTATACAGAAATATATGCATAATACTTTTGCTCTTTGCTAATCTATGTTAAATATGTAATATGATACATCTCTCAGTTTTACTAGTAACCTGTATTTGTACACATTCAACTTTTCTTGTATTGTATATACAAATTCTCCTGTTGTGTATATGTCAGTTTTTCTTCTTCTTCTGTTGTTGTTGGAGCTTTTCTCCCCAGGCCTCTGCTGAAAAAGGACCTGAGTCCAGTCAGACTTTCCCAGTAAACAAATGTAAAATGGAATAAAATAAATAAATACAAATAGACTGAAGGTGCACAGAGCTGCCATAAGTACAAGCAGAGATACGGCATTTCATTTGAATTATGTCCCTGACTCATATAAGCTGGTGTCACATTTACAGACCACTGCCTGCAATTAAGCATACCTTTGGAGGTTTCACATGGCTTAGAAGTTTCCATGTACTAGATCCAAGGGTGACAACAGCTACCAAATCAACTCACAAGCCTAGTTCAGCTGCTATCCTGAGTTTCTGCTGGACCTCACTGGTGTAATAGAATGGCCTGTCTTCTCTAGTATGTCATCTCAGGCTCTTGTCCCTGAAAAGATAAAATAAGGTGAAGCCAAATCACTCCTCAATTCCATAACAGCAGTTCCAAAAGATGATAAGCACTGTAGAGTAGGGTGGTCATACATACCTTTAAGGAGTGCATTGCACAACTGTAGATTATGTTTAGGGAGGACTAACGTCTTAATATGCTATCTTCAGAGTGAACCAGGAAGCAAAGTTAATTTTCAATATTTAAAATAGATACTGCTTTTCTCAGAATATTGCATGCCTCTACAAAGAGATATGTAGCAAGAATGTAAGTCGCATAGCATATGGCACATATTAACTTTGTATAGAGTCAGCTGGAGGAGAAGTTGTACCTCTTAGAATGAATTTATAGTTACAATAATGCCCATGCACTTTTAAAGGCATTCTGTATGCTGCACTTCTTCATCCTTGTGAAATCCCCTCCAGTTTCAAAAGGCTATCATATGGGAACTGGTTGACTGGTGCAGTCCTCACCTGGAATCAAGGGTGATGTGTGGAGTGCTATTTTAGTGGACACAAAGTTTTGTGTAGCATTAACCAGTTTTGGTACAGGGATCTTTCCCCATCCAACTATAGAAATGTTAGGAGATTTTTGGTCCTAAAACTTGCAAATCCTTCACTAGTTCCTAACTACACATGATGTAGAGGAGCAGATGTGGTTCATATGGAAAGCAGAGGAGAAACCCATGACTAAGTGGACATTCTACAATGTAGTCCATTTCCCTCACATCCTGGAGGCCATTGACTGCACCCACATTGCCCTCAAGAGCCAGCCTTGTCCATTTGATACCCATTTTATCAATTAAAAGGGCTTTCACTTCATCAACTGCCAGTCAATGTGCAATATATAGGGTATTATAGAAAACATATCTGTGTGCCATCTAGGATGTACTCATAATTCCCATGTCTGGCTCAAGCATGACCTTTACCAGCATTTTATGCAGGCAGAATTTCCATAGGGTCATCTAATTGGTAGGTCGTGAATATGGGTAGCAGACTGATCCTAACAGTATTTTTGGTATGCTTTGCTGATTGTACTGCATTCAACTTGGACCCATGATGTGTAACCCATCCACAGCCCCCACACAGAGGTAGAAATGGTACCCAACAACACACTGTCACAAGAGGAAGGACATCATCAAACATATGTTTGGAGTGTTAAAGTCTTGGCTTCCCTACCTGGATACATCTGGCAGTGCACAGCAGTACACGCCCAAGGAGTGCGGGATACCATATGTGGTAAATGTCATGCTACACAACATGGTGCTACATAATGAATTTCAGAGGGAGACCATAACAATGCCACGTAGCAGGACACATTAGTGGAACTGAAGGAGAACATTACTGCAGTAGCCCCATACAAGACAGAGGTGAGCTCAATATACTGTGGCACTGGCAAAGTGGAGGCATCTGGTTTGTAACTATGAGCTATGACAGGACAAACACAGAATAAATGTGATGCCTGCATGTACACACTCTGTGCAACACTGGGCAAGCTAACCGAATGCACCAGAAAGTGGCAGGTTACTGTCATCTTCATTTGCACAGTTAGGCATGTTGCAGTCATCATCATTTGCACAGGTGGAGGACATCATGGTATATAATAATAACAGTAGCAAAGGAGGAAGAATAATTGTTTGTGTATGTGGTAAGTCTGAGCATAGCAAGTGTGTTGTAGGGCATCAGCAATCATCTTCTCAGGTTATGATGTGGAACTTCCGGGACTGCAATGCTGTTGAGGTGTAGTAACTTACCCTGTAGAGGCAGTTGTGGTGGCATGTGCTTCATGGGACGCCAGGCCATAATATGATGCCTCAATATGTGGGATTGAGGCTCCATCTCATGCTGTGTGATCCTGGAATGTTGACTGCCCTACGCCCTGAAAGGCTAGGGGTAGGTGTCACTTAATGTATCTAGCTGGCAGTGGGCCTTTGTGGAGCTCTGTAACCCTGACTGTGATACATGAGGTGAGCTTGCAATGGAACTGGACATAGACATGCATATCTATAAAAACCTTTATTTGTTGGTGGAGGTGATGGCAGAGTTAGAAGAATCTTGTCAATGCCCACCTCATCAGCCACAGCCAGGGGTGGAGGCAATGAAAGAGCCAGAGTAGTATAGTCCACATGCTTGTGAGGGGTTTTGTTTGGGTTTGAGGCAATAGTGGAGTCAGAAGAATGTTGTCTTTGACATTCTGAAGAGCCATAGTCATGGATGAAGTGACAATGGTGTCAACTATTTATGGAAAGTGGCTATGCACACATGCAGTGTGTGGCCATTCCCTACTTCAGCTACACCATCCATATGAAGCACTCATAGGCACCTCTGATGGCAGTCAATTTGGGCTGCCATTCCCTGCAATGGTTAGAGGAATTTGTTTTGGACGTTGACATCTTCACTCAGATCATGCAACACACCAAGCACATCTGATATAGTGCAACTACTATCCATCTGTGCCTGAAACACAGCCCTGCACATTCACCACTTAATAACTAAGCTAGCACAAATATCATGTAATATCCATGCCTAATGTAAGCGATGGATACCAAACGCATGTGCACCTTTGAGGCTGTGAACCCCTCAGATGCTTGCAGTGTTTCTGCTGTCTGCACACCATGTGTTGGCTGCACATGAGCAGGATATACTTTACTAAACACAGGTAATGCAGGAGCGCCATCTTGGACCTCCACTGGCCTCTCAGGGGAGTGAGAATGTTCCCTCCACTGTTAATGCTGTTGACAAGTGTCACTGTGTCCTCTGACTGTAAAATGCCATCATTGTCAGACTCTACAGATGTGTTATCCTCAGTTATGTGCAAACTTGCACTTCTAAATCCTCTTGCAGTGGAACCTTTGAAAGCATACAGATAACTTAACCATGTGTAAACTGGTACATGCGTGTCCTCCATCATGGTATATCAGACAGACAGCTGCATGCAAAGAATATACATAGGCAAGGAGCACATATATACCTATCAGTGCAGATGCATGCACTGCTGTCCTGATGTCCCTCAGTGACAGAAATGCAATATGGTCTGCATTACTACAATGTGCTGTGGTGCTCACCAGTGTCAGCTTGCATGTCACACTACTCAACTAATGAAACCTTCACAGACACCTGGCAGTCATTATCTGAGCAGCAGATGCTCAGAGTTAAAATCCTAATGATCTTGGGTGACAGTAAAGCACATAGTGAAGACTGTATACAGGCAGATGAGCTACAAATGTGCCACATGAGTGGCATTTTCCACTCTTCATCTGGAGCATCCCCAGCAGATAGTTGCATACTCCTGACTAGCCCATTTGCCACATTCAATCTATCCCCTGGATTCAGTATACTGTCCATTTAACCACTGTGTGTTATTAGGAGCTGCTCCATCTCTGTCATCTAACCATGTACTGTGGGAGCATCCCCAGTGGCAGCCTTTATCTGCTATGTCTTATGCTCTATTCTTTGCCTGCATGATCATTTCTCTCACCCTCTAATATAGCTGATGCACTGTGTGGTTGCATCCAACCACAGCATTTATTTGTTACACCATTTCTTGAAACACCTAGTCCCTGAAGTTTTTATCTGCCTTATCTTTCTCGTGGATGCACCTGCCAGGAATCCATAGGACCAGCAGCAGAACATCTGCTGCCTGTGGTGTAATGTTTTCATTGTGCTGCCATTAATTCAGTACCATAAGAACTCAATTATACTTATGGGAATGAATGTGGATCACTGAGTGTATATCGGACTGTCCATGTCGATAAATACCCACCACCCCACTGCCTCACCTTCCTTGTGATAAGTACTGCCTTGTGTAATGCAATGATATAATTGGTGCAACACTATGCCTGTCTGTGTTACATATGGGTATGTGGTCTACAGGGACTGCCTTTTCTGTAGTGCCTAGAACGTGGCATTTGCCCATAAAACTGCAGGCAAGACCTGCAGACCCTCTGCCATACTATTATGCAGCATAGCTTCCACATGTTCTGCCTGGATCATCAGCTTTTACATGTCTGTCAGATATCATGTCCATTTCCCATGATTTGCACAGTTGTACTCCTAAAGGAGTTCAACCTGTTGTGCTTTGACAGTGAGGCATGGATAGCTATTCCCCCTAACTTAGGATCAGTGTCTATTCTGCATGTTCCCTGCAGCTTTGCTGCCTTGATGCAACCCTAACACTTAAAAATTTCCTGCCTATTCCATATGCCATAACTGTGCTGGTCATCCAAGCCCTTACCAAGACCATTACAGGGTAAACATGCAGCAGTTAATAAGGTATAAAAGCTACATGTTGCAGTCATACATCCTGGAGTTGCCTCTGTAATGCCATGCATGTTACTAGTACTCCTGTCTGGTGCAGAGTTCCCTATAGTTTGTTTTTCTGCAATATTACCTTTTTTAAGCATTTTCATTCTCAAGGATTATCTGTTTTTCTTTCTGTCCTCTCATCTCTTGTCCTAAATAAAGGACTCTTGTTATCAAGCAACCATATCTCTGCCACCTAATGTGCATTGTCTCCAACTATGAGGCAGTCTCTCTAAGCAAGCTAAAAGAACAGAGGATGTTTGTTTTTTTTAAGATTAGAAAGTCTTTCAGCCTGAATTAATAGCCCTTTATGTTTTTGTTTTTAATCTACTACTACAAATATTCTCAAGTCCTCTGAAATAATTTTATTGTCATTTGGCATCTTGCTGTACTGGCTACTATAGGTAGGTACAACTGTCTTTGAATGTAGTCAGCACCAGTACTTCAACTCTGGTCCCAGTTTAGCCTTTTTCAAATAGCATCTGTCTGTCTGTTAGTTACCCTCCCATTAATAGTGTATCAGTCTCTCACCTACAAACATACACTCTCCTAGTTTCTCTTGTTATGCAGCTGTAACATATAGTTTTCCTTGCTGCATAAAGAAAACATTTTTCTAGCAATAATGAAGATAACCTACACATTTTTAGAATAATGCAAACACCGCTAATAAAAGTTAAACTGAATAAAACAGATTTTTCTGCAGTCAGGATACCTTCTCAGATTTTTGGGGGGCAAACTACAATATTGCCAGCTGCAACCCGCTCCATACACTATCACTGTGCTCGGGCACTCTCCACACTCCTACCCTACCCCCATATCCCACCAACTCCCATATCCTCTAGATTTATTTCTCATCTTAGTCTCACTCTCTCAAACTCACTACCTATCTAAAACTTCCTCATGACAAAGTCTACCTTACCGATAACCTCTTACATCACCAAATTCTATAATCGACAAATACATTGACCTATCTATAAAACTATACTACCAATCCACAACAGCTTCATTCACCAAAACCTAACCAGCCAATAACATCAGCTCATGGGTTCTTACTACTATAACTGACAATACTTGCTACATACTATTTACCTAAATATGCTCTAATTTAAAACATCACATTCCCTCTCCCCATAGTAATACATCTCACTCTAACTTCTCTCACACTCATATTATTAACCTATTCTACATCTTTCTAAACACAGCTCCCTGAATACTTCACCTACTATTAAAAGACACGTTTATGATGTAAGCCCTTCATCCGTCCAGTAGAATATAGGTCCCCATGTATCAAAATCACTAGACTAACCTTCTTAAACTTAAGACACACCGTACCTCCAAAAAGGGTTAAAATGTGCTATCACCACAAAAACCAAAACAACAAATTCTTATAAGTGTACTACTGAATGTACTGCTAGCAGACAAAATCTACCCCAACCCTGGATCCTCTCAGACACCATGTTAGTCCACAAATAATCAATCAATTCTGCCAGAAAGCCAAACCTCTTCTCCCAACAAAATAAAAAATAGCAACATGAAACTCAATTTATTCCATATGAACATCAGAAACACTGTAAGCAAAATTCCTTAACTACACGCATGATAAAATATCACTCCCGTGACATATTAGGAATAACAGCCTCTTGGCTAAAACCGAATATCAGTAACACAGAAATACCCCCCCCCCCCCCAACATGAATATCCTTAGAGCTGATGGAGTAAACAAAAAAGCAAGAATAGCAATAATGAATCACAGTACCATAAACCTGTCACTTTTTATATCTTCCATACCCTCCTTCCTCAATGCCAAACTACTTTGAAGTAATCTAAAACTAAACACACACAAGACAATATGTGTGGCAGCCCTTTATATCCTAACTAGAGACAAAATCAGCACATCGGAAGACATCTTATTCTTGTTTTCTAATAAAGTACACACAGATGCAGTTATACTAGGTAATGTTAACATCAACTGGGTCAAGTCTCATCTCTAAGATGACTTCTAGAATAAACCTATACAGTTTCCCTCTATTTATCAGTGATCCTACTAGATAACCTCCCTGGACTGGTTATCAACAAATCAACTTAACAATATAAGCTACCATGGCAGCTTTGCCATCACACTTCATGACCACCTACCCATATATGCCACAAGAGAATGCCAAACTTATCCTAGGGAACACATGTATAAATGCTCTTGCAAAATGAATAAATTTGACTAACAACTGTTTAATATACAATCTCACAAATGGAACATCTTAAAAGTCTTGCCACTAGACAATGCTGTTGTCTATTTAATACGATATTTATAGAACTGTTAAAAGTGTGGCCCTCCTCAGTCTTAAAAGGGCACAAAACAACCATGCTCCTTGTCTCACTCCTACTACCAGGAAATTAATGAGGAATACAGATAAAGCCCAAAAGGCATGGCTCAATAACGAAACAATCTTGAACAATATAAATACTTACAAATAAAACCAAATGCCAGATTAAACTTGACAAGAAACTTTACTACTCCAGTCTGCAGAATAAATACTAGAAAAATTCTAGACAGTTCTGGGCCACCATATCTAAATTACTACATCCTTGATCAAATAGATAACCAACTTTCAACCCCCGCTGCTTCCCGGAAAAAAAGCAGCTAATGCTTTCAATGATCACTTTATCTTTAGCATCACGAAACTGTTTCACAATGATACTCAAAGCACACCAACCTCCACTAATAATCTGATCACATCCCACTCAGTCTCATGTCCCAGTTCCTTTAGTACTCAGTCCTTCTTCTTTCATGAAGTATCTATCATAACTATCAAGAAATACCTCAAACAAATTTAACTATGTACACTCGCTGCAGATGCAATTCCTGGTGATTTCTAAAAAAAAAAAAAAAAAAAAAAAAAAAACAGCAGCCAGCTCAATTTCCTTTCCCATATCCATTTTCATAAATAATCCTATTCAGGAATCGCATGTCCCAGCCTCATGGAAAAAAAATCTCACATCATCCCATGTCACATCCAGTTTTAGACCAATTGTTATTCTCTCTCTCCTCTTTTAAAGATCCTTGAAAAATGAATTCATAATCAATTATTGATTCATTTACAAACTAACAACCTCCTCACCTCCAGACAGCATGGTACTTCCACAGCTGTCATAAACTTCAACAACACTATTAACCTACCCAGAGAAAATGGACAACACCTCACCCAAAAGTCATTTTCATCATTGAAAGTTGGCTCATTAACTCTCAGCTTCTACTTAATCAAAAAAAAAAGCTACGGCTATTCCTCCCAAAAGCCCTTATACACCACAAGAACATTTCTCAATAACAGCATCTGACAACACTCCTATAGAAGTCATTCCCCATACCAAGCTACTAGCAGTGACAATTGTTGACAACATGAAATTTGTCTTACATGTGCAACAGGCTATAAAAAAACTCACCAAAAATTAGAGGCACTCTACACAACAGAAGCCTACATAACTGATTCATCCAGGAAACACCTGGTCTCTACACTCCTTCATCCCCACTTTACTATATGGTTCCCCAGTACTGCTTAACCTTCAAGCTTCCATCCAAAATAAACTAAACCAGTGCTAAAATAAAATAGCACAACTTGCCACTGACTTATCAAATAGAACCCATCAGTGCTTAGTCCTAAAATTACTTGATTGGCTTAAATTATCCAGACAACTCAATCATACATAGATACTCCTTATCTACAAATTAATATACAAACCAGAGCAAAGTAAAGCTCAGCTAGACTTCTTGTACACATACATCCCTGCAAGGCCTCTTCAATCTGGAAAGAAAATGGTCTTCACTACCTCCAAACCACACCTGTCAAGAAGAATCTCTATTCCAGCTATGTAGCTCACTCCTGGAACTCTATCCCCTTATCCCTTAAATCTCTTAAACATACTGGCGGCCTTTACAATTTCAACACCAGTCTAAAAATATATCCAGTTAACATGTGGAACTATATATGCAGAACCTTCAAAACAGATGCATAACCCCCTACTCACTATAAATATGCCTTTCTCACTCTAAATTCACTAACACCTTCATATCGTAGAAGGTGGTAACATCAAAAGAAGCTCTCAGTTTAATGATACCATACTACTGTCTTCTTTTCTAACTCTTTAGCAAGCACTTACTACTTATTTTTGTCTCTCATGTCCTTCCATAACAGTCTCATTTTTCAAATAATAACTCTCTCTCTCTGTCTCTGTCTATATATATATATATATATATATATATATATATATATATATATATATATATATCTAAATGGATCTAGGATGTTTCCTCGACTGAGCAAACGACCGAAATCCAAACGGCTGGGTATACTTACGTGAAAGTACTTTTCACCGAAAAAGCACTTTCGCGTAAGTATGACTGTTGCCGAGGCTATACTATGGTGTGAGTAAGTGAAATTTCCCTTTTCTCCACTGTAGTATGGTCTCAGAGGGAGAATATTAAAGTAGGGGGTGTGTGGGGGGCAAAGCCTCCCTGCTAAAATGTAAATATAGTGTTTTTTTTATTTATTTTTTTTGTCACATGCTTTAATGAAAGCGCTTTTTCTATAAAAGTGCTTTTGTTAAAGTGTTTTTGGGTTTTATGGATTTGGACGTTTGCTCAGTCGAGCAAATGTCCTAGATATATATATATATCTGTATATGTATATCTATATATATATATATATATATATATATATATATATATATATATATATATATATATATATCCTTAATTTTCACTCCTGCTCATTACTCTTTCCCATCTCTTTCTATTCCTCTGTCTATTTTGGTAACAGAATACACTCTACTTTTTCAGTTCCATACATTATTAGAAATATAGTCAATATTTTGAAAAGCTATGTATTAGTTTGCTTGACGTGTTATCCAGTTCTGTGTGTCTCAAACTATTTGCAGTACATATTGTATTTCTAATGTTTCTTTAAATGAATTTCAATCTATGTTGTTATCTGTTGTAGTGATTTCCTCCCCTTGTTTATAATTTCTTAACCGGTACCGTAAAATGTTTTAGGAGTGTTTTTTGTGGAGTTTCTCCCCCTAACTCATCGTAAAATATTTTAACTCTTATGGGGATTTCACCCTTGTATATGGTTACTCAACTACTGTTTAAATATTTTTGAATCTGTTGTGGAGCTTTTCTCCCAGGCCGCCTGTGAAAATGGGCCATTGATTCAATTGGACTTCCCTGGGTATCAAAGTAAAATAAAATAAATAATAAAAAAATTGCAGTCTTCTATTTATTTCATTGTGGTCACTCACAGTATGGCAGCTGCATGATTTGTCTTACTTTTAAGGGGCTTGTAACATTGCGATCATGCTAATGAGTTAATATAGTGTGATGAAACACACCAATAAGCAATGTATTATCAGCCGTCCTGAGTGTTATGAGGCCTAGTCTGCCTTGTGCATGTGTACTGTGACCATTTAAGGTGCAAGTAGTTTGTAGCTGGCCTGTGCTATCACACATTTGCAATGCATTATTAATCATACTACCCAGCTGCCTGTAGGGGTCATGATGAAGCAGGTAGATTAGAGAAGCTATGCATGCCTGGGATGCATGATCATGCAGGTGTTATAATGACCTGCTCTGCTAACCATGAGCATGTGCTGCCATAAATGAACATTGCTCTACTGTCATGACGATCGATGCTCATCATTTGAAGTCCATACCATATTGCATCATGAGCTGGCTATCCTTTTCATTCCTGGACTTGACTTTGTTAGTGGACATGGTCTTTACAGGACAGTGTGACAAAGCTCTTGCATGGTGTTGCAAGGACTAAAATCTTTCTGCACATTTTGTACAATCACCACAGAGAACACCAGTTTGGGGACAGCTGTAAGAGTCCCCTTGAGAAGTGGATTCCAAGATGATGGACGTCCAGTAAGCACCCTCTCCACGATGCTCCTTACAAAAAACATTAAAACCTCATCAAAAGCTATACAACTGTGAAGAAGATGAAATAATGTTGAAAATAACATCATGCTGCATCTGATTTTGACTTAAAAGATGGGTTTCCTCCAGCACTAACCTTGGAAAATCACTAATTTTATTCTTGAGCATTCCCAGGACCCCTCACCATGTGAAAGTTCTAGGCCCAAAGGTGCCAAAACTGCAGACTATAAGCTATATTTGAGACCTACAAACTAATAAAAAGTGTCAAAGGAATTGGAGAATATGAAGACCATCCATATCACCAAAATGAAGCTATTGGCAATAGCCTCTCTTGAGAAGGAAATCATATCAAAAAGACAAAAAACATCGAAACGACAGCAATAAACATCTAAACAGAATGCTAAGCAAAAATCTGAGACCAACATCCACATGGATGAACTCAAATAAGCCCTTTTACCTCTCCAGACAGCAGTCCAAAGCTTTTCTGAACAATTTTCTAGCTTTGGCAATAAAATTACTCAAATAGCAGATTTCATGGATCAAACTGAGACAAAAACAGAAACTAATAAATACCAGACAGGAAAAGTAAAAGAAGATCTGAGCAAGAAAAACTCTAACTGTAATGCATCAGAAACTCATTGATCTGGAAGTTAGGAGCCAATGTAATAATATTCTGGTAAGAGGACTGCCAGAGACCTATGAACATAATCAGCTACTTAAGGTTGCCAAGCAGATATTTGAATCATTACTACAATCCAGAGACTGTGCCAATGAGCTTATAATTGAAAGGGCCCACCGAGCACTACATAAAATCAAGATTCTGTTATCCCAAGGCAAGTGTATGTCAAACTCTTGAACTATCAAGATACTCAAAGAATTTTGCTTGCTGCCAAAAGACAAAAACAAGTTTACTGGAATTGTGACAGGATCACTTTGACCCAAGACCTTCCGTTAGCAATCAAGGAAAAGTGGCAAAGTGTCTCACCTTATTGCACAGAGCTGATCAAATGGAAAATCAAGTTTCGGACATGCTATCCTAATACCCTAGTCTTCTTCAATAACAAAACTAAGTTGTTGACACCTCAGGATGCAAAAGCAGCTTTTATTTAATGTTTTGGGAAAGCCCCACAACAATGAATCCCTCTTGTTGTAAAATAATCTCTCCACTAGCTCAGATCACAAGGTAATCCTTCAGTTTTTCTCTTTTTATGCATAGTAGGAGTGCCCAATCCAGTTAAGAATTAGTTTAAAAAAAAACGGAAGTGAACCCAGGGCATCAATACCTAGGAACCAAAGCTGAAGATGATGTTGTACAGCAGGGATTCCTAAAAGCTACAACTTCCTGTTCCTTCACTAAGCATTACCCCTTGATGCCTCATGTAACCAATATGACCTGGGTCTATGGAAATGATCTGCATGCTTTTCAACAGCAAACAAAGGAAGGGTAAAATGCTTTTATTGATTCCTACTCGAGACCATGTTGAGTAACACTCACTCTTGAAACGGCTGTTACAGAGTTGCATCCCCTTCATGTAAATGGCATTTAATAAGGCTAGTTTGAGTATACTTCACTTCTTCACATAAGCCTAGTCTTCAGTCTCTATGCATGAAACTGCTTGTTCTTTCTTCACTCCACTCGAAAAAGAAGAGGCCATATGTAGCAAATATCTGGAATTAAACCCAATTTGTTTTGTGGCAGTATGAGGATTGTCTGTGGCATAGAGGAATGGGGAAAATAAATCCATATACCCATTTATATGTTGTCAAATACTTTAACTCTGTGACGGTATGGAAACTTTGTCAGTCAGGCTTTTTTTCAGTCTTACGGTGTCACGGCATATCTCTTAATATTATTAGAACCCTATATGACTGATATCTTTGTTAGCTGTTTCAAGATAAGTTCCCTGCTCAGATGGGGGTATTCAAAGATCTGGTCACTTCTTATATTCATTAATCCTGTACTTAACCAAAGAGATCTGAAACCCCCCAGACTGGTGGACCTGCATTGCTCCAATTTGAATAACTTGTATATAGTGTTTCTATTATTTTATTATATTGTTGTTATTTTATTATATTGCTGTTTTAAAAATCTGCCGATATCAACAAGCAAAATAGGGGGGGTGGAGCCGAATTACAAGGTTATGTGAGGTAATCACTGTTCATATCACACAGTCATATTCTTTGCCAGCACATAAAGACCTATTTCTCTTTGCTTTTTTTTAAATGTTGTTTATGTAGAGGTTTGATTAATGCTCTTACAATATGTTTTTATCACACCTCAGGGGTGGCATTGGCAATCTAGGATGGTCACTAGACTCTCCAAATGGTGATATTCCTCTACCCTATTAAATGCTATATCTGAGGCAAAAGCTACCATAGCTAGGCTACAATGGTTACAAAATTTTGGAAAGACTACTGTGTTTCTGTACATTATCCACAAATAGTATTAGATTGTTTTGCTACTAGATTTCATGATATTACTTTATTCTACTATGCTGTTACACTGTTTCTAGACCCTTTTCCTTACAGTTGGAAAAGATAATAATAGAGATCTTGGTACCACATGACACTATACTTGGCTACAATAATGGCTTTGTTATAAAATAATTAAGTCAAGTTCCACACAACATCCACATCAAGCCTTACGCCAGACCTTCAAGTAGCCATAGGTCATATTAACTCAACAATGAGATCTTAAATGTTTGAATCTCTACGTTCTTAATCTGAATGACAAATCTGGAATACATAACAGTTTCCTCTAGTTTTAGCCAGTCCCAAACAATAGGAAATTCTAACATTGGAACTTTCATTTTAACCAACACCTTCACAAGTAACATTAATGTCCAATCCAAAAATTGTTCATGTTTTTAGCATCACGTCCATTTAGGAGGAAAGTCGATATCCTAAATAGGCTAAAGGATGACTAATCCTGGTGTAATTAGATTAATGTATTATAGTTTTAGTGGCATTTATGAGTCAAAATGGTTAAGTAGTTTAACGTTTACAGGTTACATACCTCTTTTGACCAAACATTCCTCAGTCTTTGCTCACTCAGTAACTTCCCTATTTCGAGCTTTTTCAAATAAGGAGTTGAGGTGGATAGGCACAGGGATAGGTTTGAAAGAGTTATGTGCTACTAATATATGAGACAATCCCACTATATCTACAAAAAAGAAACTCTGGGCCTACAATGATAATGATCACACCAAAGTAAAACCAATAATACTAATGCTGCAACCTAGTTTTAAAGAATGTGGACAATAGACTCGTGGGACATGAAAGGATTGCAAGACAAGAATAAGAGAAAACTGCTGATGCACTTAATACTTAAATCTGAAGCAAACATCTGTCTTTTACAGGAAACACACATGCTTAAGAAAGGTTGGGAAGGTCATATAAGCAGGGATTGGGTTAAAGCCATTATCGCATCTGGGGACAGTTCTAATTCTAAAGGAATGCCCATTATAATTAAAAAATAATTCCAGGAATCAATCATAGAGCTTACATTTGACATTGATGGAGGATGGTGCTATTTCACAGCCCTAAACCCCTCATTACAAAAGCCCACCCTTTTTCTGAACATATATGGTCCATGCGTAAAACAGCAAGACTTCATTCTTGAAATATACAATCTGCTTTGTAAGTTCCCACATCATAACTCTCTGTAAAAAACAAAAACAAAAAAAAAAAATCTTGCTTTTTTCCCACTTTTCTGAGAGTTAAAAAAGTTCAGTTACAGGCTTGCTGTTCCTGAACTGTTTGAAAGTTTCTGTGAGGCCATTTTTGCTTGGGCTGAAGGAGGGTCTCTGTGTTTATCAGTGGCAGTGACTAACATTGAGCAGCTTCCCTGCCCCCCGGAGAGGTGGTTACTGACTTGAAACTGTAGTTTTATTGGCCACTAGGGGTCATTTCCATAACTCCTTCATCTTCCTCTCTTAAAACCTAGTTGCCTCGTGGTTTGAGCGTCTTTTCAGGCTTGTTGGCTGTTGGTGAAGCACCCTCCAAGAGGACAAAATGCTGAGAGAAGAAGGGAGCCACTTTTGAGATTTTAAGTATTTTTCTCTGTTTATTTGCTAAGTTTTTCTGCATAGCTGCCTAGCTTGAGCATTTTCTGGCTTGTTAAACTTGATTTCTGTATTAGTAGCTGTATTTAGAGCACAACCAAAAGCTGTTTGCTGAATTTCCTGTTTGCACTTAATTTTAAATCGTTTTTTTCTTAAAACTTGCATATTTTCTGTCCTTGACCTAGCACTCTTGTGTGGGGTCATTTACTGCACTGTTATAACTTGATATTACTTGTGAACCTCTGCTATCTCTGTAAAAAACAAAAACAAAAAAAAAATCTTGCTTTTCCCACTTTTCTGAGAGTTAAAAAAGTTCAGTTACAGGCTTGCTGTTCCTGAACTGTTTGAAAGTTTCTGTGACACCATTTTTGCTTGGGCTGAAGGAGGGTCTCTGTGTTCATCAGTGGCAGTGACTAACATTGAGCAGCTTCCCTGCCTCCCGGAGAGGTGGTTACTGACTTGAAACTGTAGTTTTATTGGCCACTAGGGGTCATTTCCATAACTCCTTCATTTGTCCTCAGAGGAGTGGTTTAGGGCAGTGACTTGTGGTTTGTTGGCCAATTTGGGTCATTTCCTGTCTTTTCCAGGCCCCTGCTATAAGGCACGCTTTAGCGATTTAGCCGATTTGAGTTGCTACTGTTGCACACTAGGGCAGCGCCGGTTAAGCAGGTTTAAACTATTCGGGCTACCTAAAGTCCACTCTTCAAATTTTCCCTTAAAACTACCTTCCTCGAACTATACTACTGATCTAATCAGCGTATCCTATAATTAAAAGATCATCTCTACTTGACTCCAAGTAGACTATTCTCTATCTGTTAAACGTAGCACTTGCTCCTACAGTACTTATTACCTTGATACGGCACTCTTGTCATAGATAGTACCCCAAAAGGCAACCCCCATTTCTCGGTCACCCGTCCCCGGAATCTTTTTAAAGTTTTTTGTCTATTCCTTCTAGCATGTCGAGGGATCAGTTGCTAGTGTCCTCTCCTGCTCAGCTGGTGAACCTGGGAATATTGAGGCAATGTTACAATTGCCTCATGTACACAACAACCCTCTCCTCCTCCCACAAAACACAAATACATGCGAGAGATGCAACTATACGGCCAAACTGGAGGCTGAGCTCTCTCAACATAGGACAGGCAAGACCAGTCAGGAGGAGAAGGTTACCACACACACTATAGACCCAGTCTCACATATTACCATTACAACCTCAAATCATACACATAAACACACAAAGACATACTCGAGGCTCTGATCAAAAATCTACCAAAACAGCAGAGGCCACCAAAGCAGACACCCAAACAACCACCACCTCAGAACACAACACCTGCAACACATAGACCTCACAGTCAGAGTGTCAAACAGTCACAGCCCTTAAGGCCAAACACAATGCCAGACACACTAGTCATTGGTGACTCCATAGTCAGACACACTGGCGTCCCGCTCACCAGACTGAGTAAGGAGAAGGTCACAGTAAGCTGCCTGGCGGGCACTAGAATCCGCCACATGCAAGCACTCAGGTCTCTCAACAGCAGGTACAAATATGATTCAGTCATTGTCCACGCTGGTGTAAGCGACCTGAGGCGTACCTCCTTGGACTACATGAAAAGAGACATTGAGGAGCTCTCTGATTATGTAGCCCAGACAGGTATGACCCTGACCTTGAGCAGTATCCTACCTTCACCAAGAGTGATGCCACAATACAGAGATAAGATGATCAGCTTTAACAATTGGCTTAAACACTGGTGTCATTCAAAGGGGATCCAGTGTCTGTCTGCCTGGGATGACATGCTGGACAAGCCCACCTGTCACCCTGGGATTCCGGATATTGGCAAAGGCTCTTGCCACCCCATAGTGCCTTTTTAGGCAAGGCTCAAATTCTAAACCTACCACCCTAGAACACAAAAAAGGAAAAAGCTAAGGGTAATGCTGCTCAATGCCAGAAGTCTAAATCTCAAAATGCACTTGAGGCCCTTCTCAGTATGGAGAACATCGATGTCTGTGCTGTGACAGAAACCTGGTTCAAGGCTCCTGAGAGCACCCCAGCGCTATCAGGTTTTACCTCATATCATGCCGGCCCCAAAATCTGGACAATACCAAGAAAGGAGGTATCCATATTCATCAAGGACACCCACACCTCAAGACTGGTGGCAACGATGCATCTGAGACCATCCAGGTGCAATTAACCATAGGCAAGACTGCTCTGCAAATTGTAGCATGTTACAGGTCACCCTCACAAACTCAGGAACCTCACATGGCCTTCCTGAAAACACTAGAGGGATAAATGTATCACCAAACACCATCATACTAGGTGACTTCAATTACCCTAATATAGACTGGGAACACTACTCAAGCCCAAACACCCTAGCCCAAAAGTTCCTGGAATTCATAAACTCAAATGCCATGGAACAACTAGTCACCATCCCCACAAGAGGAGATAACATACTTGATCTCATCATCACGAACATGGGAGCACAATGTTCAACACCAGAGTGTACCCCTCACTGGTGAGATCAGACCACAAACTAATCTTGCTGGAGGTCCTCATCCCACCCCACCTGAAATAAAAAGACCACAGTAAAGAACTTCTCAAAAGCCGACTTCACACTTCTAAAGACTAGTGTGGTCTCTTTTAAGGCCCGAGCCGGGCGGAAAACAGTACTCAAGCCGCTGAATCACTTACAAATGCCTTCTACCAGCACCTGCAGGACTGCATGGATAAGGCAATCCCAAGCAAAACAAAGACTCTTTGGCGTCCAGTCTGGTGGACCCCAGCCATAAACAAACTCTACAACAAACGGAGGAAGCTACTACAAGATAGAGCAAAATCCTTAAAAGGTAAGACACCCTTGATCACTATAAGTAACAAACTAAGAGCTCTCATAAAATCATCCAAAGCAAATTTCGAGAGAAAAATAGCTAAAGACTCAAAAGACAATCATAAGGCCTTCTTTAGCTATGTTAGAAACCTGGGAGGAAACTCCCAGATATGCTCAGAGCTAGTTCAAAATGATGTGAAGATTACTGATCCTACAGACATTGCCAACATACTGGCTGACAGGTTCAGTGCAAAGTTCTCCTCCCTCCCCAAAAGGAGAGATATCTATACCAAGCGATTGCAGCCCCAAACATCTCCAGCGCCCAAGTGAGAACTGCTCTCTCCAAAGCAAAACACAGCATCCATGGGACCTGATGCTGTGTGCTCCATGAACTCAATGAGGAATTAAACCCACAGCTAGGACAGCTGTTTAATCAAAGTCTTACCTCTGCCAGGAGTGGCGCACTGCAACTGTGGTACCACTTCACAAAGGCGGTGCCTCCACCGACCCTGGAAATTACAAGCCTTATCTGCAAAGCCATGGAGAGGATCATAATGGACCTCATAAATAAAGACATAGGGAATTTGCAGACTTTGGATCCAACCCAGTTTGGCTTTGTCAAAGGCAGATCATGCCTTTTAAACTTGGTTGACTTTTTGAAACAGTCACCAAAGCCATTGATGAGGAAAGGCAGTCCATACAGCCTACCTCGATCTGGCTAAGGCCTTGATACAATACCCCATATCATTGAAAAACTCATCAGCTTAAATGTCAACCCATACATCACAAGATGGGTTGCAAACTGGCTGAGTGACAGAACCCACAGGGTCAGAGCTGCTGGCGCCATGTCAGACTCAAAGCCTGTCACAAGTGGTGTCCCACAGGGCTCAGTCCTGGGCCCACTCTTGTTTGGCATCTACTTTGTACAAGCAAACACAGGAGGGTTATGGCTGACAAAGTTTGCAGATGACTGCAAACTCACATCTGACACAGATATCCTTCAGAAGGGTCTCACAGAAGCGGATAACTGGTGCCAGAGCCACGGCCTAAAGTTAAATGCCAAAAATGCATAGTCAAAAAACAAGGTTACTAGCTACCAAATAGGTGGCAATCCACTGAGCACAGAAGAAGTTATCAGGGACCTGGGGACCCAGGTTGATAGTAGTCTGTCATTCGACACCCATGTAGCTAAAGTAGTTAGGAAGACCTTCTACATTGCCCACCTTATCATGAAGGGATTCTCATCTAGATCAAGGGAGGTCATAGTCTCCCTTTACTCATCACTCATCAGACCAATGATTGAGTACAATGCCCCATTCGAATGTATCTGACCCGACACTTGCAGCAGCTGGAGAGGCCACAAAAGTTCCTCACCAAAAGGATAAAGGGTCTCAAAGACTGAAAGAACTCCAGCTCTATTCAGCTCAGAGGTGACCTTTCAAACCCAGATTTGATGAATATGCTTCACCTCAAAAATCTAGATCCATCAGAGCCACAAGGCGGAGACTTAAACCTTGCTGGAGGGATAGATTCATCACCCAAAGACTCCTATGCTGTGGAACAAAATCCCGGTACATGTGAGGCAGAGCACCTCGCTGGCCTTGTTCAAGAGAAATCTTGACCAATGGATGGGAGATCGCAGATATACCCCAGGGATTACCTCAGTGTCACTGCTCGACAGAGGCACAACAAAATAATGGGTATAGTTCCCCATACTAACAGATAGCCTAGTATGAACCTATGAACCTATGAACTACATATTAGGAGTGGACTTGAATGCAGTTATAGACCTGGCTTTGGATCACACTAGTAACTCAAACATAGCAAATCTTCAAACATCACACACCCTAGCTGAACTTATGTCAGATCTAAACCTAACTGATCCGATCTCTTTTGGTGATGACCTCAAAAATAGTATCTATATATA
This sequence comes from Protopterus annectens, assembly GCF_019279795.1. Lineage (NCBI taxonomy): Eukaryota > Metazoa > Chordata > Ceratodontiformes > Protopteridae > Protopterus > Protopterus annectens. Next base: position 318,334,752 of record NC_056732.1, on the reverse strand, counting down.
CTATTCCAAATGTCATAATTATTGGTCAAGCCTTTACTTCTTTTTAATCTCAGAATCACTGACAAGAGGGGAATCAAATATTCTTCTGAGCCCAGGCTTCTGTGAGATCACTCAAAAATCAAACTGAAAATAACCCTATCAAGCAAATCAGTAACTAGATTTAATAGATGTAACTGGTCCCTGAATAATTATTTACTATCAGACAGATTAACAGAATTTGAGGAAAATATGGAGAATTCTGACACCCCATATGATGTTCAGTGTACGGCTTGCAAAGCTAATCTTAGAGGAATACTGATTCAAAAAGCCTCCTATTTTAAAAAGTGGGAAAAGAAAAAGAAGATGAATTAGTCACTGAACTTAAAGAACTAGAAAATAATTATCTGAAGAACTAAAGTCCTCACTTAGAGAAATGAATTAATAAGACACAAAAAGAGTTATTCAAACTACAGCAACACAATTACTCACTTCAAGAACTTAAATCCATAGCCAAGTATTCCGAGTGGGCTCAAGTTCCATCTAGAACATTAGCGAAAATAATTATGAACAAACAGGAAGCCTCTAGGATAACTCTACTCCAACACCAAGACAAAATCTTCAACTCAAATATACAAATTATAGGATTAAAAAACACAAAAGCGAACTGGAACGCAATAAGAGTAGGCTAAACTGTTAAAATAATTTAATGAAATCACAGATAAAATTAGCGCTTTCGGCGAGTAAAATAACCCACCTTCTTCAGATCACACAGCGGAACAAGAGAAACTTTTATTTATACATCTTTGAATATTAGATGTCCAATAGCCATGAAGTGCATTATTTAAATGCTTGAAATGTCATAGCGACCTTAAAGTAAAATCGCTACCCGTGAGTTTTTACTTACACTGCTATCGGCTACAGAAACACATATAAAAAAAATAACAAATATATAATGCATTTCCTTTTTGTTACATTGCAAGTAAGCAGAAGAGTATCCTCTATGACATTAAGGCAGACTATATCCAGATTGTCCAAATACAAAAGTTAGTATTAATGTAAATTGAACGATCGCTAGCTGGAATAAATCAAATTCACAAAAAACCATGCGATAAATCTGATGCAAAATAGCGCCAATTTGAATGTCCTTTTGGCTTACCAAGTTGCAAAAATAGTTGTAAAATGCCATCAACTTATTTATATAACAAAAATTAATAAATAATATATTTTGTGTCTAAATATGTATATATTCGTATATATCAATGAAATAACATTGTTACTATAAATCATTACTTTTACAACTGTATAATTATATGAAACACATTAAATAAACCTAAATTAAAATACTATGCATAAACTAATTAATATGAATTCATATATATATATAAAAAAACAAACCTACATTATCAGATCCACAATTTATGTGTTTCTACTAAAATAAAAAAACATGATATAATATTCACAGTCCTGCCAACTATTAGAATTTATCTATTGTAGGCCAACCATTTCAAAACACATTTGATAGAAAGGGCCTCATTTATGCCTGGTGTAACATGTGCCCTGGTACGAATTTGCCAACATAGTTCGTCTATTTCTAGACGAACTTGCCAGGGTCCCCCTCTAATGTCTTGTGTTCTTTGATGTAAAATGGCAAACTTAAATACGTGCCCTCTATTTTCCACAATGTGTCGAGCTAGGGCATTATTTTGGTCATTTTTAGAAACTGCGTTCATATGCTCATAAATTCTGATATTTAGTTTACGCTCAGTTTTTCCTATGTAAAAAGCCTTACATAGGTTACATAGGGCCACGTAAACCACTGATTTAGTTTCACAAGTAAAGTGGCTATTGATCTTATATTCTATGCCATTAATAATACAAGTAGTGCCAGTTTTAATATGCATACATTGACTGCATGCTCCACACTTATGCATCCCTAGTGGACGATTGGACATGTGTTTTTTCTTAGTTTTTTCCAAAATCGATTTAAGGTTATCCCCTCTTCTATAAGTTATTTTGGGTTTTTCACCTAGAAAGGTAACTAATCCTTTTTCATGTTTAACAACTTCCCAATTTTTATTAATAATTTCTATTATCTGTTGGAAATCCAAGGAATAGGTATGCAGAAAACTACTGCAATAATTAGGTTTAAGCTGATGTAATGTAGATGTTTCCTCTTGTGAAATGGGAATACCAGGAATAACATCCTGATTGTTACTATTTCTAAAAGAAAGCAAAGGAGAAAAGTGCCCTTCATCGCGTTTATTAGTAACCTCTAGAACAATGTTATTAACTAAATGTAGAGGGTAACCCCTTGATGTAAACATGTCTGTCAATTTTCCACATTCTATTTGAAAATCACAATCATCTGTCACCATCCGTGCTGCTCTAACTAGTTGACATGGTGCATACAAAAAAATCTATGGTACCCTTAACGATTTGTTTTTGGAGGGATTTATAGATCTAGATGTTTTTCGATATTTGGAAATGTCTGCACCTAGAATTCCCGCGTTTTTTGGTACACCTAAGCTGCATAAGCGATTACAAGCTCCCCCCTTTAGACCCATCATTGATGGTAGAGGTTCCATTACCTATGCATGCGCTAAGTATGTAGACAACATTTTGAAGCCCCTTATAGGAAATGTCAAGCATGTTTGTAAAGACTCCTGGTCCTTCTTGAGGGATATTAGCAATCAAGTTTACACCGTTGATTCAGTATTTTTAACAATAGATGTTAAAGACCTTTACACGGTCATCCCTCAAGACATTGGCCTGGCATGGGTTAGGGAGTTCATGTCAGCTAGAAAAATACAAGACGACACCATCTACATAGTTGAAACCCTCCTGGAATTAGTGTTAAAGAATAATTTTTTCACTTTTGAAGGTAATTTTTACCTACAAACATCAGGGGTGGCGATGGGCTCCCCATGTGGTGGTTCATTTGCAAACGCAGTAATGACCTACTGGGAGGATGAATTCCTGTTTAAAGATGACATTTTTCAACAACATGTCTCTTATTATACAAGGTACCAGGACGACATTTTCTGTATTTGGAAGGGGGATAAATCAATTATTCCAGATTTTATTGAGAGCATGACTAGTATGACAGAATTTCTCTGTTTTACATATTTAATAGCTGATTCTGAAATTAATTACTTGGATGTTCTTTTATCTAAAGATGTTATTAACAACAGATTTAAGAGCACTATATACAGAAAGCCCACTTATTCTAATTCCCTATTACACTTTTCAAGTAACCATCCATATCATCAAAAAAGATCAGTTATAAAGAGTCAACTAGTTAGAGCAGCACGGATGGTGACAGATGATTGTGATTTTCAAATAGAATGTGGAAAATTGACAGACATGTTTACATCAAGGGGTTACCCTCTACATTTAGTTAATAACATTGTTCTAGAGGTTACTAATAAACGCGATGAAGGGCACTTTTCTCCTTTGCTTTCTTTTAGAAATAGTAACAATCAGGATGTTATTCCTGGTATTCCCATTTCACAAGAGGAAACATCTACATTACATCAGCTTAAACCTAATTATTGCAGTAGTTTTCTGCATACCTATTCCTTGGATTTCCAACAGATAATAGAAATTATTAATAAAAATTGGGAAGTTGTTAAACATGAAAAAGGATTAGTTACCTTTCTAGGTGAAAAACCCAAAATAACTTATAGAAGAGGGGATAACCTTAAATCGATTTTGGAAAAAACTAAGAAAAAACACATGTCCAATCGTCCACTAGGGATGCATAAGTGTGGAGCATGCAGTCAATGTATGCATATTAAAACTGGCACTACTTGTATTATTAATGGCATAGAATATAAGATCAATAGCCACTTTACTTGTGAAACTAAATCAGTGGTTTACGTGGCCCTATGTAACCTATGTAAGGCTTTTTACATAGGAAAAACTGAGCGTAAACTAAAGATCAGAATTTATGAGCATATGAACGCAGTTTCTAAAAATGACCAAAATAATGCCCTAGCTCGACACATTGTGGAAAATAGAGGGCACGTATTTAAGTTTGCCATTTTACATCAAAGAACACAAGACATTAGAGGGGGACCCTGGCAAGTTCGTCTAGAAATAGACGAACTATGTTGGCAAATTCGTACCAGGGCACATGTTACACCAGGCATAAATGAGGCCCTTTCTATCAAATGTGTTTTGAAATGGTTGGCCTACAATAGATAAATTCTAATAGTTGGCAGGACTGTGAATATTATATCATGTTTTTTTATTTTAGTAGAAACACATAAATTGTGGATCTGATAATGTAGGTTTGTTTTTTTATATATATATGAATTCATATTAATTAGTTTATGCATAGTATTTTAATTTAGGTTTATTTAATGTGTTTCATATAATTATACAGTTGTAAAAGTAATGATTTATAGTAACAATGTTATTTCATTGATATATACGAATATATACATATTTAGACACAAAATATATTATTTATTAATTTTTGTTATATAAATAAGTTGATGGCATTTTACAACTATTTTTGCAACTTGGTAAGCCAAAAGGACATTCAAATTGGCGCTATTTTGCATCAGATTTATCGCATGTTTTTTGTGAATTTGATTTATTCCAGCTAGCGATCGTTCAATTTACATTAATACTAACTTTTGTATTTGGACAATCTGGATATAGTCTGCCTTAATGTCATAGAGGATACTCTTCTGCTTACTTGCAATGTAACAAAAAGGAAATGCATTATATATTTGTTATTTTTTTTATATGTGTTTCTGTAGCCGATAGCAGTGTAAGTAAAAACTCACGGGTAGCGATTTTACTTTAAGGTCGCTATGACATTTCAAGCATTTAAATAATGCACTTCATGGCTATTGGACATCTAATATTCAAAGATGTATAAATAAAAGTTTCTCTTGTTCCGCTGTGTGATCTGAAGAAGGTGGGTTATTTTACTCGCCGAAAGCGCTAATTTTATCTGTGATTTCATTAAATTATTTTAACAGTTTAGCCTACTCTTATTGCGTTCCAGTTCGCTTTTGTGTTTTTTACAAAGTTTATTTGGCGTGTTTGTTGCAAAATTATAGGATTATTCCAGCAGATATACATAGAGATCTATGGGACAAATATGCAACAAACTCCTAGCAATGTGACTGAGAGTTTTTTAAATAATCTCATGTTTCCTAAATTAAATGATAATCAGCTGGTGCTCCTTCATGCCACACTGCGACAGCAAGAAATAATTGACTTAATTGGTAAACTACAATCAGACAAGGCTCCAGGCCCAGATGGGTACACAACAGACTTCTATAAAACGTTCATTCAAAAATTGTCATCTGTCTTTTTAAAAATATATAATTACATTAAACTCAAAGGCATTACTGACCTCAATATTAATAATGCCAAAACAATCTTTATCCCCAAAAACAACTTGGACAAATCTAACCCACATAATTATAGACCAGTTTCCCTCATCAACGTTGATATTAAAATCCTATCCTCACTTCTTGCTGAAAGACTCAAAAAGGTTATGCCCATCATATTATCCCCTGTACAATCTGGATTCATATGCAATAGGCATGCATGGCACAACACTTTAACTTTAGATTCTATGATTCAGTTCACTAAGTATGAAAAAAACCTAAGCTATGCACTTATATTAGATGCTTGTAAAGCTTTTGATAGAGTTAACTGGAATTTCATATTTGCATCCTTATCCCATTTCAATATTCCCAATGATTTTATTAACCAGATAAAACCGCTATATAATAACTCACATACATATCTCTACATTAACAAAACATTATCAAATCCTATAAAAATTTCTAATGGAACAAGACAAGATTGCCCACTCTCTCCTTACTTATTTAATCTATACATTGAGACATAAAAGCCAATTCACTCGATCCACAAGCATTACAATGGTTTAGGTCTTATCTGGAAAACAGTCAGCAAGCAGTACTTTGGGATAACAATCTGTCTACATTACTTCCAGTAAATACTGGAGTACCCCAAGGCTCTATCTTAAATCCCCTTCTTTTTTCCTTATTTATTAATGATCTACACATAAACATTCCACAAGCCACTTGCATTCAATATGCAGATGACTCTACTTTAATCTGTACAGCTAAGAACATAGCCTCTCTCCAGTCTCTCACCCAAACTGTTTTCCATAATGTTGAAAATTGGTTTATGCAACACTGCCTCCTCCTAAATCCCCAAAAAACAAAATTACTGCATTTTACTTCAACTCATAAATCACCTCATCCATTCTTCTCAATAACCTCTAACAATGCTACCAACATAACCCACCTACTAGGTGTAACAATTGATAATCGCCTCAACTACGATGACCACATTAACTCCACTATAAAGTCTGTTAATAAAAAACTTGGTACCCTCTATAGAATTAAACCCTTCCTTACCCCTTCTGCCAGAAAAACTATTGCCCAGACCCACCTTATTTCTACCTTTTTCTATGCCTCTGCTATATATACTAACCTATCTAAAAACAACCTCTCCAAACTTTCCACCTGTTATAATAGCATAGCTAGATTCATCACTTGCTCCCCCTTTAAAACTCACCACTGCCTCAACCTCAAGCAACTGGGATGGCTAGAATTACAGAACCATATACTTTGCCAACAATTACTTACCACCCAAAAGATCCTATGGCACCCCAACAACACCCCTATCCTCACTAATATGATTACACCATACACAAATCTTGGTATACTACGCTCTGCTAATAAGCTCCTAGTTTTCTATTAAATCTAAGAACAAAGCTGGTGACTTACTTTTCTCAAGCACAGTGGGTAAAAACTGGAATCAGCTTCCTTCTGAAATATCAACCCTTGCTTCTACTTCTCTATTTAAAAAACATATTAAAGAACATCTTAAAACTCACTGGTTTTGTCCATGTGTGAACTCAGACTGATATCTCTTTCCCCTTCCTGCTCTCAACCTTTCCCTACTCCTCTAACCTATGCCTCTAATTCTAGTCACTACACTTTCCTTCATAGTATGAGGATAAAATAAAAGGGTTTTCTCTCCTAATTGGGTCTTGCTCAAACTTACTATTGTGTTTAATATAATTTTTCTTTTGACCAATGTTGCCTCTGTACTGTGATTTTACGTGTCTTTTTATATATTGTAAACTTTGTCACTGTTCATGCTTGGAGCTTTTCTCCCTGGGCCTCTACTGAAAATGGACATATATCCAGTTAGACTAGCCCAGTCAACAAATGTAAAATAAATAAATAAATATTTTTTTTCTTTATATCTCGCAAAGAACTTTCCACTCATTTCGTAAAATTTTAAACACTAAAGTAAACCTATCTGCTTTCGCAGACGATTAGAACATTTATTTTGAATACCCAAATACAGACTTAAGGAAGATAGTTGCATCAATTAATAAATTCACAAGAGTTTCAAATTACAGAATTAATGAAAAGAAATCAAATATATTTCCCATTAACCCTTTAAGTCGCAAAGAGAATTACTTCCCGGACCCTTGCTACAAAATCGTTTATTCTTTCAAATATTTAGGAGTCCTTTTTAAGCACAACCACGCATCCATGCTTCAGAACAACTTGCTTAAAACTTGGACTAATATCACTCAAAACCTCCATAGATGGCAACAGCTAAAACTATCCATGTTGTCTAAAGCAGCAATCATCAGGATGAATATTCTACCAAGATTACTTTATTACTTCAATGCAACAAAATCTGTTGTTCCAAACAAGCTCTTCTACAAAATCAATAAAGAAATTGCCAAATTTATTTGGTTTCCCAAATCAATCAGAATAAGCTACTTGAAAATGATCTACCCCAAAGAAAAAGGAGGACTAAGCTTACCAGATCTACAGCTATGTTACAACATCATATATGCTAACAGAATTACTCTAATCTCGAATTTTGGTGCTACTAGGGAGTTATGGTCTCCATCTTCGGTTAAAACTTGGCACCAACACGTAGCCAGACTCAACATAAATACTAAAGCCCTCCCCTTCATAGCCCCTTTAAATCTTAGGAATACAAGATAAACAATATCTTAAAACAGAAAAAAAAAACCTTCCAGAACCTAATAAAATCCATAAAATTTGATAATGTCTTACCTCTTCTTCAGCCCATCCATCTGGACCCTAACATCAAAATCAACAATAAGTGGTTAAATCTCATTGATTATCCATTAATTAAAGACTGTACAACATAGGGAGAAAATGATGCAAGAATTATGAAATGCACTAAAAGTGAGTAATAAATACACTATTATTTTATGACATACATGCCTACCAATGAAAAAGACATAACTGGACAAGAAGAAGTCTTTGAAAGCTTATCTAGCAAGAAAAAAAATGCTATCCAATACCTATAAGCTGGTCAACTCAAAGAAATACGAATCTTTACTCCTATAATCTAAATGTTGGGATGAACAAGATACTGAACTTACAGAAGAACAGAAACTCAAAGCTATTCCCCCAGATTCTGCAAGCCCTGCACGGTGCGCAGGATTAGTGCAGGAGCTCCAGCAGGCAATATGTCTGCCGTGCGATCCAGGAATAACCTGTAGGGGCATGCACAAGCGCTCCTGCACTAGTCCTGCATGGACTCAGCCCCTGTATGCAAATTACCTCACTTGCAGGAGAAATCCATGCAAATGAGATGAATTTGCAATCCAGGAAGCTGTAAACCAGCAATGCAGAACTAGTGTAATCTGCAGAAATATACTCCACCAGTAGCGGAGTACATTTTCTGCAAATTACAAAACGGAGCCATGACAGCTCCAAATAAAGGGTGGATATTATGTATAAAGCATGCCATTGGCCAACTATAAGGCCATTGGCATGGAAAACACTTGGGGAAAAAAATCAACTTTTATTTTTTTTTAGCCAAACCGGGCTGTTTAAGTGTAGGGCAGTGGCGCGCAAAAGGGATTGGGGGGAAAATAAGAAAATAAACCTAAAATAAGCATTCTAACTAAAATCACTATTCTGCCATTATACTCAATGGCATCAGAAGACAACATGGCCAATGAATAGTGGTTGCTAAGGGGGGAAGCTCAGTGTGGGACATTATGCATTAGCAGGCAATACTATGTAAATGAGGGGAACAATAGTGAATACCAGATTTCCCCCGCATGCTAGTCAGCTCCCAACAGTGTAAGACCAGGAATAGCTTGGTGCAAGCCTAGGAGTTAGCTGATATCATAGGGGGGGGGGTGTCAGGCATACTGTAAGCGGAGCCCTGTGGCTCGGGTTTGCTCCAAGCTTAGCACAGCTAAGCAAGGGTGTGTGTCTGAGGTTGCCTAGTACTCTTTACATTGTCTAAGTGGGTGTGCACTCCGCGCACCGGGCTTTAAAGGGAAAAAAAGTAAACCAGGAAATAGCAGCTCTGTGCACATTTGAGCACTGTGTTTGCACAGCATGCCCCCGGGCTTAAACAGGAAGGCAATGGGAAGGGAAAACAGCAGTAGGAAGGTAATCTAGGAGAATTAGCATAGCTGGCAGGTGAAATGTATCAGAATCAGCTAATTACACAGGCAGCAGACCAGTCCAGCCCAGCCCAGAACACCACTATAAACTATGCAAACACCTTTCCCTATGGTTTTTCCCATACTCTACACCACCGGTGTATACAAGCGGGGAAGTTTTAACAAACAAAACAACAAAATGATAGGGGTTGCAATAGCTATCATACAACATGTGGAAGAGGCTGAGGGTGGTGAGGATGTGAATGCTGTCGACCAACCCACAGTGAGAAGATGGAGAAGAGTGTACAGACCCAGGGTAATCTACCAGGGGCTACATGAGCTGGAGATAGTGGAGCATTATAGGGTGGACACGGACCTCTTACAGCAAAAATTGTTGAGCTGTGCAGGCCATGCCTGACACACAGAACTAACAGAGGGGAACACATCCCAGTGGATACGGAGGTATGTGTAGGCCTAAGAATATTAGCTACAGGTACCTTCCAAAGGCCAACTGGGGATATGATGGGGATCTCACAGGCATCAGCACCCAGGGTACTCCACCAGTTCCTGGATGCCATGTCAGCATATGCTGGTGAGCACGTATATTTCCCATGAGGATTGGCCAGCAATATGCAACTTTTCCACCAAATAGCAGAATACCCTGAGGTAGTGGGTGCTATAGACCGCATGCACATATGCATCAAATCACCACCCAGTGAGTGGGGCAGAGTCTATATCAACCGCAAGGGCTTTCCCTCCATCAAGTGCCAGGTCATGTGTGATGCCCAGGGCATAATAAAGAATGTGTGTGCTGGCTACCCTGGAAGCTATCACAATTCCCATATCTGGCATCTGACGCAGCTGTACCAGAGATTTGCCAATGGGGACATCCCTTATGGTCACCTAGTGGGGGATGCTGGTTACGCACTGGAGCCATGGCTGATGACACCCATTAGAAATGCACACACACCCGAACAAGAACTCCATAATGAGGCACACGCACAGACCAGAATTATAATAGAGCGTGTGTTTGGGATGCTCAAGTCACGGTTCTGGTGCCTGGACACATCTGGTGGAGCCTTGCAATACTCACCAACTACATGTACCCAAATTGTCATTGTATGTGCCATGCTACACAATATGATCCTGTGGAAACAGCTGCAGCAGGAAAAGCAAAGGGCAGGGCCACACAGCCCCCCACCATTGCCAAGGTCTGCACAAGCACAGAGTGACTCAGAGAAGGAGTAACCTGAGGCTGCCCAAGTAGGCAGAAGGAGGTGTGCCCAGTATGCCCTGGCCTTGGCAAAGAGGCAACGTATAGCACATACACTGACACAGGAGGGACCCAGGGACTGACACCTCTCTCTGACTTGCACATACAGCAGAAGGGATGCCAAACATGACACTACCTGTGCTTAACCATGTGTAGGAAGTGTACTATGTGCATCCGACATAGGCAGCCCTGCAGCACCACTCTCAATACTAGGACACCCACAAGGTAAGTCACTCAACCTATAAATTGACAAATGAAGTAGAATGTGTTTTTACCTGTATCTATGGTATGGATGTGAGCATGCAAGAGAATCGGATGGCTGAATGGTTTGCCAGCAGATAGCATACACCTATAGTGGCACCGTGAGATCTGTAACAAATAGGTGTCACCATGGTAGCCAGTACTACACAGGGCAACAAAACCCACAGCAGGAAATGTGCTGGGCCACGTGTATCCATATGACTCACACATGCCAGTCAGGGAGGTTCCCATACCCAACAACAGTCTCAGCCAGCAGGACAGGTGTAGAAAAACACAAACAAAGGCTGTGCTATGGCCTCTGAATGATGCCTATGGGTAACACCCCCCCAGGCCTACACAGACAGACTACAGCACGTCAGGCAGTGGGATGTTAGTTCTGAAGGGTAGGAAGTCAGAAACTAATATGTAGGTCAATCAAAGCTAAGACCTGTAGTACACTAATATACCTCTAGTCAGCATAATAGGTTAGAATACAGAATGAAATGAAGTACCTGACATACCAGTACAGTCATAGCAAATGTGTACAGGTGTCCGGTGTGCCTCCCAATCCTGTGTAGAAATGTAGTAACAGTCAGGTGTGACCCCCAATCCTGTTTAGAAATGTAGAAACAGTCAGGTGTGCCCCCGCAATCCTGTGAAGAAATGGAGAAATTGTCAGGTGTGCCCCCCAATCCTGTGTAAAAATGTAGAAACAGTCAGGTGTGTCCCCCCACAGTCCTATGTAGAAATGTAGTAACAGTCAGGTGTGCCCCCCACTCCTATGTAGACGTGCAATAACAGTCAGGTGTGCCCCCTCCCCCAATCCAGCATAGAAATATAGTAACAATCAGGTGTGCCCCCACCCAACCACTGTGTAAAAATGTAGAAACAGACAGCTGTGTCCCCTCTCCCAATCATGCGTAGAAATGTAGTAACAGTCAAGTGTGCCCCCCTCCAACAATTCTGTGTAGGAATGTAGAAATAGTCAGGTGTGCTCCCCCCAAATCTATTTAGAAATGTAGCAACGGTCTGGTGTGACCCCCCAATCCGATGTACACACGTCGTAACAGTCAGGTGTGTCCCCCCCCCACAACCCTATATAGAAATGTAGTAACATGTATGTGTAGGTACAATACCTGTAGAGCAAAGATGCAAAGAGGTGGCCAAGGTAGCAGGATAGGTTGTAGCATTTGCACAATATGCAGGTATGTGTTTATTAGGTTGGTGTGTTTCATACTGAGTGAGAGTGGTCAGTATGTATGCATGTTGAGATAAGACCTGGTGGCCATTGCCCATTACTGCTGATGACAGGGACAAGTCCTCACAACTGCAGTGGCAAAGATAACACCCACCAGTAGAAAACATGCTAGCAGTAAGCCATTGTAAATGTATGGTGGTAATATGTGTCAGCATCTGAAAGACTGACATGGCATGGCTGTTGGGCTAGATATCCAAGCAGTACACAGGGGGAAGTACCTCAGACATACAGTATATATTGTGTCACTGTGAAATGGAGACACCCTTGGAATTGTACATACAGGTATGCATCACATTATCTGGTCCTGAAGTAGGGGATACCAGCATTGCCTGCCTTAACACTTGCAGATCACAAAGTAGGTAGGACTGATGTATTGGGAAACAGCTAATGTACCTGCACATCCCAGCATAACTGAAATGCCCAATGCATTTCTTTGTGTCAGATGCAAGTAGTGTCCATAGCACACATGCACCCAGCTCACGCAAACACCACCCACAGGTACCTGTCTGGTTGTATCCCTGCTGTGGGGAATGGGTACAATATGAAGACACCTGCATATGGCAATAGCGAATGAATGCAGGAAGCAGTGCAGGTGTCCCATGCAGGTGTGTCGCTAACCATAGGTAGCACCCTGCCAGCATCCACACCACCTGAACAAGACTGATAGAAGGTATTGGCATGAACACCTAGCACATCTATGCTGTCACCCCAGGGGAATATACTGTATAGTGGTCTACGACTGTAAGACTGACAGAATGCAATGGCCTGCCACATCTGGCCCGCATCAACACCTAATGGCCCACAGGCCTTTGCCAAGGGCCTGTGTCTCACATGTACTTCCAACACGTGTTATGTCATGGACACCCAAATAACAACATAACACACTCCACATAAGCCATATGCAAGGTCATGTGGACAGACCACAGTAACATGTCCACCATGTCCCACTGCATGAACTGTGGACCAACACCAACACACAGCTGTGATGGGGTGATAACCTTAGGGAAAGTATCAGAGAATGTATGCATAATGTATGGAAGAAGATAGAATAACAGAGGGGGTGGGAGCATGGGCAGCATGGAATGTGCAAGGTCTGATACAAAGCTGTGTGCACACACTATCCCTGGCTGCAAACATATAGATGGGTGGCTACATTTATGCCCATACACCACAATAGGGGTAATGTCCTGACTCATGGCCCCTGCCTCTGGGTAACCTGTGCAAATCTGTACAGCTGTGAGGTACTGCCACAGCATATAAGGCCATACTGTCATGTCGATGGATGTACAAGTATGGGATCCTCTTCCAGCACTATATTAAGGTGCTGAACTGGATGCACAGACCCAGCAGCAAGTGTCTGCAGCTTCTCCTCCAGAATAGCATAACTTACCATGAATATGTAGGTGTCTGCCCACAATACCACACACAGCTGCAGTCATCCTTGTCCCCCAATACATCACTGTGATCAGGAATGTCCACCTAACAGAACATGAGGACAGATAACATCACAGTGTATAACAGTACACATGTCTGAATATCTCTGCTAACAGCAGTACCATGTAGCTGAAGAAGCACAGACACAATCACCTACTGTACACACTATCCCCTGCACACTTTATCCCCATATTGCCAAATGATTGACGGATATCCTGCAGAAACAGTTTGCTACCTGTAGGTGTACAACACAAAGGTCTGCACTGGAGTACAAACTACCTGGAATCAATCCACACATTCAATACAGAAGGGCATACAGGGCATGCTCACACACTTAGAGAAATGAAGGCAATGTCAGACAACAACATACTGAAGGGTCATCCTGGGAATGCTCACATGAAGCTCATGTCTGCAAATAACAGTGGACCATACATATCTGGCAGTTGCAGATGTTAGTGCAGACACTCCTCTGTATGCACCAGCCATGCTTTGCACATACAGTGGATAGGAATACAAACATATATCCAAGGACAACAGACTATAATAAGCCAAAAGCAGACACACATAGATGTGTGGAAGATAGTGACTGTGACAAGGAGCCATCTGTTATGAGGCCTGTCCCACCCAGCACACAGCCAAATGTCTACAACAACATGAGCTCTAAATGTCACTCACTGTAGACAGCCACCAGTATCCATCAGCATTACAGACTATGTGGTGCAAGTGCTAGCTGTGTAACATGACTGTACAAGGAAGTAGTCATCTAGCAGCTCTATACACGTACCTGTGGAATATAACCCTGGATGTGCCTGCATGTAGTGTGTCAACCTCTAGATGAATGGGTTATGGCCCATGCGCACACACTGCCCTCCCCATAGCCCTACTATGACAAGCCTGCTGAGGTCATCCACTTTGAAATACACTTTTGGGAATGCTGTAGCCCAGTAATCTATGTGGCACGTCCTATAACTGCGTACTGCTGTAGTGTGATAAACTAATTAGGAAGGAGTTCTAATCCCAGACATGACAACTATGTATTTGTGTGTGTGTCTCTGTCTGTGTAAAGAACAATGCTTTTTAGGCTAGTCACACCCACTATAATTCAAATGCCCTACTTTGACAAGGCTGCTGATGTCATTCACTGTGAAATACACCTTTTGGAAAGCTGTAGCCCAGTAATCTTAGTGGTGCGTCCTATAACTGCATACTGCTGTAGTGTGGCAAACTAGTTAGGTAGGAGTACTAATTCTTGACATGGCAACTGTGTGTGTGTGTGTGAGTGTGTATGTGTGTGTGTGTGTGTGTGTGTGTGTGTGTGTGTGTGTGTGTGTTTCTCTGTCTGTGTAGAGAACAATGCTTTTTAGGCTAGTCACACCCACTACAATTCAAATGCCCTACTTTGGCAAGGCTGCTGATGTAATTCACTGTGAAATACACATTTTGGAAAGCTGTAGCCCAGTAATCTCTGCGGCATGCCCTATAACTGCGTACTGCTGTAGTGCAATAAACTAGTTAGGTAGGAGTTCAAATCCCAGACATGGCAAGTGTGTCTCTGCCTGTGTAAAGAGCAATGCTTTTTAGGCTACTCATTCTCACTGCAAATCAAATGCCCTACATTGGCAAGACTGCTGATGTCATTCACTGTGAAATACACCATTGGGGAAGGAGTACTCCAGTAATCTCTGTGGTACATCCTATAACAGTGTAATGCTGCAGTGTGATATAGAACTCTGGTAGGGGTTCTATTCCCACACATGGCAGATGTGGGTGTTTGTTTGTGTGTGTTTCTATGTCTGTGTAGGGAACGATGCTTTTTAGGCTAGTCACACTCACTACAACTCAAATGCCCTACTTTGGCAATCCTGCTGATGTCATTCACTGTGAAGTACACCTTTGGGGAAGGAGTACTCCAGTAATCTCTGTGGCACGTCCCATAACTGTGTAGTGCTGCAGTGTAATAAACTAGTTAGGTAGGAGTTCTAATCCCAGACATCGTGTGCGTTTGTGTGTGTCATTCTTATCCTCTTTGGAGGTGGCGGTGAGTGTGTAACAACTGGACTCACTGTGGAGTGGGTTTTGCAAATTTCTTATATGGTGGCCCTAGTATATGTCACAATGTCCACCGTACAGGGATAACAGATGTGAAATAGCCAAGAGGCTGGGGTACAAATCCATACTCCTACTTGTGACATCAAGGCCAGGTGAACCATGTTAGCAATCTTTGTATTACCCAGAGAACACTCTCAACCCATGTCTCGTACACACACACACACACACACACACACACACACACACACACACACACACACACACACACACACACACACACACACACACACAGTTGCCTAGGCAACAACCGCTATGTTGGTAGAACCCTGCATATTGCCCACTGATAGAAACCATGGTGTGATTGCAGTGGGCTACAGAGGGCATGGCACCCTGTCCATCAGTCCAATAGGCACGTACATGCAGACAGTGCATCTTCCCAGTGTTCCCCACTAGACACCTGCAACACCTTTGGTGCCATCAAATGTGACTCACAAAGGACATACCATGTCTGAAACACATGCCCTGTATGGACAGATGCCACTGACACCAGGGAATACCTGTATCATACTGTCAATGCAGGTGCAGGGTCAACCTGTTGTCCATTAACAGTTCCCACCACATGAGGCCAGAACTGGCACATCCAGTGATAACAATTTGTGTAAACAACATGGGCCAGTCACCCCAGGTACAGTTCCACATGTCACTGTACAAGCATGTGGGACATGTGCACATCCCACACACCGTCCATGTCATGGACTGAAGAACACATACATGGCAAGCAATGCACAGCATATGGTGGCCCTAGTATATGTCACAATGTCCACCATACAGGGATAACAGATGTGAAATAGCCAAGAGGCTGGGGTACAAATCCATACTCCTACTTGTGACATCAAGGCCAGGTGAACCATGTTAGCAACCTTTGTATTACCCAGAGAACACTCTCAACCCATGTCTCGTACACACACACACACACACACACACACACACACACACACACACACACACACACACACACACACACACACACACACACACACACACACACACACACACACACACACACACACACACACACACACACACACACACAGTTGCCTAGGCAACAACCGCTATGTTGGTAGAACCCTGCATATTGCCCACTGATAGAAACCATGATGTGATTGCAGTGGGCTACAGAGGGCATGGCACCCTGTCCATCAGTCCAATAGGCACGTACATGCAGACAGTGCATCTTCCCAGTGTTCCCCACTGGACACCTGCAACACCTTTGGTGCATCAAATGTGACTCACAAAGGACATACCATGTCTGAAATACATGCCCTGTATGGACAGATGCCACTGACACCAGGGAATACCTGTATCATACTGTCAATGCAGGTGCAGGGTCAACCTGTTGTCCATTAACAGTTCCCACCACATGAGGCCAGAAATGGCACATCCAGTGATAACAATTTGTGTAAACAACATGGGCCAGTCACCCCAGGTACAGTTCCACATGTCACTGAACAAGCATGTGGGACGTGCACATCCCACACACCGTCCATGTCATGGACTAAAGAACACATACATGGCAAGCAATGCACAGCAGTGGCCACAAACAATAGTTACCCAGGAGACTGGATGCTGAATACAATACCCACCTGTGTGGGCAAATCCAGACACTACACCCCTGAGCCACACTGCAGACCATTGTCATGTGGCCTGATGCCAAGGTATACCCATCACCTAGCCTTGTATAGCCATAGGTTCATAGGTTCCTATGTTCATAGGTTAGTATTAAGCTAACTGCCCTTGCGAGTAATTTTCAGCCTAGCCAATTATCCCTTGTGAGACTCAAACCCTGCATCTTGTGTTTGTAAGGCAAACACCTTTAACCATTAGACCACCCTCCCAACCCATCTGGCACAGTTGACCATTACACACCCCTGAATCAATGCACCCATGCATGTCAGTAATGGCACCCTGTGTCTGTGCGTGTGGTCTATGATCCCTATGACCACATTCACACTCACTACAACCCCCATTGGCATACTCAAGCATGCTGTCTGATGTCAGACACCTCCAGATACTTTTTGCACATATAACTTCTGTATAACCCCTGTGGTGCATGTGATACCTCTACAGTACTGTGTTGTGGCAATCGAACTAGTGATGAGTTGTATTTCTGACCCTGCCAAGTGTGTCAATGTGTGTGGGTCCCTGTGAGAGTGTGGCTGTGTTGACGCTGACACCTGTTCATGTGGTCAGGCACCGTATAGTTAACATATCACTGTTGCAGCTGTCACTCACCATCACATATACCTTTGGAGGGCTTCTCAACATGTACCCTATGTGGCGCATCCAATAACTGCATAGACATGTGATAGCAATACATAGTCAGTCAGGGGTTTGATACCCTGTACTGGTAGGTGTGTGACACAAACATGGTTAAGTTTTACTCCCCCCCCCTCCCTGACCTATTTTTGCCTCTGTCTGCCTCTCTCACTCCCTCTCTGGTGGATGTGGAGACTTACACTTGCTTTGTTTAGGCAGCAGCATGTGTATTGTAAGTGATGCTCATCATCAGCTGATTGCCTCTGCACAAAATGCCGCCCTTCTCTAGCTGATTGCATGTGGAACAGCTGTGGTAACATTTCATAGCCAATTGCATGGAAACACTCTCCAATATCTAGGAACATCATGTTGGTGTTGGGCCTTTTCATTCACTGTGAGCAGTAATTAAATTTGTTGTTTGGCAAACAGCATCACAGATGGATTGGGGATTTACCTCTAACAACATACACTGTGGAAACAGGCCAACACACAGGAGGGGGATGTGCCTGACTTGACTACAGACTGTAAGTGCTGCTATACTGCATTTGGAGTAATGTTGGTTTAACAGGGTGTGTGTGGATATGGCTGTCCTACATGTTTTAATACCTGTCATGTCAGTGCTATGTTTATGAGGATTCCCCATCTGTAAGGTCATCTGCAGACTGGGCAGTGTGTGGTGCCTTGTGTTTCTTGTGTTACCCACAGAGCACCTATCTGTGAACTGCAGCAGGTAGTGTGAGGATAGCAGTCAGTAGATGGTGACAGCCGTGAGAGTTACTGACTTCATATCCCTCATAGGACATATGTTGCAACAAACCCTGTTACAACAGTAAATGTATGAGGTTATCACAGCAACATGTCAACATTGGCCCTGTGTTTGTGCCTCCAGCCTCAACTCTGTCAACCTTTGTACATAGGTCATGCAGTATGAGGTGCATATATTCGGTACACCATATTTACTGACATTATATCTGATAACAAGCCAGTGAAATATCAGACTGCTACACATGTTATGTATAGTAGGGGTTATGTTTGAGGACATAACCTTGGCATTCTGTGGTTGTGTGCACAGTACTGAGGTCTGTGTACTTATGGTGATTGTCGACAGTGTATGTATTGTGAATATGTTCCTTGGCCTGTGTACAGACTGTGGTCAATGTCATTGTTCTTGGTCCTGTTCTATCTGATGTTACATGCTGCTCCACTGTATGTTACCCTTTTGGCTTACATGTTTGTAGGGCCAAACACACACATGTCCCATACCACAGACAGGCAATGGATCACAATGTGTAGTGGCCCAGTATATGTAGGGTTGGTGTGTGAGTGGCACATATGAGGATGGTGTTGATCAGATAGTCCATATACTGTAATATTATGCTAGCTTACCATATGTGGCTGTGTTCACATTGGTTGTGGTTATGCACTTTCATACAGGTGTCTGTTACTCTGTGCTGCGACATGCTTGGAGAGCCTGCTGTCTATGCAGGTACATGTGCATTCCCCCATAGGAAATGTAGGCCAGTGTTGAGGCAGTCTGCCTGTAGCCTGCGCAGTGCTTTGTTACATGCCTAGCAGCTTAGTGTACTTACCCAGTGAGATGTCATGTCCAGATACTTGTTAGATGTACTGCTGCTGGGCCACCATAACAGTCATGTATGTTAGACAAAGCAGTGGGATGCTGTACAGGTGTATGTCACTAACTAGTGGGTAGTATGTGGCCATGGCACCCCTGTACCAGCGGTTATTATGTGTCAGGACAGACGGGGTATATGAATGCATAACCTATGGGGGCAAATGTATACCAGAATTTACGTGATATACCAATCTACATAGCTGTTAACATCCACATAGTCAGGCTTGGTCCACATGTCCTGCACTAAGGGGTTCTGTGTATACCTATGGAGTGATCAGAGTGTGCCAGACTGTCCACATATATTGGCCATATCTCTGCTATAGTCCACAGGAGCATTACTGTGCTAGCAGTGGTACTGTACTATGATGTCCTTAGGATGTCTGTCAGTAGCCAATGGTGCACATGTTAAAAGCAGATGTGACCTCCCACACACACCATGTCTGTGAAGACAATCCCTATTACAGCAGCAATAGTCTACAAATATACCTGCAATGCATACCTGACATCCCCTTGCACAAAGAGGTTCAGACTATTGGGGCTGAGGTAGGGCTCCACTCTATTTTCAGGACATATGGTGAACATATATGTATATATAATTATACATATATCTATATCGGTTCATAGGCTCATAGGGTGGTACTAGGCTATCAGCCCTAAGGCCTATACAAGCCTAGCCAAACAATTCCCTGGATATTTCTTCCCACAATATTTACTTCCCTGGACCCCTGTCTAGCAGGATGACTGACATGATCCCCGGGGTGAATTTCCTATCTCCCATCCAATCGTCAAGGTTCCTTTTGAAGAGGGCCAAGGAGGTGCTCTGCTTGACATGTATGGGCAGTCTATTCCAGAGTATGGGGAGTCTCTGGGTCACAGACCTAGCCCACAAGCATGTTTTGTTCATTCTAATGACAACGTTTAGATCCCTGGAGCATGTGGCTCTGAGGGATTGGGATTTCTTTAAGTGGAGCATGTCCAACAGCTCAGGGTTTAACATGGCCTTGTATGTTAAGCAGAGAGTGGACGATATGCCACAGAGTATAGCAGGAATTTTTTTAGACTGTCATTATAGGGCATATGCTTTAGGTCTGTGATTCTTTTAGTGAGGTATTTCTGTGGCCTTTCCAGCTGTTGTAGATGTCTTGTGAGGTACATACCAAATGGGACATTTTACTCTATAATGGGTCTAATGAGGGAGGAGTACAGTGGGACAATGACCTCCTTTTTTTCTGGATGAAAAGCCCTTAGTGATGAGGTGTGCCACATAGCAGAATTTCCCGACTGTTGTGGTGATGTGGTTATCGAATGTGAGACCCCTGTCTACCTGTGTCCCCAAGTCTCTCATCACACTTTCAGTGTTTAGTGTACTGCCACCTATGTGGTAATTCATGGGTACATGTTTTTTTTCCCAAAGGGGATAACTATACATTTCTTGGCATTAAGCTTGAGCCCATGACTCTGGCACCAAGTATCTGTTTCTGTAAGGCCCTTTTGTAGAATATTCACATCATTTGGGGATTCAATAATGGCTCACAGTTTGCAGTCATCTGTGGACTTTGTTAGCCAGAGTCCCTTAGTGTTGGCCTGTACTTCAAAGAAGTAGATGCCAAACAAGAGCGATCCCAGGACTGAACCCCGAGGTACTCCACTTGTCACTTGTCTGGAGCTGGATTTGGAGTCATCTACTTTTACAGTCTGGGTTCTGTCAGAAAGCCAGTTGGCAACCCATCGAGTGACATAGGGATTTATGCCCAGCTTAGTACGTTTTTCTATGATTCCAGAGTGGGGGTGGTGTTGAAGGCCTTGGTGAGATCCATATAGGCTGTGTGGACCACCTTACCCTCATCCACAGCTCTGGCGACTGATTCAAAGAAGTCAATCACGTTCAAGAGACAAGATCGGCTCTTTGTGAACCCAAACTGGGTGGGGTCCAGTGTTTGAAGGTTGCCAATGTCTTTGTTTATAAGTTCCATGATAATGCATTCCATGCCCTTGTAGATCAGGCTCGTCAGACTGATGGGATGGATAGGACGGAGTGGATATAGATATATACAGATATACATATCGACATACATAGATGAATTTGTACATGTATATGTACATATATATATATATATATATATATATATATATATATATATATATAATATAAACACTCAGCTATATACATATACAGAGCAATATATGTCTACACATATACAGATAGAGATACGTATGCACATATATGTATGGATATCAACATATATATCGACAGTAATAGGTATACCAGACTAGATATGTATACACATATAGTTATAGATATCTACATATTTACCCATAGAAATAGGCATATCTGTACACATAGGATGTGCATACATATATAGCTATATATGCATATATATATATATATATATATATATATATATATATATATATATACAAAGAGATGTACACATGGCCATATATATGTTGCACTATACAGATGTGTATATAGACATGTATGAGTATACATGTGTATGTACATGTAGACATATATAGACCTATTATATGTATATAACCATATTTCTGTCATGTGTAAACCTCACGGTTGTGTATATACTTCCAGATGCATCTCACCATATCTATCTGCTATGTGTACATTATGATAAAACAACATATGTGTTGCAACAGTTATATTAATAACAAGGACTACACAATTTAGGAAGTAAAGGCAATTGTTCAATAATACTCAGTATGTGTATTGATAGCTATATTGGTAAAACAACAGCTGTCTTCACAGTGGTCATGGCGTAGTGGTTAAGTGTTGTGACTTTCGTGTACAGGGTCCTGGGTTCAAAACCAGCAAGGGCTTTTCATTTTTTTGCTGGACAGAACAAGGGCTGTCAGATACAGAGTGGTTAAGGCAATTTTGAGCAGCTTTAAGTGGGTTTGTGTGGGTTTGCGTGAAGCTATGCGGTGCTAAGCTATGGTTAGATGTACGGGTGCTTACACAGTGTAGACTTCACTTACCAGTGCACAAATCAGCTCAGCTGTTATATTGCAGCAATGTTGATACTTACTAAGCATGGCTTATCCCTGGTAACCAGGTCACACGACCCATTCTGATAACATAGCAGGGAAATGACATCTGTAATAAGTGTATGTATTGTCATGTACAATACATGCGCCTATGTGCTGATATTACAATAGCAAAGGGTGTGAGTATCATGTGTGGGACACAGATGTATATGAGGCCTGTACAGTACTGTTATCCATGTGAATGTGTTACATACAGAGGTAGTAGTCCAGGGTATGTGCTGTCACACTGGCATGTAGTGTATCATGGTAGTACTAACATTGACAGTGCTTACCCAGGCAAGATCAGAGTGCTAAATATAATACTGACAACAGGCACACCTGCAGGCATAGCTGGGCACTGAGGCCTCCCTGTTGTATCCCTGGTGTGTGAGCTGTGTCACAGTATATGCCCCTTACTGGGCAATGATCCGTCATGTGAAATCTAACTGTAGACTACCATCTGTACAGCATGTTAGTGAGGGCTTCTGACATGAAGTTATGGCATACATATTGTTGTCATGTGTCTGTCAACACACTCATCCTACTGCATAGCTACTTGCCAAGCTGATGACTGTCAGTCCCTGTACAGATATACAGATGGCAGGTATCCAGCTGGGATATGTACAGGCAACCTAAGCTTGATTGACACTGACATGTCTGCCTAGCTGTGTAAGAACTGACACATATAGGAGATGTCACCTTGTACGCACCACATGCCACGGGTACTTCCACTACACTACCACAGTCAACAGAACATGCTTGGGTACAGGTCTCCATCACAGACACTAACCATGTGTTGTAATGTATGTTGCAAACATGTCAACTTGATCACCTCAGTGGCCATGTGCAGGAGGCACCTGGAGGATTGGCTAATGCATGTCATTCTCACCCTGTGGGTCACCACAGTAGTGTCTGTCGATAGATTGCCTGCTGCCACCTGGCAGGTGGCAGGATACCACTGTAAACACAACCCCTACACAACCCATCTCCCCTTGGACAATAGCTAGGTGCACAGATATGACCAACTGCAGAGATGCACCCCTGTACTGAAGACACATGTGTACATGTGCATGACTGAGTATAGCAGCGTCTGTGTGTTAGCACATCTGTACTTGGGAATTCCGTGAGGGCTTTCACAACCAATGCAACACCCATTGCCATAGTCAGTTGTGGCTCCTGCTGCATGGGACATTGCATGTACCCTGTTAAGCTCCTCCCAATACCTGCTACATGAGCCTTGCGGTACCAGCACAACAGTGTTTTACAAATGGGTTGATAGGCATGTGATACCCATTGTGCTCTGGCATGTGTGTGTAGTTGTCTATGTCCGTATATCTGTAGGGTACAGCATTCTGAGGCCACATACTCCTATTACAATACCCATTGCCACACAGTAGTACAGATAGTGTTGTTGCTGCCCATAGGTGAGGCATGACAATGCAACACCCTACTACGTGTGTGGCATGTGCATTAGATGCATATCCCCATAGTACCACTGTTGGGGTATAATATGGGTTGTATCGCAGTCACGGCCAATGTGTGATGGTGGGTATAGCAGAGTGTCATCATGAGTTTCAGGGAGAACAATATCCACTGGGGGATGTGGGTGCTGTGTACACTGTCATTACACCAAGGTGCACCCGGTATATGTCCCATGTACTAAGTTATGGTTACCACTGTCACCATCAACCATATAGGTAACTGATATCACAATCCAAGCCAGTTATGCATGTGCTGTGTGCAGCCTACCTGTAACACATTGGACATGCAGTAAAGTTAGTTAGCAGCGATAGGCCCTGGTGTCTCAGATGTGTGTCTGCCTGTTATGTGTCTGTTAATGTGTATATGAGGCTATGCTACACTATATATTGCCCATATACACCCATTACATCCCCCATTAGCATACTGTACATGTCTGGAGATGTTCTGCATGTAACATGTAACATGAGACACACCTCACCCTAAATGTGTGTGGTGTGTGCAATGTAAGCCACACACTTCAGTATCACTACATAGCTAGGTAGGGGTCTAGTCCCAGTGTTGCCAAGTAACAGTGTGCATGTATGTGGATGGGTCTACATCAGGTTGCAGGGTATACACATCTCAGTGGGGCACCTGTCCATGTGGCACAGGCAATAGCCATTTTAGTAACTTGTGACATGTGTTCAACTGTACCCCAGTTATGTCACAGCCATGGTGTCACCACAGTGCCATACCCCATTGGGGAATATGACTGCAGACCATCCTCATACTGACACATGTACACCTACAACACAAATGGATAAAATTATAGAGACCACAACCAACCAGTGTTACTAACAGCTATAATGCATCATTGCTGGATGGCTACACTACCTGCCATATATGCATTACACTTTACTTCTTACAACATGTTACACTTGAGTATTGTGGTACAATGTAGTACAGTCACGGTGTGAATCAGAACTATATTAGTCTGTTCCTGCATTGATGGAATGGATGACAGGGATGTGGCACAGGTATCATCATACTCACAGAGTGTGATGTTGGTTTGCCAGAGGCCGAGGTTGGACCATACATTGTACACCATGTGTGTGGGTGAGGGGTGTACTGCGGTGAGCTGGACGTGATGCTGTGATGTGTGTAGATATGGGGTTGCCCTAGGTGTGTTCCTATAGTGTGTGGGTATGCATTCACACAGTTCTGCCATGTGTCTGCCCTACACAGGTGTTTATGGACAGCTGCAGACCATACCTGGCAGCTTGTGCAGTTCACTGCCTCTGGTCATGGACACGTGGACTGTGTCTGCCAGGGGTTCCATGGGCACCTCCAGGTACAGGCCTCAATATGCTTCTCTCACCTGCTGATGACAAATATCCACTGGTCCCAGGCCCCTCCTGGGACTGGCCAGGATCTCGTGCACGTGGCCTGCTGTGTTGTGATGTGGACAGCAACCCCTGACACTGCCGGGGCTGGTACTGCCACTATGGGAGCCCCTCAGTGTCATAACACATCCATGTTGACTGCCAGCTGTTGGCATTGCTGGCCTACATCCATGCGGCCATCACCGCCCTCCCACCACACATTCAAGCATAGACAGACCACTGTCGATGAGGGCCATCATCTCACCAGACCGTCTATCCATGAACTCAGTTAACGCATGGATGGCACCAGCCAATTCACTTGCATTGTCACATGCAGATGTGAGAGTAGCCCTCTGCAGCCTCAGGTTCTGTCTCGTGTAACATTCTATATGTGCCTGCGCCACCAAGACAGCCTGAAACATGTGCATGCTTTTACCAGCTATGTCGCCTCTGCCAGGAGCATGGTGTCCAGTGGCCCTACCATGAGCACCCTGAGACATCCACCTATGTGGTGCCCTGTTGGACATCTGGCTATGCCTGCTGCAACCGGACACAGTAGGCATGGTTACCACACTTTCCTGTGCACTGCCACCAAACACCAGCTGTCCCTCCACTATGGCCACTGGTGATGGGGTATGTATAGGCACTGAAACTGTGTGCTGGGTTAGGGTGGCTAAAAGAGGGATGTCAAATGTTGGCGCAGTGTCAGCTCCTGACAACCCCACCTGTGCCTCAACAGTACTATCATCATCTTCGGTGTCTGTATGGACACCGACATCAGATTGCATGCAGGAGGGACCCTGACCCAACTCGCCACCTGTGGGGTAAAACAATAAAGGCACTTTAAAACCTGTACAGCATTGCCTAACAGTAGACACCCACACACACACACACACACACACACACACACACACACACACACACACACACACACACACACACACATACATACACACACACACACACACACACACACACACACACACACACACACACACACACACACACACACACATGCACAAACACACCTCCGTAGTATCTGCCTGTCCATGGCTTTACAGACAGTCCCGCATATATGTCCATGTGGTACCCCATCCTGCATCACACTTGGTAACATACACACATTGATACCACTCATTAACATATCAGTCCACTCAATACCTACACAAGCGGTCACAACACAAGACCTATTACTACATTACCTGCCTGACCTGTGTGTAGTTGTTTTACATGGCCTCACTGCTGTCATTCAGTATGCACCCTCTGTATGTCTGGACATTATAAGAATGGTGCCAATATGTGGGGGCTACTATGTTCTATCCATAATATCACGCACTGGTGTGTCATGTGTATGTAATGCTCAGTACATGCCAGATATGCTGCTCGTTTAGCCTATCATGTGACAACTGTAATATTTGGATACACTCCCCGGTGTTGACAAGTACTTCTCCAATGCATCTGTAGTGCTGCATACATGGGCTGTAGGTGACCTCTCTGCTGAATGTGATATTAAGGGTGTACCTGGTGTCTACCTTCCCTCTCGATGCCTGTTCCATGCTACAAACCATATTATACTATCAGCTGTCCTGTGATTACACACATGACAAGTATTCCTGGTGTGTAATGTGGCAGTCCATGTACATGTACTGCATGATCCCAGAGGGAGGTGCTGCTGTATGAACACCCCACAATCACACATGTGCGTACATGGCCAGACACACAAACACACACACATGCACACAAGCATCCTACATGCATCAACCTCCCTCCACTTCACCTGAGTGACCCTACAGACAAACTAACTACTCACCAGGATGCACACACATACATACAGGTGAGGTTGCACAATGATTGTACACACAGTCCTCCTATTACCCCTCTGTCAACATGCATAACATATGGTACCCATCAGCATGCAGTGCAGCTATAGTCAATCCATGCTGGCAACAGTATACAATTGTGTGATGCATGTGCTGTGTCACTAGGTGAAGCCCCTTCCCTTGGATACCACTGCGCCAATAAACACGGTATTTCTGTGCACCTGTTCTGCACCCTGCCATGTACTATGCACCACATCTTACAGGTGTATAGCCCATTGCTGAATGTGTACTACTGTGTCAGTTATGTCAGCTTTAATGCTCACAGCTCCTATGTTTTCCAGCAACACATGCCTGGTATGATATGTGAACAGATGTAATTTATGAATGCCTGATGTCTGATGCACAGCTCTCAACATCAGCGGATCATGTCTGACCAATCCAATACTCTTAAACTGACAACCATCAGAGCATACCATGGCTATGAGGGGTGTACACACCTTTATTGATATGACGCACCCATCCTTGATCTGCCATGGGACCACATCACCGCATATCTTAGCAGTACATAAGTCTGATATGTGACATATGTCCTGTACTTTCACATGCAGTGTCTATGGAATGTGTTAGGTGTGCAGATGCTGTCCACAATGCATACACACCATGTGGGCATATGTGTGCACACCCTTATTATGACAGTTTGTCACACCTCTTGCTGTGTGTACTACAGCAGTCACTACTTCTAGCAGGGGTATACAAGTATGGGCCATCTGCATTTGCCAGTGTATGTTCAGTCTGCCCTACACATGTTCATAGGTTCATAGACATAGCAGAATGTTTTAGGTTCATAGGTTCATATGTCCCCCTATTCTGCATGATTGCAAGGTCTACTCATGTGCACATCCCTTGGTGTTCACACACTGCCATCACTATTGCTGTGGGGGTAGGGTTACAGCTGCCACATGTCCTGAACCTGACTATGTGTAGCTACAGCCATTCTTAGCATCCTTTGGATCCCTGCTGCTGTGTACTGGTGTGTCATGCTGATACCCCTCCCTCCTCCTTCAGCCTTTTTGCAGATGCATGATGAGTAAGCCCTACACATGTGTGCCACTTTGCAGTGTCCCAAACACTGAACACCACATGTTACAGCCTAGTCCCAGCTGATAATGTGGACCACTGTAATGCCTTATGCCATAGTGTATCTCTGCAGCAGTTGCCATTGTCCTACAGGTATATGCACTGGTGCTGCACTGTATATGGGTGTTGTTCGAAACATGTCCCTACTGTAGGCCTCGTCTCCCACCATTATGTTACTCCCTGTGGACACATTTGGCAATGACAGGATGTTAGTTATCATGCAGGTGTTTGACATACCCTTCCAATACCCCATCATGGGCACCCCTGTGATGCCGTGCATTTCACAGTAACAATACATGCACATGTACAGCATGCATTTTGGGTAGGTTTGTTAGATGTGTGCATGGCATATACCATAGCCATTACATGCCCGGTGTATTGGCAAGCATCTACATAAACCATACTCACCAACTACAGGCTGCTGCCTTGGTGGTATCCCAGAGGGACCTACATAAGACAGTGAGAGATGCATAGTCAGGGGCCACAACTGTGGCAGTGCTACAGGGCAGGTGCAGTATTACAATATATTAACAGCACATTTCCACAATGCTACCTTGTATGGACATCTGTTTATCACTACTATGCAACAACAAAATATATCTATGACATGTCAGATATACATGATCTACCTCTACCGATGCAGATGTATACGCAACAGTGATCTACGGATGTGCCCTGTGGCCTTACCTGCATGCTCCTCAGCCAGTGCGTGGGTGGCACCCACCTCCATAAAGGTGTCTGGCGGTTAGTGTGTGCCCAGATGGGCAGGTGCCACGAGGCTGGCCAGGAGCTCCACCACATGTATCGGGGGTGGATGGCATGCCCCCCCCTGTGGTGAGGTGATCCCCCTGGACTGCAGCAGCATGCCGACAGGCATTGCAAAGCAGGTCGGAACAATGATGCCGGACCTGCTAATAATTGCTGTTGTGCAGTCCAACATCACTGACCCTGTGGACTAGGTCATTCCACAGGACAGTCCACTCCTGCTGATCATGGGTGGCCTGGCCAAACAGGACAGGGTAGTGCTGGATTAAATAGGTTAGCCCTACATCATTTTCAGCAGCTGAATAAGATGGTAGCCATGCATGTGACATCTTGCCTGAAAGACATAAAGATGGAAACAGGTCTGAGCAACTCATACAGCAAGGTTACCACAGTTCTTAATACACATCTCTGTCATCCCCCCACCATATCAGCAGCAACAAACTGTACACACAACTCATTAGGTATGGCTAAAGCTTACCTAACAGTGGGATGGATATTGTATTGTACCACACTTTGTGCTATGTATTCATAGCCAAGTTCCCTGTGTGGACACTATCATTGCTGGCCTGTTACAGACTATTCACCTGCATGCCATTGTCAGGGCCACTATGGTTCCATATATGTCTGTGGTATGGCTGCTTTGTGATTCCTGCACATCTGACATTCTGTGTTATTGCGGCTATCTATGCATGCTGTTTGATATGTTCCAGGATTTTGTAGACTATTACTACCAACATATGTTCTATAATGGTGACACAATAGCATGTATATTTACTATTTTCCAGCAGAACCACCTCTCCAAAGCCATCTGCCCATGTTACCCGGCCACAACACATGTGTGTCCCACCCTGGGGCCTCCTCATCTATAGGTCCAGCAATACCATCAGGTGGAACCAACCCAGGAGATGTTGCCCTCCCCCGGCGGCACACACAGACATGTTCCTGTCCCCTGAGGGCAGGTCCAGAGTCTGTTCCTTAACGAGGTCCACAGACACATGTGGGATGTGCTACATCATTCTGAGGCACCCAGTACAAATTCACAGGACTGACATGCTCCTCCTGCTCAGCCTCCAGGCCAGGCACCTTCAGGATGTGGATTGCTGTTGTGAGTAGCAGTGGGTTGGAGAGTTGTCCATATTGGGACCCATGGGGCATCCACATCAAAGACCACACACACCATCCAGGGTGTTTACCCACCACATGTGTCACATAACACCCCTGTAGACTGTCTTCTATATCTACCAATGCTGACCACCTCCACAACTATTCCTACCATACTTCCCCATATTCCCATTCCATACTTCACAGACAAGGGCAATGTGGTCCCAACAAGGGGTTCACATGTGACATACCCATCCATGTTGCACACACTGACAGCTGTAGATATCTGTGTGTATTGCTATGTGTGCTGTTTCCTCACATATAGCATGCAGCACTGTGGTAGTAATATAGGGGACATGTATTTACATACATATATGTTTGTGTGTGTTTGTATATATGTAGACATGTGCATATAGGTATATATCTATATATGTGTAGATATATGTGATGTATATATGTGCTCATATATATGTCTACACATGGGTATCTGTATATCTGTGGACATACATGTATATATATATATATATATATATATATATATATATATATATATATATATATATCTATATATATATATATATATATATATATATATATATATATTACATATATGTATATATGTACACATATGCATACCTATATATGGGGTACATTCAGACATCAGGTCCACAATCTCACAACTCCTTCCTGCACAGCTGCACTCTTCTGCCTTGCTACAACACAGACGGGTGCCATATATGGACACAGCCTGACATTAGGGGCGTATATGTAGGGCCAGATTGCAGATAACCCTATTACACACCTATGGCATTCCTGCATGCTACAATGCAGATTAACCTGAGTATCCTGCAAGGGGTGGGCTGTGGATCCCATGTGTCCATCATAATGGCATTACTTCCACCACCAGCTATTGGTCACATAACATACATACTTCCCATTACACAACACACACTATGATGGCTTACATCTTATCAGTCAGAGCTGCTCTGCACGGTTGAGGGGTATAGCCCACTACACACAGGGATGGACTCTATTGTCCTTAGCAGTTGTTCAGCTGAACATCATTACAACAACAACAACTGAAGGTACATATAAAGCATTCCACATCATCTATCTCATTATTATGGACCAAGTACTATGGTCAATTGCATACATATATACTTCACATACCTGTTTTGGGACTGCAGACTCTTCTAGAGTGTTTGGTATTTCTTTCTTTTTTCTTTTACGCACACACACTCTCTCTCTCTCTTTCTCTGTTTCTCTCCAGTAAATGGAATGAGCTGCTTTGCATAGATTGCAGCATGGAATTTGTAGGTGATGCACATGATCAGGTAATGGCCTCTGCACCAATCAGTGTCCTCCACCTGCTACCTGTATGCAGTATGCTGTGTAGTCCTTCCAGTTACCACTGTCATGGCAAACAACTACTATAAATCCCTATATCATATGGGCATGGTCCCTTTAACTTTCTGTATGATGGACATCCTTCCTGTGTGTGGGCATCAGTGTTACAGACAGCAGGTAGCAATACCTCTTACAGGAGAACCTGCACACTCAGGCCTGCTACATATTTGCAGGAGGTTCCAGAACTACAGACAGAGTGTGAGTAGAGTTGCTATATGCATTGTATAGCACTGGTGTTACAGGGTTTGTGTGTACATAGTAGTTTAACTTGGAATGCAGTCTGTCTGCATAGCTCTCAGCTGTGGGCCTATCCTCTTGATGGCCAGAGGTGTGCATATTATGTTTTGTTTGTCCACCACACAGATCTTGTGTCAGATATATCACTGACAGTGTGTGTGTTGAGTGCTATCAGTAAATGGCTACATCCATTTCTGTTTCTGACTTCATATTCCTGACTAAAGGTATGTTGAAGACTATCCTGTAACACCAGTGACTTTCTTAGTGTATGACAACAGTTTTACACATATGGGCCTGTGTTCCAGCCTCTGTCCTCCACCTACATACCAGGCTTTGCACATATGACATGTTGTCAGGGGTTGTTCTATAGTGGGCTGTGAGTATGTCATGCTGCCATTCCTGCCATCAGTCCACTGCTGTTGTGTCCCCCACACATACTGTATGGTTGGGACCATATATGTGTGGGCTTCACCTACACAATACATGTGTTCCCTTATGCACTCCAGAGGCCAGTGTATATAACAGTGGTATATGGCCTGTATTACTGAGTCTGGGGAGGATGCACCATAACGAACCTAGGCAGTTACAACATGTGGGGGTATCAGGGGTAAGCTGCCTTAAGGTATCTG
This sequence comes from Protopterus annectens, assembly GCF_019279795.1. NCBI lineage: Eukaryota > Metazoa > Chordata > Ceratodontiformes > Protopteridae > Protopterus > Protopterus annectens. The sequence goes on along the minus strand of NC_056732.1, from coordinate 318,302,135 downwards.
GATATACATTAAACACAGGCACCCGCAAGTACGGATGTGCATGGGCCAACCCAAAGGCAGTAAGTGAGAAAACAAATAGGTCCAGCACAGAGAGGGTGCTGGACCTTTTTGTTTTTTCATCTGGATGTACATTACCATACAATCCACCTTGGGTAAATGCAGGCCTAATGCCTCCTGCCATACCGACTGTTCTCTTTGTCAGTGTGATTGTAATAGTGTCAATTATGCCTTGTTATGTAACAGTTACATCCCATTGTGTCAACTGAGGTCTTTACTCCCTAGGGATTGTGTACAGAGTATAGATAGAGGCTGCTGAACTATACATCTGCAGTACTTACTGCTGATTGTTTGGTATCCTGTGGCCCAGTCTGTCTTTACTATTGTACTCCTTGAAGGCGTCAGCCTGGACAGCAACGTGTCAACCTTTCCAGACTACTGTATTAGTATAACTGTTTCACAGTTGCATTATTCTGTTTATATGGATGTCAGTGTCTAAACAGCTATCTGATATGGCATATACAACTGTAATAGTACACAAATAAAGCTTTCCCATGTATGCAAGCCAGTGTGTATTGTTATATCCTTTGATCTCGCTGTGGGTATATGTTGCAGGCAATGACTGTCATTTGTATGGGTGGCTCATACAGTGTCCAGTTGGTAAGGTGGTAACTGTAGGCATAGTGGCTGTTCCATATTGTGTGCACCTTCTACATATGTATCATCCTATACATATCTCTGCGTGTGGATGTGTAGTTACATATATATCTATATATGTATATATATATATATATATATATATATATATATATATATATATATATATGCATATATGTGCCTGTGTATATGTATCCTAGGGATATTGATTGCTTCCACATTGTACATTCCCTATGGGAGTCAGACTTTACTACATGACATGTTACTGATACCAGCCTGACATCATACAGGTGGGATGGAGTACTGTTAACATCTTGTGCCCATGTCCTGTCAGGTCCTGGTTATGGGATCTGCAACAGTTGGTAGTGTATTGCATGGCAGATGTGTTTGGCTGTTGGGGGGAATATCTATTCGTACAAGATGTATGTTGTTTGGGGCCCCTCAACCCCATTAACGGTGCATGTACGCATATATGTTTTTGTTATGTTCCCATTTTTATCTACAGAAGTATGTCTGTATACACCTACACACACACACACACACACACACACACACACACACACACACACACACACACACACACACACACACACATATATATATATATATATATATATCTGCTTACATATATATATAAATTACTGTATATATATATATATATATATATATATATATATATATATACACATATAGATGTAGACATCTCTCTCTCTCTCTATATATATATATATATATATATATATATATATATATATATCTACACATATATATATATATATATTATATCTATTTAGGTATTACTATACACACACACACACACACACACACACACACACACACACACACACACACGCACACACGCGCACACACACACATACATCTACATGTTGAAATACATTCCCTGTACTGTTGAATGACTGGGCTGGATGATATATTTGTGAAAACATCATGATGATGGATGTCTGACATGGCTTAGTGGTAATTTGCTTTGCCTATGGTGTGCTGTGTCCTGGGTTTGATCCTTGCAGAGGCTGTTTATTTGTTGCTGGGCAGAACAAGGGCCAATGGATACAGAGTGATTAATGCACTTTTAAGCAGTTATAACTGGGTTTGCGTGGGATTCTGTGGAGATAAGCAATGCTAACTTCCGGTTACAATTTCTTATACTCAGTTAGCTTTTCAATTGCTTAACCTGTGTAGGCATTGCTTACCCCTGCACAAACAGGCTTAAACTCACTTACTGCTGCTTAAAAATGCTTACTCCCGCTAACCCCCGTGCTAATTTCTTTAAAAGAAAAGTAAAAAGGGTTGATAGGAAAGTGGTGAAAAAGTGGCACAAAGAAGGAAAGACAGTAGGGAAAATAGCTAGGGATGTGCAGGAATGGTGTAGGGAAAATCCATAGCTACCCATTTCTTCTACAGCAACAGCTGTGCATATACACTGAATTTGGAGGTACATTTGGACACTCAAACCCCTGAAAGAGGGGCGAGGACAACAATAATATGTTGTGATGCCAATTAGACCAGATTACATGTGTCCAGTGGACGTGTGCAAAATGGACAGCTATGTATGGGGCGAGATTTTTTTTTGGGAACAGATTGCCCTTTTTTTTTCAGGTGAGAGTGGGATGTTGGGGAGGGATAGAAGGTATATTTGGGGAGGTAGGTTGGATAGGTTCACAGACAAGACAAACAAGAAGCATACAGGGGTGGTATATGACAAATGTGGGGGGTAGACACCTTGATGGGTAGGGGTGTTGGGAAATCAGAAGCCCATGAGCCTCCTAGTGGAAACAGTGGAACTGAGGTCCCCACCCATGGGCAATCACCACTGCACCTTCACAGCCCCGAAGGTGGCTGTGCTGGGGGCTGAGTTGCAGAGCCAGGCCGACCCTCTAGTTGCAACACACAGCCCTCGAGCTGGTGTAGCAGATCTCCAACCTCCCTGTGGAGCTCGCTACGCAACACAACCTGGACCTGGTGATGGGTGACAGGTTCCTGTCTGCGCCTATTCCCGGGGGGGACTATCCCCATCCCCTGATGTGGTTCCACCCAAAGGTGGTGCAGGACCAATGGATGAGGAGGCCCCGGGTTGGTCCCCAGACGTTCTGGTGCCCGGTGCCATGGTCAGCTGATGTGGGGCAGGTGGGTCTGCTGGGACAGGCCTTCCCAAACGTGGTATGGTGTTTAAATTTTATCATCATATGTGGGTTAGTAATAGTCAATACATTCCAGGGTTAGATATAACAGCATGCATAGATATTCCCATTAACCCAGACACTAGATACACAACAGCTGCATAGCAAATGGAACAAATGCATATATTGGACCACAGTGGTATTGACAACAGCATGCAGGTACATTGATGGCACCATGCCATCAATGTTGGAATAGTTCAATATACCACATGCATGGAAACAGTTTTAAATAATTTTCAACCGATAGTTCATAAACAGAACAGTGAAGTCATTACATAACAGTTGAGGTGGGTATGTAGTTTATTGTTGGAGATATGGTTGGGGGGACAGAAAAATGTCAATTAACTAGTATATTCCTGTAGTTCACATTACTTTCCTAGTCAGTGCTGTTATCTGTACATTACAAGTATTACAACACTATCCTATATCCTTAGTTTGGACAGTGCTATGGCTGTTTTCATCTTTATACATTAACTGGTTTTACCTGAAGTATACACCTCTTACCTGGTATACCTGTGGAGGAAATGTTTGTTAACACTAACTGTTTCTACACATACTTCCAGATTCCGGGTTGATGTTGTGCACATAGCTGTCCATCTCTTTCTGCACAGACTCTGGCCATGTCTTGTCCACATACAGGTGAACCAGGGCATATCTAGACTATTGCTCTCTTCAACCTTTAGTGACTTACCATACTCTTATATAGGCTTTCCTACACAGTTGTATTATGTGGCACAGTGTGGGTGACAGTGATCTGTAATACCTTATTATTCAGAGTAACTGCAACACTCACAATTCCATACAATGCCAGAGTAAACAGTACCAGTACAGTGTATCAAGGTTTTTATTTCTCAGCACAGTGTTTGTATCCGATGTACCTCTGGGAGCAATGTTTATTAGCACTACCTGAATGTTGCTACACAAAGTACCAGATTACACATTAGTATTATGCACATACATCTCACTCTGTTACTGTACACGCTCTGGTCACAGCTTGACAACATGGGGTGTAGATAGGACATACTTGGCTTATTACTCTCATAACAGTTTCAGGAGTTGCTAGAGTGACAAGTTTGTTCTCATAAATGTGTGACAATTAGTTAATTTCCCTGTTTGCTGCCTAAACATCTGGGATCATCCCACAGACTTCCCAGGGGGACAGGGTGACAGGCAGCAGATATGGGTCCATATACTGGACATTTTGGTCTTATCTGTACAGTTGTGGGGTATGATTCTGTATGCAGCCTACTTCTACTCCCAGGATTTAGACCATGGCTGTGTCTGCTACTGCCCATCAGAGTTGTGTATGCTATATAGATATTGCTGTATATCTCCTATTTGCTTTCTGTCTTATAATTCTCCTGTGGTTTTGCATTCTGACCTTATATAGGATTTCCTAGACAGTTATATTTTGTAGGACAGTGAGATTGACAGTGATGAGTAATACCTTATTATTCAGAGCAAATGCATTAGTCACAATGCCATGCAATACCAAAGTAAACAATACCAGTACAGGGTATCATTCTTGTATTTCTGGGCACAGTGTTGGTATCTGACAGACCTGTGGGAGAAATGTTTGTTAGCACTACCTGAATGTTGCCACACACAGTACCAGATTCCACATTACTATTATGCACATACATCTCACTCTGTTACTGTACACATTCTGGCCACAGCTTGACAACATGGAGGTGTAAATGAGACATACGTGGCTTCTTACTCTCATAAGGTTTTGGGGAGTTGCTAGTGTGCTGGCTTTGTTCTCATAGATGTGTGTTAATCAGTTGTATTCCCTGTTTGCTGCCTATACGTCTGGGATCATCCCACTGATTTCCCAGGGGACAGGTTGACAGGCAGCAGATATGGGCCACTTTACTGGGCATTCTGGATTTATCTGTACAGTTGTAGGGTATGATTCTGTATGCAGACTACTACCACTGCCAGGATTCGAACCATGGCTGTGTGTGCTAAAAATAAGACAGTTCATGTCTCAGATGCATGTGCTATTCAGATTTTGTTATCTGCCTTTTCACTGTTTTCATTGTGTCTTTCAGTTGTACTAAATGGCCTCTGGGGATTACACCAGTCATATACAGGCATTCCCACACATTCTATTTATGGTGCACAGTGTGGGTAACAGTGCTTAATACAACAGTATTATTACATGATTGCAAATCTATATTACCATATGATACCAGAGTATACACATGCAGTCCAGCAGTTAGACCTTTATTGTCAGGCTATTATGCTTTTATTTACATACAAACTATATGAGTCTCTTCCTGACATATTCTCCGGTGTATGCAGTACTTGCTTTAAACAATGCAGATTTTATACAGGCAATTCATTTACTAATACTTTTAAATTTATTTCCCATGACAGTACATGCAAGAGTATTACTGACCTGCCTCACATCACAACCTCTCCAGGCAACTTCTGTGGGCCTCCTGGTTTATGGCCCACTCATTTGCAGCTCTGGAGGACATAAGAGGAATATTTAGCCATACCTATCCATGATATACATGAGCTGGCAATTATTACACACATAATGGAATGATACTTACACACAGCTGGGACAGCCCCTGTCATTCTAGCCTCTTGGATCCACTGCTCCAAGAGGTCCCCCTTACGCCACTTCAGGTTGGCATAATGATGCATGACCTGCTCACCAGTTTGGGGTATGCCAGTGGCACTGGTGAGGTCACGGGTAAGATGGTCTCAGGCTTCCGCCTTATATTGGGAGCCCTGGTACTGGCCATGCAGCAGTCTCTGCTCATGGTCTTTGATAAGGAGTCCTGCCATGACTCTGGAGTCCTGGATGCACCAGTGCTGTGCCTGGAAGCACACACCTTCTCCCCTTTCTGCCATTGTGCCTGCAAGGGGAAGCTACAACCAGTTATGAGATGTATTCCCACCTGTTGGGTTTAAGTAGAGCTGATTTCCCACACTTTTCAGTGACTGGCCGGTTTTAAAAAGGCTAGGCTATGGGCAAACCTGCTTACCTAAGGCTGGCATTGTTTAAAGGGGTATACCACTGGGCACATTGAGTTAGCTGGCCTACACATTGCTTACACCTTCTAAGCTGGCCTGTGCAATGCTTAGCATTGCTTACATTAGACTTTGCATTATATTTTCATTTTGGCATTGATTTATTATTCATTACATCTTATATATATGCCTGGTATCCATGATTCATGTGTACGTACACTGTATGGGGTCCTTGTGTTTTATTGGGGACTTCAACACTCTGTTACAATTACACCTCATATCTGGGCTTACTGCTGTACTCCAGTTCACATATTTATGTTATGTAGTGGGTTATAAAACATATAACTGTATACTGATTCCTTTCACAGGTTCAGTTTGATTTTACTATAGTGAGGACTTGTTTGGTGATACCTCATTCTTCTGTACTGCTACGATGATTTGGTGGTCAACTACTGTGACAATAGTGTAAAGGGTCTAGGGTTCAAGACCCGCAAGGCTATTTATTTTGCTGCTGGGCAGAACAAGGGGCATTGGATACAGAGTGATTAAGGCACTTTTGAGCAGTTGTAAGTGGGTTTGCGCTTGTTTGGGTGAGGGTAAGCAATGTTAACCTCCGGTTAAATATGCTTACACAGAGTTTGCATCAGTATTGCTTAACCTATGTGCACAATGCTTACCCCCATGCAAACGGGCTTAAACTCATTTACTGGTGCTTAAATATGCTTACGACTACTGCTTACTGGTGCTTACACTTGCTTACTAGTGCTTACTCCCGCTTACAATTGCACTGATTTAGACAGTAATATCCAATGGTTCTTGGGAAGGTGGGGGATTTGGAAGCTGTATGGAGTTGTCATTCATTACACGTTTTACCTTCCATTTGTATCCATGATTCCTGTGTACATATACTGTATGGGGCACATGTGCATATCTTTGGACTTTGCAACGTTATGACACTGACACCTCATGTGCATTTAATGCAGCACTCCAGTTCACAAATATATGTTATTTAGTAGGTTATGCAACTAAATATTGGTCATAACATGATTTTCCATGGAAAATGGAATGTGCTGCAGTGGTACTTGAATAGAAAATGCCTGCTCATAAGGCAAATGCTCTGCCCACTACACTATTGCTATACTGCTTAATTTTCATGTATCTTCCATGTTATCCTCTTCAGCCATTTAAGCTGCATTAACCATAGCTAAGTGATGGGCACACCTTCGCACCTACTGTTAGCTTTAATCGGATTCATAATAAAAAAAATAGGTCTGTTTATTTGATTTGTATTTACTATTGCTGTTGTACACGTGGGGGAATGTTGCTGGGGATATGCGGACACCTATGAGTGGTCTCGCTCATTCCTTTGGCCTTTCTGCTATTCTTCATTGCAGGGGCATGTAAATTCTAAAAGCTCTGCTCTGAGACAAACCCCCTAAACTCTTACATGCTTTGTGTAAGATTAGTAGCTCAGGGAGCGTGCCTTCATTAATATGCATGGCGCGCTGCCGTCCTGCTCCTAAATGGCCGCTTCCGTGCAGGACTAAGCTAGTCCTGCACGGAAGATTAGTAAAGCTGGGGGATTAAATCCACTATTAAGCTGTCTCCATTCAAAAAGCTTGTCTATACACAGCTAATGATTAACAATAATATTTATTATACTCCTATTTTGAGTAAATTCCATCCTTAAGTCTCCCCATCCTGCTCATGTTGTTCGTTTCCCCACGCTGACCTTCTACATGTTTTATGGTTCTGCAAATATTCTCACAATCTTTGGTGCTCTCTTAAGGTACGATTAGAAAAAAATGGGTTACCAAAAATCAACCCTATCTTGAGAACTTGCTGTCCTTCACATTTTAGATCTCAAGCTTTCCAAATTGAAATATGTTCTAATCACCCTCTGCTCATTAATCAAACTATATATAACCAAAAACTGGCTGGATCACACCAAGGTTTCTTGGAAGGGATTTAGTAATATGGCAACCGAATATATATCCTCTCATAAACTAATTATAAGGAATATAAATAAACGAGCTTATGCCAGAAATTCTGGAAACTTCTCTTTAACTACATTCTTGGAGACTAGATAATAGAAATTGCGGAAGAAATCACCTGGAGTTTAGTACTTACTAAGGCCCAAGTTAATTTTTAAGCAATTAATATTTTTCTTTCAAATATATCTAGATATATTCTCATGAACAGTGTGACAACTGATTAGTACAATGTTTCTTGGATTCTTCTTTTTCACACGTCTTAGTAGCACTTCTTGTAGATATTGTATATAGTAATTAGTTAGAAATAGTAGTTCGTAGTTGTTTGGACTTATATGTGTAACTATTACTGTTGTACCCAAATCAAAAGTTACCTTATCTGTATTTGTTGCACAAAAATCCATAAAAATCTTTACTGGAAAAAAAAAAGAGTCCCCTTGAGAAGCTAAACCAATACCTATAAGAAACCACTGATTGGTAGCAATCAAAACTAAAACAAACTAAACCAGACTGGTATTATTATTAAGCATGTTTGCCCATTTATTATCAGACTTCAGAACAATTCATTGCTTTATAAAATCAATTATATATACTTGGCCAAACAAGTCATACAATAATAGAGAACCAATCATGTTCATTTCTGTACCCTAAGTGCTAAAACCCATCAGAATGAAACGATATCATTCAAGCCAGGACATTCTGAAATATTTAACTTAAACTGACATTTCAATTATTATTTTTCTAAAACAAATTTAAAACCTTCCCTTTCTGTGGCAATTAAGTCATACTTGGATATAAAACATTATCTGTTGCCCCCCCCCCCCACAAAAGGGCATGGAAGTTCTTAAATGCTTTGATCAAACCTTAAAGTTTTGTCAAAGAAAACTCTTGTGATTGTCATAGATTGCCAAGTGTACACTCTGCTTTCTCTACATAAAATCCTTATTTCTTTACTACCAATCATCCTTGTACAACCAGCCAGTGAAACGTATGTGACTTAATTAATGAATTTTTAATGATATAACCCATACGGATAAGTACCTGTTCTTTTTTGAGAAGTCTCTGCATTTCATTCACTTTATCCCCTGGTAATAAACTTTTCAAATAATGTGATTGTTTATTTACAAGCAATGGTTTGTTGCCTGGTACTTTAAATAATTCTGAATTACCTTTTAGGGTATTCCAGATCTTGTGAATGATTTCCCTAATGATCTTTGTAACTAAACTACAACTTAAGGACATAAATGAAGCTCAATGAATTGTTTCATGTGCTTGACCTGCCACATTACTTACCTCACCCTATAATCTCAAATAAGGTGCATATCTATCTTTTCTATGGCCATTTTACTTAATTAAAAATCTTATTACCTTTAATTTTCTATATTCTCTTTGTAGCAATATTTTTTGAAAATAATTTATTTTCCTGCATCTCAAAGCTCTTATAGTTTGATTTTCACAATGTTTGTTTTTACTGAATAATGGTGGCAATGTATGACATGTGGTATACATTCATGAAAATAAGTTTACAAAAAAGTTGTGATTTAAAAATAACAGCTGTGTAAGCAAACTTACTATAGGTTCATAGGTTCATAGGTAGGTATTAGGCTATCAGCCCAAGGGCCTAAGTAAGCCTAGCCAACAAAGTTCCCTGGATTACACCAACCCAAGAAAGTTAATTTCCTGTACCCCAGTCGAGCAGAGCCACAGAAGTGATCCCCGGGGTGTATTCCCTATTTTCCATCCACTCATCAAGATTTATCTTGAAGAGTGCTAATGAGGAACTTTGCTTAACATAGATGGGTAGCTTGTTACAGAGTATGGGAAGCCTCTGGAACAAGAATCTATCCCTCCAGCAAGTCCTGTTTATTGTGCTGACAAGGTTTAGGTCCCTAGAGCATGTAGTTTGGAGGGATTGGGATTTCTTTAGGTGTAGCATGTCCAACAGCTTTGGGTTTGACATAGCTTTATATGTTAGACAGAGATCACCTCGGAGTAGGCGATATGCTATAGAGTAAAGCTGGAGTTTTTTGAAACGATCATTGTAGGGCATCTGTTTATGGCCAGTAATTTTCTTTGTGAGGTACTTCTGTGGCCTTTCCAGCTGCTGCAGATGTCTTGTGAGGTACATTCCAAAAGGGGCATTGTACTCTATAATGGGTCTAATGAGTGTCGAGTAGAGGGTAACAATGACCTCTTTTTTCTTGGATGAGAACCCATTTGTGATGAGGTGTGCCATGTAGAAGGATTTCCTGACTACTGTGGCAATGTGATTATCAAAGGAGAGACTACTGTCCACCTGGGTCCCAAGGTCTCTTATCACACATTCGGTGTTAAGAAGACTGCTGCCTATGTGGTAGTTCATGGCTACAAAGTTTTTACCAAAGGGTATGACAATGCACTTTTTGGCATTGAGCTTGAGGCCATAGCTCTGACACCAGGCATCTGACTCAGTGAGACCTCACTGTAGGATGTCCACATCATTTGGGGATTCGACTATAGCTCCTAGTTTGCAGTCATCTGCGAACTTCATTAGCCAGAGGCCTTCTGTGCTAGCCTGTACTTCAGAGAAGTAGATACCAAACAAGAGAGGTCCCAGGATGGAACCCTGTGGTACTCCAGTTGTCACTGGTTTGAAGTCAGATTTGGAGTTTGCAACTTTTACAGTGTGGGTTCTGTCAGTGAGCCAGTTGGTAACCCATCTTGTGACATAGGGATTTATACCTAGTTTAGGTAGTTTAGCTATAATTCCAGAATGGGGGATGGTATTGAAAGCCTTGGCGAGGTCAAGATAGGCTGTGTGAACCACCTTACCCTCGTCTACGGCTTTGGTGACTGCCTCAAAGAAGTCGACCAGGTTCAGGAGGCAAGATCTGCTTTTTACAAACCCAAACTGGGTGGGGTTCAGAGTTTGAAGGTTACCAATGTCTTTGTTTATGAATTCCATGATGATACGTTCCATGGCCTTGCAGACTAGGCTCATCAGGCTAATAGGGCGATAGTTCCTAGGTTCAGTGGTGGCTCCCCCTTTGCGGAGTGGGATAACTGTTGCTGTGTGCTATTCAGTAGGCACAAAGCCTGATGTGAGGCTATGATTGAACATGGTGCTTAGGTGGGGAGCCAGTTCATTCTGAAGTTCGTGTAAAATGCAGTCTGGGATGTTGTCCAGTCCCATGGATGCTATGTTTTTGGCTTTAGAGAGTGCTGCTTTTACCTGTGAAGTTGTGATTACAGGTACTCTGCATTCTTCTTGTATAGATATGGGCCCTTTAGGGGGTGAGAGGGGGTAATGTTAGCACTGAAACTATCTGCCAGGATGTTGGCAATATCAGTTGGTTCTGTAATTTTTGTGCCATTGTGCTTTAACTCAGAGCAGATCTGGGTGTTGCCATTGAGATTCATGACATAGCTATAGAATGCTTTGTGGATGTCCTTAGAATCAGTGGCAATCTTGTTTTCATAGCTAGCTTTGGAGAATCTTATAAGGGATCTCAGCTTCTTGCTGAGGCTGACCAGGGAGCTCTTCCACTCATGGGATTTTACTCTCTTTTGCAACAAGTTCTTCCTTCTGTTGTAGAGTTTTTTTAATGCTGGGCACCACCAGATTGGCTTCATTTTTTGGAGGATAGCGTCTTGGTTCTGTTTGGGATAGCACGATCCATAAACTCATGTAAGTGCTTACAGAATGCATTTGTGTAGGATTCAGTAGTCGTAACTGTATTGTCCATCTGCATGGGTGTCATGATGTTCACCACTTCTGTCTTAAGAAGCATGAAGTTGGCTTTGGAGAAATTTTTTACCGTGGTTTCCTTAATGGGGGGCAGTGGCAGGATGTGGATATCAAGGGTGATTAGCTTATGGATGGATCTGAGCAACGAGGAGTTGAGTTCAGGTGTGGAACTCTGGTCACTCATGTTGGTAATTACTAGGTCTAGGATATTGTTTCCCATGGTGGGGTGTAGATAAGTTGTTCCAGGGCATTAGAATTTATGAATTCCAGAAAGTGCTGAGTAAAGGAGTTGGTACATGAGTAGTTTTCCCAGTTAATTGTGGGGTAGTTGAAATCGCCCAATATTAGGGTGTTTAGTTGAACCCTAATATTTTCCAGTATATCAAGAAAAGAGGAGTGGGAATCCTGGCGCATGGTGGGGGATCTGTAGCAAGCTACAATTTGGTTTGCAGTTTTGCCCAGAGTTAGTTGCACTTGGATAACCTCGGCTGCATTATGCTGAGCAACTAGCCTGAAGGTGTGGATATCCTTAATGAATATGGGCACACCTCCGCCTTTGGTGTTCCAGTCCAGGTTAGATGGCCAAACAGTATGGTATGAGTTACAGCCTGGTAATGAAGGGGTGCTCTCTGGATCCCTGAACCAGGTCTCAGTCACTGCACAGACATCAATGGTCTCCATTTTAAGGAGTGCCTCGAGTGAGAGTATTTTGAGATTTAGACCTTTATCATTGAGTAGCATTACCCTCAGTTTTTGCTTGCCTGTTCCTGTTATGGTGGTGAATTTGTCATTTTAACCTTGCCTAAAAAAGGCACTATAGGGGCGGCAAGAGCCTTTGCCAGTATCCAGAATACCAGGGTTGACAGGTGCAGGCCATCTCTGGCAAAGCATCGTGGTTTGTTGACCATGTCGTCCCAGGCAGACAGATACTGGATCCCCTTAGAATGACACCAGAAGCTTAGCCAATTGTTGAAGCCAATCATTTTGTCCTTGTACTGCGGTATCATTCTGCATGATAGCAGGATGCTACTCAGGGCTAGGGTCATACCTGCCTGGGCTATAAGATCAGAGAGTTCTTCCATGTCTCTTTTCATGTAGTCCAGGGAGGTACGTCTCAGGTCATTCACACCAACATGGACAATCACAGTCATATTTGTACTTGTTGTGGAGTGACCTGAGTGCGTGGGTTATGTGGTGGATCCTGGCACCTGACAGGAAGCTGACAGTGACCTTCTCCTTGTTTAGCCTGGTGAGTGGGACATCAGTGTGCCTGACTATAGAGTCACCTATGACTAGTGTGTTGGGTACATTGTTTTGCCTTATGGGCTATGGTTGAGTGGCACATTGAGTCTGTGGGCTATGTGTCATTTGGGTTGTTTTGGTGGTGGGAGGTTGCTTGTGTTTCTGCTTTGGAGGACTCTGTTGCTTGAGCTGATTATGATTATTACTGAGAGCCTCCATGAATGTTTTTGTGTTTTTATGTGTGGATTTTTGTGGTGTAGGTTTAGTGAGACTATGTGATGAGTGTGGTGTGGTGCAAGTGTTTACCTTCTCCTCTTGACTGTCAAGTTCAGTCTTGGTTGGAGAGAGTTTACCTCCAGTTTGATAACAGTAGATGTTGCAATAATTACTGCTGCAGTAGCCTTAGCTACATAGCTATATCCTGCCAAGAATATTACAGCCAGCCAGCTTCCCAAACTTCAAAGCACATTCCATGTGTTCAAACCATTAGGCAGCTAGAGCTGAGCTGCCTAAAATGACAAGTTTGAATGCTAAGCCCTTCAGAGCTTTTAGACCAGCTAAGAGAGCAAGGAAGGGCTCTGAGAGGACATAGCAAGGAGTAATACACACACTATATATATTATTGTATAATATACATGTATGTATTATGTTGAATTTTTATATGTTTTGGATGAATGTTCACTTTATATCCATAAATTATTGAAAGTATTTGTATAATGGTTTTAGTATGACATTTATTTATTTTTTAGTCAGTTGTAGTTGTTGTTAAGGTGAGTTGTTGTATATGTTTGTAACAGGTATTTTTATATTTAGTTAGTATCTTTTTAAATATGTTTATATCAACATATCAATTTTATTTAGAAAGCTTATATATATATTTTAATTACATCATTACATATCTTGTTATATATTTATATATGCTTTTATTCATTTTTGTTGCAATTGGTTCATTTTATTTTATTTAGTTAGCACCTGATGTTTTTTATTTACCTATGGTAACATATTCCTTTTGTAATGAATTGCTAAAGGATATGACGTTACAACAGAAAATATACACATAGTTTTTGATGTACTTCATTTATGATAGAATGCACTTGTGGTTGGGTCTGAATGTTAACTGGAAGCCTTTTTACTGTGATTTGTGGATTTAATAAAATAGTGTTAATTTTAACACTGTCCCCCAGATTCACTAATCCTCTGTGTAAGACTTAATAAGTCTTACTCAGAGGCTGCAGTTGAATGGTTTGACATCAGCGTCCCATGAATATGCATGAGGGCACGCTGACTCAACCGTGAATCTTACACGGACCGTGTAAGAAAGCAGGGGGCGTGTCCGACTGCCGAGCAGTCTAAATGTCCACTCCCCTGCAAGTGTTTTAAAATGAAACAAAGCACACACACAAGAGCGAGTCCGCTCAAATGTCCCTGCACCCAACACCACACTCCCTGATATTGTAAACCCCTATCACAGTTCTAAAACGCAAAACATTAAATATATTTTTTAAATCCCCAAAATAGCTGCCCGTATTTGCACGTGTGTGCGCGGGTGTGCCCATTGCTTAGCTAGAGTTAGCAATTCTAACATGGAAGAGCATAAGAAAAAATGTTAATGCAAATCACACCAAATAGCAGTAGCATAATGGTAGAGCATTTGCACAAAGAAGAGGCATTCACGGTTCGAGTCCCACCACTCCCCTTCGCATTCTTTTTTGAAATCAGTATATGAAATAATACCTGACAAATATGTTTAAACATTACCAAAAAGCAGTGAAATGGACAATGTATCAGTGAATAAAATAAATATTTTAAAGGATCCTTATATAAAATTGCCTGCAGTTAAGCAGTGCTTCACCCAGCGCAATAGAGTTGCCCGTAGTTGAATAGCGCTTTACCTAGTGCAATAGAGTTGCCCATTGTTTCATGGCGCTTTACCCAGCACAATAGAGTTGCCCATAGTTCAATGGCACTTTACCCAGCGCAATCTGTTTGTGCGGACGTGCGCGGATGTGCGCGCTGCACCAACCCGGGCACCGTAGGGCACCGAGGAGCAACATAGAGCAAAGTTGCTTAAATGCAGCCACACACCCCTAGCCTGTCTGGATAGTATGAAAATAAAATGAATGACAAGAATCGAACCCAGGACTCTGTGCATCAGAAACAAAGTACAGAACCACTAAGCCATGACAACATAGGTAAAACAGCGACTATTAACAGTCATATACGTATGAATGGTAGTTTAATCATTACTAAGCAGGTCTGCAGTCAGCCAAGAATTTTACAAAATGGCCAATCACAAAAAAGTGCGGGAAATGTGGCATATTTAAGCCCCACAGGTGGGAATACACACCATAGCTGATTGTAGCTCACATCTGCAGTTAGAATGGCTGGTGTTGGAGAGGGAACACACTTCCGAGCACAACGTTGGGGCATCAAGGAGTCCAAATACATGGTTTGGCTCCTTGTCCACCGTCACGAGTCAATACTCCTGCAGGGCCACTTCCAAGGGACGGAGTACAAGGCAGAGGCTTGGAACCGGTTAGCTCGTGACCTCACCAGTGCCACAGGCATTCCTCAGACTGGTGAGCAGGTCTGTCACCACCATGCAGACCTGAAGCGACAAAAGCAGGACCGCCTGAACCAATGCATACAGGAGGCCCGTGGGATGAGGGATGCCCCACAATTGAGTATGTAGCCATGGAATTCAGCATGTAAGAATTGATAATGGAGTATGTATAATGGATAGGTATGTCTCAATATCCCTTCATTTACTTTACAGCTGCAGGTGACCGTGCTACGAATCAGCAAGCCTATGCTGATAGGCTGCTAAGGCTGCGCCACCAGGCAGGTTAGTGATTATTCTGCATGTATTGTTATATAAAATATGGGAGAGAGCATGAAAGAAAGTATTGTAGTCCAATAATACAGCCATAAAATTGCCTGAATAAGTCCTCTGCATATACTGTCAGATAAAAACGTCAGAGAGGCAGAAAAAGAGTGTAGAAATCCATTAAGAAAGGTAACATATGTCTGGAATAATATCTCTGCAGGCACTGTTATATAAAATAAGTGAGTGAGCCTGAAAAAAGATTGTTCTAACCTATTAATAAAGGTATTATATGTCTTGAACATGTCTGCCATATACACCGTTAAAACAAATAAAGGAGTGAGCCTGTGGAAAAGTGTGTAATGTCATTAATAAAGGTCTAAAACACAGAGTGTGTCTGTGTCACAGAGTCTGAAATGTTGTTGTACCCTTGCAGTATACAAACAATACTGTTTGAAAAGGTGCTGGCAACCCAGAGTTGTGCAGTTCCATATAAAGTGGGTGATGGAAGTACTAGTAGCTGTGAAACATATATACAGTCCACAATAGGCAGTTACTGGCTGGCATGAATGTGTAAACCTGGCACACGTATAGCATGTTATTTTCTCCCCAGAAATGTGAGTGTGTGTCAAGAAATGCAGGGTTCTGTACAAATCGAAGTGAAAATGTCATGTGAAAACATCCCAAATATGTAGATAAAGAAATATAAATGCAATCAAGAAATATGTAGCAGTAACATCTGCATCCTGGACAGTTAGTATGTCAGATATAGGTCAGGCATATATTGAACTAGCCAAACCCAGTAGACAACCTAATGCATGGTGGCAAGTGTAATAATACAGGTAGGGGATATACACTTGCAGTCACTAGGAATGTAGTGTAGACTAAAAGGTCATTATAAGATGTTAACCGAGGTTTTTTATACACCCTACTGTATGTGCATAAACCATGCAATTCCACACCTCAATGGGTATGTGTAATCTTAAATATTTGTTGGGACATATGTCCTATTGTTCTATAAATATTTGCATTCACATTGATGCATGTGCCCTGTTTAAACACCACAATCATGGTGGACTGTTGCTACCAAACATCCCTGCATGCTGTTGGAATAACCACTGTGGTTCAATATATACATGTGTTATGCTTGCTGTTCAACTGTTGTACCCTTGGTGTGTTGGGTTAATGGGAATATTATTGCATGCTGTTGCAATTAATCTGGAATGCTGTTTTGCTTATGTTGTAATTAAACACACCTAATCACAGAATGTATGGGAAGGCCAGTCCCAGCGGATCCACCTGTCCCTCCTCAGCCGGCGAGTGCACCTGACACCAGCAGGTTCGGTGCCCAGCCCGGGCTCTCCTCCTCCATTGGTCCTGTGCTACCTTCAGGCGTAGGCGCTGCAGGGGATGGGGCTCGTCCCCCTGTGCAAGCGCGGGCGGAGAAGGGCCACCTGTCACCCTTCAAAGGGTCCAGGCTGTGGTGCGTAGGGAGATCCAGTGTTCAGTCGCTGATCCCCTATGCCAGCTTGAGGCTAGAGTGGCGTGTCTCACGGGTGAGCCTGCCCATCCTACGCAGCCCCCAGCACAGCAACCCTCGGGGCTGTGAAGGTTCAGTGGTGACTGCCCATGGGTGGGGATCTCAGTTCCACTGCTACCATCTGTGGGCTCATGGGCTTGCGATTTCCAAACATCTGACCCCGTCAATTGTGTTCACCCACCCCATGTGTCATACACCGCCCCTGTATGCGTCTTGTCTGTCTTGTCTGTTCACCTTCCCAACCTACCTCCATGGACATACCTACTTCCTCTACCTCACTTCCCACTCTCACCTGAAAAAAAAAAAAAAAGGGCAATCTGTACCCACAAAAAAATTACGCCCCATACATAGCTGCCCATTTCGCACACATGTCCATCGGACAAACATGTAAGCTGATAATTATAACTGGCAGTACAACATACTTTGTTGTCCTCACCCCTCTCCCAGGGGTGGAAGGTTTCACATTTCCCTCCAAATTCATTGCATATGCACAGCTGTTGCTGTTAAAGAAATGGGCAGCTATGGACCTTCCCTACACCTGTCCTGCACATCCCGAGCTTGTTTACCTACTGTGTGTCCCTCTTTGTGCCCCCTTTTTCACCACTTTCCTATCTCCTCATTTTCTTTTCTTTAAAAGAAATTAGCATGGGGGTTAGCGGGAGTAAGCACTTTTAAGCAGTGGTTAGCGGGTTTGCACCAGTGTTCGCATGTGTGCGCTTAGCTAAGCGTCGTGCAAACCCACACAAACCTGCTTACAACTGCTTAAAATTGCCTTAGTCACTCTATGGCAGGGCCCTTGTACTGCTCATCAGCAAAATAAAATACCCCTGTCAGTCTCTAACCCCAGAACTTGGACTCACAAGACTGCAGGAAGTACCACTAAGCCACAGCAGATATGCAATAATGTGGTGCTGAAAGAAATATATCAGGCATTACAATGAGTGAATGTAAAGGGTGAATAGGAATGGCATAACACAAATCTTGTTCTGTGGCCCTTAACCAGCAAGTGTTCTGGAATTGCATGACATGATTGTGAAAAGAGAACCAGCCATGCTAGTAGGGAATAATGTTACAGTAGCACCTTACAAACCCCACACAGTATCAGAACAGGATAAACACTGGCATATTTGAATAGGTCAGAGGCCAGACCTCCCAACTGTGACTGATTTACAGGGTTGTCCCTGATTTGCAAACAAATGTTAGCTGTGCCCCTCTGACTCCCTGTGAAATGTACTAACACTAGGCAGAAAGGTGGGGAATCTCACTTAATGAAAAATGTCAATAAGTGAGAGCAGACACTGCTTGCATGTCAGAAAAGGTGTAGTAATACATATGCTCTGAATCACCCAAAGTCTCAACAGAAAATATCTGAAATATATCACCGGTGCATCCTACTTATATGTTCCTTCCCCTGAGGCTGTTCAAATATTTACCTGAGAGTATCTGAGGCCTGGAAGTGTCAGAAACACACAGGCATATCAGCTTGTCTGCTGTTACACACTCAGCAAATAGCTGTAGAATGAATTCCACAAGCATGCACGTATGTAGGAGTACACCACAGAAATATCAAAGGATGTAGCCATGTACTGCTAGCAACCACCTGTGACAATCCCATTGTTCAGGTGCTGAAGAGACTGGTGTGGTACACAGTCAAAGGATACTAGGCTAACCTCTGTCTACCATCTGGATATGTCCACAGGTGGGAGCTACTGAGACAGACTACTAGCCTTCATAGACTAACAGGTACACATCAACTCTGCATGTTCAGCAAGATAAACAGCACACGATAATAAATAATGTTCTTCGCAGTTCTGCACCCCTACCCAAAAGTACCATATACCTGTGTAGTCAGGCACACCCACGGGTGTAGGTAGGCATACACAGTACTGAGATATGTCCAGTTGTCCTGAGCAGACTGTGCTAATGTCAACACAAACAAACCACAA
Organism: Protopterus annectens; assembly: GCF_019279795.1. Lineage (NCBI taxonomy): Eukaryota > Metazoa > Chordata > Ceratodontiformes > Protopteridae > Protopterus > Protopterus annectens. Next base: position 318,283,025 of record NC_056732.1, on the reverse strand, counting down.
ACTGTTCAGAAGTGAGTAACGTACTAATGACAGTATAGCAGTTCACAAACAGTGCATGCGCCTGATATTCATAATTGGTAGTACAACATACTTAGTTGTCCTCACCCCTCTCTCAGGGGGTAGAAGGTTTCAAATTTCACTCCTAATGTATTGCATATGCACAGCTGCTGCTGGTAAAGAAACGGGCAGCTATGGACCTTCCCTACACCCATCCTGTACATCCTGAGCTGGTTTCCCTACTGTCTTCCCCTCTTTGTGCACCCTTTATCACCACATTCCTATCTCCCCATTTACTTTTCTGTGAAAGAAATGAGCGTGGGGGTTAACGAGAGTAAGCACTTGTAAACAGTAGTAAGCGGGTTTGCACCAGTGTGCGCATGTGTGCACTTAGCTAAGCATCGCGCAAACCCACTTACAATTGCTTAAAATTACCTTAGTCACTGTGTATGACAGGGCCCTTGTACTGCTCAGCAGCAAACTAAAATACCCTCATCAGTCTCGAACCCCACACCTTGGACTCAGCAGTCTGCATGAAGTACCACTAAGTCACAGCAGATATAAAATAACTTGGTGCTGTAAGAAATATATCATGCATTACAATGAGTGAATGTAAAGGGAAAATAGGAAATCCATAGGAACACTTTGCAATAACTACAGTTGTATGCCAGTTAATTCTCTATTTCGAAAAGAAAGTACATACTCCCATGTATCCAGTGTTAGTATTAGGAGGTGTGAGTAAACTTACACACTGAGAAGAGTGCACTGGAAGAAGCAACAGTCAGGTTTCAGTACAACATGCATATCACTGGCTACAACCCTAGCTTCAGATATGAGACATATACCAACCTTCTGACTGAGACAACAGTGTCCACAGCAAACAAGCATGGGCCCCACCTTGCACAACTGAAAGGGCTACGCCTACCTAACCTAGCATTTTATAGCAGTGAGTACTGCAATTACCACACAGCAGGTTGCATGCAATTACTAAATGGTAGGCACCAATTGGTGCAGAGGCCATCACATGCACATGTGCAGATACCTAGAAAAGCAGCCTGTACTTGCTGTTCACACATGCAATAATATCATTGCACCAACTGAGAGAGAGAGAGCAAGAGAGACATACAGACAGAGACAGACATGCAGACAGACAGACAGACAGACGGAGACAAACAGGCTGTAAGAGAGAGACAGTGAAAAGAAAGACCAACACACAGAGGAAACCAAAACCAAAAAAAAAAAAAAAAAAAAAGCAACAGTTACAACAGACGGAGGTGAGGAATACAAAGGTAAGGTATGTACCAGATATGTATTTGCAGGCATCCGAATAATGTGTCTGAAGGGTACTCTACATACTGTGAATCATTCATATGTGGCAGCAGTCCGTATCTGTATGTATATGCACATGTGCATAGGGCAAGGGACATACTGCAACTGTTAGTGAAGGCTGGACATATATATGTTGTTGAAGGTTGATATGTGCACAAATGTATGTAGGTTGTAGTGTCTGGCATTCAAGACAGCAAGCAGTGCTGGTATATGTCATGTGGTGGTTAAACGCTGTGGGACTGAGCTACAGGCAGTGAGGCCTGCTACAGCTATATGGCCTGAGGACAGCAACATGCATTCTGCACAACACTGTGCAATATTATTACATAACCGTATGTCTCACAATTGTTGCATAATTGACACCCCACCAAGAAAGGTGGGCAGTATATGTGCCTATATATGCATCTAAATGTACAGCAATGGATGTATACATGCATGTGTGTATATATATATATATATATATATATATATATATATATATATATATATATATATATATATATATATATATATATATATATATATATATATATATATATATATATATATATATATATATATATATATATATATATATATATATATATATATATATATATATATATATATATATATATATATAATTGATATATAAATATAGATATATACATATATAGCTATATATAGATATATATGGATATATATATAGATATATATAGATATATATGGATATGTATAGCTATGTATAGCTATGTATATATATGTGTATATATATATATATATATATATATATATATATATATATATATATATATATATATATAGAGAGAGAGAGAGAGAGGGAGACACGGGGTCATATGTACTGCAACAGGTGCCTGTTGACCAAGGCATGGACTGAACACCAGTGTTGGTACTGCAGTGCCATACCCCATCCCAAAACACTTTACCCAGTAACTACCACATAGGTGGTAGCCTGCCTAACACTGAAGGTGTCAGAAGGGAACATGGGACACAGGTGGACAATAGCCTCCCCTTTGATAATCATAGTGCCACACTAGTCTTGTAATCTGTCTACATGGTACGTGTCATCAGAAAAGGTGTGTCATCTAGGGAAATATAGGCAGTGTTCCCCTCTACTCATCACAATGCCCCATGTGGTATGTTCCTCACATGACAACTACAGCAAGTGGAAAGGCCACAGACATACCTCACAAAGAGTAATACTGCCCTCAAACACATGCCCTATGCAGACTGACTCACAAAACCACAGCTGGAGTGAGTTGCATACTGCCCACCCAGAGGTTACCTCTGCCGGACATACAGAGGTATGTCACACCCATAGAAGTCAGCCAACCACCATGTCAACACCTCACAATCCCTCCGGGCTACATGACCTAGGGCCCTAATCCTCACCACCTCACTAAACAGCACATGCTGGAGGTACAGGTTCCTATCCACAAATATGCAATACTCTAGACTAAACCACCCAGCATTAACAAACAAGGCTCCTCATTAGCAGATATCATACATACCCCTGATGATTGTTTGGAGATAGGTAATATGCCCTGGGAGTCACCTCTGTGTATCCGGTTGACTGGAGCATGTGAAATGACATTACATGTGTGTCAAAGGCCAGGGTAGCATATGGCTAGGCTGCTCTAGGCCCTAGGGCCAATAGCGTATTACCTACCTATGACACAATGCACACACACATGTACTCAGTGCAATACCTGCTATGTGAGGTGGAATGAGTGTGACAGTGAATGTGTGCAAGGTCTGTAAAGGTGTGATAGCTTAGTGTGAGGTTGTTTCTGTCATGGTAGTTTGTGTCCTAGGTGTCAGGCCAGAGAAAGATTTGTCAGTTATTGGGATGCAGATATAGTAGGATGGCATATGTTGTGATGTAGTTCCTTGTGTACGACTGTGGTGTCCCATTGTAGGCTGAAGCAATACATGTATGCTCAGTAATTGGTACTGCTGGTGAATACAGCTCACATATGAACTGTTGTACTACCTGAAGCTGTAGGCCTAAACAGCACAGTATGCTGTATGTTCACATTCACTGGTAACACTGTCTTGTGTGTTTCCTGTAGTCTGCACAGATTACATACCTCAGGCATAGGTATCTGTATGTAGGGGCACACAGTACTGTAAGGTACACAGGTAATGCTCATCTGTGTCGGCATACATTTGTGTGTTGTATGTATGTCTGATGTGTGTGTAATGATGCATGTACCATGCCCGCAATCACATGTGTGTTACAGGGTATGTGTGTGTACCTAGCAACATGTATACTCTGTTATGGCAGTATGCCAGCTATATTAACAACCGTGCACATATGTTAGGTAGGGGTATGGCATCAACGACTAGGGTGGTTTACTGGTAATAATGTAAATGTACTTTACATTCATTGCATTGGATGACATATTTCTTCATGCATTAACTTGATATATACCCCCGTGGCGAGATTATGCATTGTATCCCAAACAGTGTGCCGAGCATTGGTGTATACTGGTTTGTTATATGGAGTGTGGCAGGCACTGTCAGCCAGTTGTGGGCTGAGCACTGATATGTGGTATTGAACGTGTATATCCTCTGACAGACAAACAGATGCTATATATGGCAGTTAAGTGATATCTGTACTTAATAATGTTAAGTGTGCCACATGACTTGCTCACACATATTTTGTTTAATTGTCTTCCAGGGCTATGGCTCATCAACGCAATCCATCCTAAACAGCTGCGGAGGAACAGGAAATACATAACAGCCTGGTGCAGCACTATACACTGCTGTTTTCCAGGGCCAGCCAGCACCAGCATGAGCGTACTGCACTGTGGCAAGATCTTGTTCATTGGGTAAATGACATAGGCATGCATAACCGGACATATGAGCAGGTACGCCATCACTGCAGTGATTTAATTAGACATGTCCTTTGGTGTGCGTCTGATATCCATAGACAACAGCTTGCCATAGGTGGTGAGGCGGCCATACACCCCCCCCCCTCACCAGAGTGGAGGAGCTGCTCCTAAGCATGGTGGCTCCTGGCCTACAGCAGCAACAGCATCACACGTGTCATCATGGAGGCCAGAGCCACCCAGCATGATGACATGGAGCATGCAGGTAATATGCCCTAGCTGTAGACTACTGTTACCTGTATTGTTAGGATATGCATATGTGAGATGTGTACTGTGTGTTCAGCAGTTGTGCTGCCTATTGTGTGCAATACTGATATTTGGAATAGTATCTGTACACCTGTGACTGTTGACTGTTGTTCTACTGTAGTTTAGCACACTCACAGTAGCAATGCCACAGTTGTGGCCACTGACAAACTGTGTCATATTCTTGTAGGTCCCTCTGGTGTGACAGCAGGGCAGATGATACATGCTGGTGAGTGTGTTAACACTTTAATATTGGTAATGACATGTGCATTTCATATGTGAGGTGTAGGCCATGTACACGTAACACACCTACGCATAATGCATGCTGTGCATGTTTGCCGTGAGACATTAAACATCTCAGTAAAGTCAGTAGCTGCCTCAATCACATGCAATGCACAGAGCAGCAGACACATTTGTGGCAACACTGTACTGCGCATTGGATATGCATAGTTGCTACAGCTGTACACAACAGAACATGTTTATCATACGCAGGACATGAAAACATGCTACATTTGGCATTACCACATACCCGCTGTAAGGTCACACTTCAGTATCTCACATGTCATGCACACACACATGATGTACCTCAGGGGTAGAGGCCTATCATGGGGCTGTGCAACACTATTCAACACATAACACAGTCATGTTAGGCAATGCTCACTATCGGGCACCTCACACACCCATGTACAAAGTGGCTGTGTAATTGTGAACGTAGCCACGGCACTGCAGTTCAGGTACAGCATGATAGGCATTGGTCTTGCACTCATTAGTTGCTGTGAGTGACCACAAGATGCATGATGATGATGGCACAGGGTACTACACCCCATCCAGTTACAGTGACCACAGTACTACTCATAGCAGTCATTGCTGTGCACTGCTATGTTGTGTGTGTGCAAACATATGCACCTATACACAATATGCATAGCATGTTGTGTGTGTGCTTACATATGCCAGTATACACAATATGCACAGCAGTCGCCATCTGAACAAAGTGTTGCATATATGGCCTGGAATGCTAGTGGATGTATAGGTCACATGACACAATGGGTATGTGTGGTGTTTAATGTTGCAGTCATGTAGCATGCCATGCCATGGCTGGCACCGACATATCTGCAATATGTCCCACACTCACCATAACCACTGTACACTGGCCATGTCGAGCATTGGGATTCCTTCATGTCAACATGCACCACTCATCCTGTGTGTGTACATAGCAGGCATGTGCTACACCTGTGCCCACTATTATCTGCTATGGACACAGCCACTGTACTCAGACATGGAAATCTATGTGTCACACAGATAACACATGCAGCCATGGCATGTATACCTGTGAGTGATGGAGCACAGGGCATTGCAGAGCTGATAATACTTGCACAGCAATGTTGTGTCCAGGTACACATTGTTTTCCAGGGTGTAGCCACTCACTGAACAACTACACAGTTGCATCAAAGCCATGTACACTGCCATGAAATAGGGGTGCCTACACTTGCACTGCATGGTCTTGTGCAACACATATTCTGCATGCTGACATGTGTGTGGTGACAGTTTGCCTTGTGATACTGGCACCCACCTTCACCCACTATAGAGTATGTGTTGGATTGCTGGTGCGTGTGTGTGTATGTGCTGTAGTGAGGAGTGTATATGTGTGCATGTGTGCATGTGTGCATGTGTTCATGTATGCATGTGTTCATGTGTTCATGTGTGCATGTGTGCATGTGTGCATGTGTGCATGCATCATGTGCAGACTGTAAAGTGTGGTTCCTGTCTTCCTCTCACAGGTGCTGAGTTAGGGGTGGCTGAAAGCAGCAGGGAACCTGAAGCCACTGCCACGAATAGTGGTGATGATGAGACATGTATTCTGGCACAGGAAGGTTTGACAGGGTCTGACGTTGGTCCGCCAATCGACAGTACACAGTGTTCAACCCCATCTATGCACACACTCATACTGCCAATACATCCTTCATCACCAATGGCCATAGGCGAGGGACAGAATACAGTTGGCATTGACCATGAGAGTGTGGTACCCATGGCAGTTGCATCCCCTCACAGCAGCCATAGCCGGATTCCTGGAATGGTACCACATAGGCGGAGGTCCAGGGGTTCTCGAGGAGCACTGCTGGTCGTATTGCCCCTGGCAGACGTGCCCTCACAGGTCTTACAATGTCCAGTATGTTCTGGGCTGTAATGCAGGCTTAGGCACATATGGAACGGTACACCAGACAGGGACTTAGGGCACAGAGGGCCCATTACACCGCTATCAATGACAGCATCTGTGATCTTGCTTGTGCCATCCGGAATTACACCGAGGTCATTGATAGATGCTGGGGGGAGACAGTAGATGCCCTCCACAATATGTCTTCCATGAGCCAGGACCATGCAGGATGGCTGTGACGTCGACGTGGACACATGCCAGCAACAGCTGGCAGTGGTCGCGGACGGCCCACAGTTCACAGCCGCTCCCATAGTGGCAGTTCCAGTCCCAGCCATGCTGGGGCTGGCCTGTCCATTGACCGTCCCAGTAGACCACGTGCACGTGGCTCTGGCCAGTCCTAGCAGGGACGTGGGTCCAGTCGTCATACCTCTGCCTCTGATGACAGTACCCAGTCGGGGTTGGTACCCGATACTGTCCGTAGCACCCCTGCCAGGCACAGGTACTGTGTCCGTGGCCAGAGACAGTGATCTGTACAGCCTAACAGGTACAGTCTGTGGCTGTCCCACAAACTACCATAAATGGCAGCCACATGGTGGAGCTGTGTGCATGTAGACACACACACATTAACCAAACAACTAGGGCTCACACATACACACACACATTACATCAACATTAGCCCATGCTGTACTGTTGTCCCTCACACACACACACACACACACACACACACACACACACACACACACACACACACACACACACACAGACATGCCGATTGGATGGGTCAATGTCAGGCTCTGGCAAACAACAACACACCCTGTGCATATGATGATACCTGTGTCGCCTCTTGTCATCTGTAAAATTGATGCAGGAACAGGCTAACATGGTGCTGATGCACAGGGTGACATTATAGCAGTGTTGCAATATTAGCAAGTTGTCAACATGAAAGTGTAAGACATCCTTGTAGGTATGTCTGAGCAGGTATTATGCATCAAAGCTCTGATTGTCAATGTAGCATTGTTTATACCACTGTTAGGTCTGAGTATGTATTGTCCACCCATGTGCCACTTGGCTGAAGTGTAATGTGTTACCAGCATGTGTTAGTGAGTGGACAGTACGTGTGTGATGTGTGCAGTACAGATTAGCAAGTGTACATCTGAGAACATGGTGGGTGCGCACTGTCTGCATGTACGTGCATGGTGGACACATGGGACATGTGGCATACCCTGTTGCACACATTGTTAACATCTCATAGTAACTTTCAATGGCCAGTATGCATTCTACTACAGTTATGTACTAACATGGGTCCACATGTGTGTATGTCATGGGTTGACACTATGCTGTGGGTGATACTGTTAATATCTGTCAATGATTTGCAGTCTGATAGTATACACAAACTCAACAGCATGACTATGAGCAATCATTGGATGATGTCCTGACAAATGACACACAGTTGTAGGGAACTCAGTAACAGTTGGATCCTTCTGGTACTATACTCTAACACTAACCAGTGGTATTGACTGCCACCCATTCCTGGGATGACACCTGTTTGGCATATAGCCCCCTTAGGTACATGCAAACACACTAGGGATGTGTCCATCCACATCTGGAAATGCATGCATTGACCTACAATGCATTCCCTGGATGGGATGCATATTCTACACAAGGGTATCATACAGACAGACACCTGTTGTCTGATACATGCTGTATAGCAGTAAGCCGGCTATGGCATAGTCATCCACATTTACTATACATATTATCCCATCAGTACCACATCGATGGTAGACCTCAATATGTATGTTGGGTACCAATGTGTACATACAGCCTCATGTCATGTCATGTGTCCCTTGGTATCCACATATCCATAGGTATTGTGGAGTCCCTCGGTGTATCACATAAGACATTAGAGGCCTGAATGCATATTCACAAGGCAGTTGTACACCTATACAGACTGTCCATTATTGCCAGTTGTTGTTGTGTATGAACATGTCTGACATATACCCCAGGCATATACCCTCACTCACACTACTCTTTAGTAACTGTCATGGGTGTGTATAGCACAGATGACCTTGGCCACAGATCACAACAGTGGATGGCCTTGTCACATACATGCATATGTGACCTACAATCTGAGAAGCAGCAGCACAACCTGTCAATGGAAACAGATGTATTCATGTAGTATGCAGGCTTCACACCTATGTACTGATTGAGGGGGCATGTACACATATATATTTGCCATGCAGATACCTGATGTGTGCAATGCGCTTACTGTTTTAATCATAATATGTCCTACCACAGTAAAACCAAAACCCACAACACACTGTCAGTGTTTGGAGGATTCAACCCCCTACCTAACTATGTTATGATACTAGCAAAAAATGCATCAACACGGCGCGCTATTTGCTTTACTGATGGGTTTCCCTTCTCCATCTGTATTTGTAGGATGGTGACATCATCAGACTTTCCAAAGAGGAATGTACCTCTTTTAGTGAGTTTTCCCAGTCTCCAAAAAGGGAACTCCTCTCAAAGGTAACTGCACACATACACAGTCAGTGTTTGCAGGCTTCAAACCCCTACCTAACTATGTTATGATACCAGAGAGAGACACATTAACACAACACGCTATTTGCTTTACTGGCTGGCTTCCTTTCTCCGTCTGTATTTGTAGGATGGTGACATCATCAGACTTTCCAAAGAGGAATGTACCACTTTTAGTGAGTTTTCCCAGTCTCCAAAAAGGGCAAAAGGAAACTGTACACATACACAGTCAGTGTTTGCAAGATTCAAACCCCTACCTAACTATGTTATGATACTAGAAAGAAATGCCTTAACACGGCACGCTATTTGCTTGATTAACTGGCTTCCCCTTCTGCTGTATTTGTAGGATGGTGACATTATCAGACTTTCCAAATAGGAATGTACCTCTTTTAGTGAGTCTTCCCAGTCTCCAAAAGGGCACTGCTCTCAAAAGAAACTGTACACACACACACAGTCAGTGTTTGCAGGATTCAAGCCCCTACCTAAGTATGTTATGATACTAGAGAGAGAGAAGCATTAACACGGCATGCTATTCGCTTTACTGGCTGGTTTCCCTTCTCCTGCTGTATGTATAGGATGGTGACATCATCAGACTGGACATGGTGATGTGTGTACACTTTGTTTTATGCCATTCCAGGAATGGTCCATGTGGGTCAGCAGGTGTCAACAGCTTGAACAGGACCTCATAATCCTTACCTTGTGTGATTTATCTGTGGACACATTGACATTCCTTCATATGTCAACACATATTTATGCACGGCTTGTTGGTTTTGTGGATACTACATGTGTCTGGGATGTTGATAAAGGGCTATTCAAAGTCTATGTGAGACATGTGTAGCTGTGTTCAGTGATGTATGTCCTGGGTGGCTGCCTTGCAAACAGTCTAGCATGTTTGGGAACCATGATCCGCACATGAACATACCACAGTTGGTAGGGTTGTGTGTATGTCAGCTTCCAATAGTTCTGTTTATGACTTCAACCATGATGGACTTCATGACCTTGTAGATCAGACTTCATAGATGTACTGGACTGTACTTCCCATTGTGTGTTGTGCACCAACACTTGTGGGGAGTGTCATATGTTGCTGTAACACATTCAACGGTTCCACATCCTGTGTAGGGGGTGAGGCTCAGCTGACTGTTCAGGTGCAGGATCTGTTTGTTCTGTAGTTTATGCATGACACATATAGGGAATCAATGTATTCCACTTGCTGCCATGCTTTTGGCATTGGGGGTAGCTGCTCATCCATTCTACATGTGATATCTCCTGGTATGATACTATAGACTATTGTCTGTGGGAGGTGGGTATGTATATATGGGCCTGTCTGTCAGGATGTCGGCATTGTCAGTCAGGTACAGTTGGCCCTGTCTCAGGTCATATATGGGTGTACATTGCTATTTATGACATAGCTGAAGGTGGTGTCATGATTCAGTCTGGACTCCTTCTCAGCTACTCTTTACAAAACACCAACGAACCTGAGCACTAATCCCTGTTATACTCTTTTACACACTTAACACCCTACTGATCATTTGTGATCAGGCTACAGAGTATGTCATCATAATATCCTGGCATGTCCACGGGTCGGTTTCATGTGTACTCTCCAGTCCAGCTGGTGAATATTGTGATGTTGACACAATGTCACATCTGCCTCATGTACACAGACAACCCTCTCCTCCTTCTGACAAACTCAGATATATGTGTGAGATGCACCTATATAGACATACAGGGTGCTGAACTCTCTCAACCCATGACTGGCACAGTCTATCAGGTGGTGAAGGTAACCAGACACACCACATATCAGTCTCACATATCCTCTAGCGACAGCACTCAAACCACATTATCACACATAGACATACTCAGATTCTGTAAATGAACTCTGCCTAAGCAGCAGAGACTACCAAAGAAGACACTCACACAACTGCTACCCCACTACAATACCCACATATCACATAGTTCACAATGTCAGTGTGCCACGCAGTCACTGCCCTTTGGGCTATACAACACACCTAATACACTTGTAATAGGTGACACTTATTGTCAGACACACTGATGTACCACTCACCAGCCCAAACAAGGGAATAGTCACTTTGGGCTGTCTGTCAGGTGCCAGGATCTGCCACATAACACATGCAGTCAGGTCACTCCAAAGCAAGTGCAGGACTGGCACCATCATTGTCCATGCTGGTGCATAAAACCTCAGACATTACTCCCTGGACCACATGACATGATACATGGAGGAACACTCTGATCATGTAGCCCAGGCCAGTATGACCCTGACCTTGTCTAACATCTTACACCCACCAATTATGATGTCACAGTATACAGACAAACATATCACATTTAACAGTTGGCTAACAAACTGGTGTCATTCATAGGGGATACAGTGTCTGTCAGCCTGTGGTGACATGCTTGACATGCCACGTAGCTTCACTATGGACAGCTTGCACCTGTCACCCTTGGACTTTCGAATGCTGGCTAAGGCTCTTGCTACCACCATAGTGCCTTTCTTAATCAGGGATCAAAAGACAAACCCACCTCCATAGACATTACAGGTTAAATGAAACTAAGGGTAATGCTGCTCAACACCAGATGTGTTACCCTCATATTGCGGACACTCAGGACTCTCCTCAGTATGGAGGATAGCGATATCTGTGCACTAACAGATGCCTGGTTTGGGCTCACTTATGCACAACAGCACTACCAGGTTATGTGTCATACCATGCTTTCTGACCACAAGACTTGGAGCAGACAACACAACTAGGGGGAGTATCCATATACATCATAGATACACTCACCTCTGGGTTAGTAGCACTGCACAAAGCATCACAGACCATACATATACAACTACCATTGTGCAAAACTGCCTTTCAGTTTGTTGCCTGCTACAGACCACCCTCCAAACTCAGGAACCACACTCAGCTTTCATGGGAACTATGGAGAATATGAATGTCTCCACAAACACCATTATATTGGGTGACTTTAAATACACAAATATTGATTGGGGATACTGCTCAAGCCCCAACACCCTCGCCCAACAGTCACTACAATTTGTAGACTCATATGCTATGGCACAACAAGTCAGCACAGCCACAAGGGGGAATACATATTGGACCTGATCATCACCAACATGGGGACTCTATGTTCCACACCAGCGATATACCCCTCATTGTCAGAACATACATGTATCTCACTGGACATACATATACCCTCCACACACCCATCCTGGGTAATCTTGGTGAACGTCTCATGAGCCAACGTCTCACTTCACAAAAGCAAGGTGGTATCCTTCAGAGACCCTGAGACAGTGGTAAATATGGCTCAGACTGCTGAATCCTTTACATACACATTCTATGGGCACCTAGTGGACTGCATAGATTGTGCTATCCCAAATAACAACAGGACTCACTCATCCAATGGCAGGGGACCTGTCAGGTAGACCCCAGCCATTAATAAGCTGTACAAGTCAGGAGGAAGCTGCTACATGATAGAGCACAATCCCAGATGGGGAAGGCATCTGTGATCTGTACTAGCAGACAGCTACGATTACTCATGAACTCTTCTAAGGGCCGCTTCTACCGGACAATTGCACCAGACACATAGGACTATCACACGGCCTTCTTCAGTTATGTCAGGAACCTGGGTGGACACTCACTGATATGCTGTGAGTTACTGCATACTGACTAAATTTACCCTGAACCCACTGGCATTGTCAACATCCTGGTAACAGAAAGAATGGAACGGGAAACAGTGAGCAAACCAATAACCAAGTAAAGGTTCCCTCCAAGTTTTACAAGTGGAGAATTAGATTGTCAACATCCTGGCAAACAGGTTCAGTGCAGATGTCTCCCCCCATCCCCCCTAAGGAGCAATTATCCATCCCAACAGAGTGTAACCTCCCTGACATCACACAGTAATGGGAGAGTGCTGCCCTCCCCAAAGCGTACATCACAGCTTCAATGGGACCAGACGGTGTCCCGGCCTGCATCTTACACAAGCTTCATGACAGACGTAACCCTTACATTACAGCACTGTTCAATATCGGAGTTACTACAGGATATGTACACAAGGAATGGTGTACAGAGACAGTGGTCCCACTCCACAGAGTTGGTGCCACAATGGACCACAGACAATATTGCCCTATAAGCCTAACTAGCCTGTTCTGCAAAGCTATGGAGCGTATTGTCATGGGACTCATACACATAGACATCGGGAACCTACAGACACTGTTTCCTACACATTTCAGCATTGTTGTGGGCAGATCTTGCCTCTTGAACCTGTTTGTATTCTTTAAACAGTTAACAGGTCCATCGACATAGGGACGGTTGTCCACACAGCCTACCTGAACCTTGCAAAACCCTTCTACACAATAAGCCACTGGACCATTATGCATAGGCTCACCAGCGTCGATATGGACACATATCTCACACGATAGATTGCTACCTGGATCAGGGATAGCACCCACATGACAAAAACTCTTGGTAGAGAAAACCACTTTATAAAACAAAGCAAAGCTTTCGGGTAGAACCCTTCTTCAATACTAATACATACACATCAGAAATTCACAGTTTAAATACAGGTCAACAGTCACATGACCAGCAGCCCAATGAAATCATGTGAGAACACAAATACAAAGTAAATTACAAGGTATACAATGTAATTCATGTTATAAAACATGTTATAAAACATAAAAAATATAATAAATATAGAAAATATAAGAAATGAATTCAGTATTCATATACATTTTTATCACAGTCTAGTGTTATGTAATTTAACTAATATCGGTTTAAGGCTAACCATGCTATTCAAATCTGGGGGTGAATCAGCAGCAAATCTCAAAATCCATTCATATTCCTTAGTCTCTAGGTGGTTATTAATATCACCACCTCTTAATGTAGGATATACAATGTCAATCACCCTAAACCTAAATTTGTGCTCATTACCAAAACTAGATGAATGCTTAAACAAAGCATTCTTATCATAACATCTCCTAATCTCCAATTTATGCTCAGTGATGCATTCCTTTAGTTTACGGGTAGTCTTACCTACATAAAATGAAGGACATGAGACACATGTAGCCAAATAAACAACAAAAGATGTATTACAAGTAGCAGACACTTTAAACCTAAAAGTTCTACCATTGGTAGGATGTACAAAAATGTCACTATCATTATTAAAAATATCCACGCAACATACACAATTAAAACACTTATAAGTACCATAATTCACTGAAGTAGGTACGTGCATGGATCTACAAAAATCCTTATAACATAACAAGCTCTTTATGGTCTTCATGTTTCTATACGCAAAGCATGGTTTATCACCTAAAATAGCCTTCAGTTCATCCGAGGCCATAAGAATGGCCCAATTCTTAAATATAATCTGTTTAATAGAACTTGTCCTTACACTAAAAGAAGTAACATACCTAATAACTACCTTTTGGTTATTCCTTATATTATCAGTATTGCTCAAATTAACCATACCTTCAGAAAAAGTTGGTTTCAAAGAGGTCTTTCTATCTACCACTACATTATGTTTTAAACTAGATAATAAATGTGCATCATATCCACTAGATATAAAATCATCTGTCATCTCATCCAATTGCAGGGAGAATACAGTGTCATCAGTATTTAATCTGCTCATTCTACTAAATTGAGACTTAACTATGCCTTTAAATGTGTGTGGTGCATGCATACTACCATAATGGGTATATCTACCAGAATAAACGTCTTTCCTATGCATACTAGTATGTATAAAACCTTCATTCATCTGCAATCTGACATCTAAAAAGACTATAGTATTATCAGATGTTTCCATTTTAAATTTTAAAAAATGTGTACTTGAATTCAAATAATTCAAAAAGTCATTTAATTCATCAAGTGTGCCACCCCATATCATAAAACAATCATCCACGAAACATTGGTAAAAGCATATTTTGTTAACAAGATGATTTCTATCATTATAGATGTAATTCTTCTCCCATTGATAGAGAACCAAGTTAGCATAAGTATTAGCTATAGCACCCACATGGTCAGAATTGCAGGTGCCATGTCTGACTATACACCAGTTACACATGGCATCCCACACAGCTCGGTCCTGGGACCTCTCTTGTTCAATATATATTTGTCTGACATACAGGCTACCACAGGGGGACTATGGCTGACCATGTTTGCACTTGACTGCAAACTGGGTGCCATAATCAACTCTCCAGCTGCCACATGCATTCTCAAACAGGGTCTCACAGAGATGGATGACTGGTGCCTGAGCCATGGCCTACAGATAAATGCCATTAGTTGCACAGTCATCCCCTTTGGGAATAACAACATGCCCACACATTACCACATAGGTAGTACTCCATTACATATGGTAGGAGTTGTTAGGGGTTTGGGGACATGACTTGTTCGTACTGTCGCCTTTCACAATCACGTTGCCAAAGTGGTTGGATAGACCTTCTATATAGGTCACCTTACCCCATATGGTTTCACATCTAGATTGAGTGAGGTAATTGTGCCCATATACTTATCACAACCATGCTTGATTACAATGCCACATTTGGGGTGTACCTTACCCGACACCTGCAGCAACTGTACTGGCCACAGAAGTTCCTCAGCAAGCAGATCTAGGGACTCACACGGATGCCCTGCACAGTTCGGATGCAGTAACTGCAGCTCTACTCAGTCACTTACCACCTACTCGGATATGATGTGTGCCTGTTGTTTACAGATATGCCCAACCCAGAATTACTGGAAATGCTCCACCTCAGGATATACAACTCCCTTGGAACTACACACTCCAAGGACATATACCTCAGCACAGATGTTAATAGGACATGTTGGAGGGACAGATTCTTATCCCAGAGGCTCCACTCACTCCGGATTGTAATCCCAGTTTCACATAGGCAGAGCCACCCACTGACTACCTACAGGAGACATCTTGATGACTGTATGGGTGATCACATGTTTACCCCTGGGATATCTTCTGTGTCCCTGCTAGACAGAGGCACACTAACCTAAACATACATGGGCTATCTTGTGTGACCTACTATTCACACGCACAGTGTACTAATCTGACTGGGTTGCGAATGGCAAACACACTCTAGCTAGGCTTGTACATGCCCTAGGGCAGATAGCCTAGTATCGACCTCTGAACCTATGCTAATGTTCGGGATGCACAATGTTTATTGCTGATACTGTTTGCAGGTCTTTGTCGTCTTTGCTTTACCAGTTTCTATGAACAACTTAGGTATCTGCAGAACATATTTGATTATGACAGGGTTCCACTATATTATATATGTGTCTGTTGTCATATAACTGTGTACACAGGGCAGATTGCTGGATAGTGAGATGTTCCTAGGTTAACACATGCAACTGTCAGATATGTGTGGCCCACTGCTGTACTCAGACATGGCCTAAGTGTGTGAGCATGCCCAGTTCAGGATTTTCGTGTTTTGTTGCCTGACATTTGTCTCATTTATTCAAGTGTGTGAGCATGCCCAGTGTGACCTTTCAGTATGTTGCTATCTGTGTTCCACTACATTTGTTGATGTGTGTGAACATGACCAATATTAACATTTATACTGTGTGTGTTGGAAGTCGGGTTCTGTTCTTACTGCAGGACTCACCTTTGTGTCATAACTCGACAGGGATTATGCTGTGCCTGCAAGGATTCCATGAGATACTTTGCATAGACTTATCAACATTCCTTCATACAGGCTGACCACCGCAATACTGTCATGGTTTAGTGGATCAGTACGTTTACTATAGTGCACAGTATCCTGGGTTTGAAGCCCATCACTGCTTTGTATTTTCATACTGAGCAGACCAGACTGCTTAAGGGCCAGTTAAGCAAATATGGGCATGTTGGCTTTTGTTCAGCTATTCAGCTATGCCCTACTTAGACCAGGCTTGTCCAACATTGCTCAATATTCACCAACATTGCTGGACGTTGCCCAATATTACTCAACACTGACCATAGTTGTGCTAGTTGGTGTGTGCGATTTTGTTTGCATATACTACATGGTGGTAAATGCTGTTTAGCACTGCTTTGTATTGCTTAACACATGGCAATTATGCCTCAGGTGGTGCTGCAGGGCTGCCTATGTCGGATGCACATACTACACTCCCTGTACATGTTTGAAAGCAGGTAGTGTCAACTTAGGCATCCCTTTTACTATATGTGCAAGTCAGAGAGAAGTATCATTTCCAGAGTTCCTACTGAGCCAGTGTTTGTGCTATGTGTTGCCTCTTTGCCAAGGCCAAAGCATAATGGGCATGCCTCCTTCTGCCTACTGGAGCAGGCTCAGGTTGTTCCTCCTCCGAGTCATGCTCTGCCTGTGATGGCCTTGGCAATGATGGGGGGCTGTTTGGCCCTGGCCTATGCTGGTCCTGCTGCAGCTGTTTTCACAGGATCATATTATGTAGCATAGCACATACAATGACAATTTGGGTACATGTAGTTGGTGAGTACTGCAAGGCTCCACCAGATGTGTCCAGGCACCAGAACCATAACTTGAGCAGCCCAAACACATGCTTGATTACATTACGTGTTTGTGCGTGTGCCTCATTATGGCATTCCTGTTCAAGTGTGTGTGCGTTTCTGATGGGCGTCATCAGCCACGGCTCCAGTGCATAACCAGCATCCCCCACAAGGTGACCATGCGGGATGTCCCCATTGGCAAATGTCTGGTACAGCTGCATCAGATGCCAGATATGGGAATCATGGTAGCTTCCAGGGCAGCCAGCACACACATTCGGTATTATGCCCTGGGCATCACACACGACCTGGCAGTTGATGGAGGGGAAGCCCTTGCGGTTGAAGTAGACCCTACCCCGCTCGCCGGCTGGTGCTTTGATGCGTATATGCATGCAGTCTATTGCACCCACTACCTCAGGGTATTCCACTATTTGCTGGAAGAGACGCATATTGCTGGCCAATACCTCACGGGAATTGGGGAAATATACATGATCACCGACATGTGCTGACATGGCATCCAGGAACTGGTGCAGTATCCTGGATGCTGATGACTGTGATATCCCCAACATATCACCGGTTGGTCTCTGGAAGGTACCTGCTGCTAATATTCTTAGGCCAACACATACCTTGGTTTCCACTGGGATGGGTTCCCCTCTGTTGGTTCTGTGTGTGAGGCATGGCCTGCACAGCTCAACAATTTGCTGCAGGAGGTCTCTGTCCACTCTATAGTGCTCCACTATCTTCAGCTCATGTAGCCCCTGGTAGGTTACCCTGGGCTTGTACACTCTTCTCCGTCTCCTCACTGTGGGTTGTCCAGCAGCATTTCCATTGTCACCACCCTCAGCATGTTGCATATGTTGCCTTATAACAGCAATGGCAGCCCCTAACTTTGTCTCAGTAAAGCTTTTTCAGTTTTCACTGCTATTAGCTTACTGCAGTGTCTGTTGTGAGAAACATAATGGACTGTTGTTTGCAGAGTTTTAAGTGCTAGGCTGGGATGGGCTAGTGTACTGCCTGTGTAATTCCCTGATTCTGATTGTTTTCACCTGCTAGCTCTGCTAGTACTCCCTGGTAGCTTCCTACTATTTGTTGTGCTTCCTTTTTCCTTTCTGTTTCCTCGGGGGGGCAGCGCCACTCACACAATCGCAAACACGCTCACAGCAGCTCACACCTGCGCACACATGCTTACACGGACTAAAATTTACTTATTCGGGTTAAAATGCACACACACCAGCACAAACACACTTACAACTCTTTAAACAGCCTTATACATGCTTACTCCGGCTTAAACGCGTGCACTCACGCTTACATGCGCGCACTCTGTCTTACTCGGGTTTTCAGGCGCGCACACGTGCGCATACCTGCTCAGCAAGAAACTTTGGTATTATCCATAGCATACACCTTCCATTTCTTGCCTTTACCTAGCCTACCTGTTGACACACCTCTTTCCATGATGTGTAACTGACAGCTAACACATGCCACTCTGCTCCAATGAGCTTCACTTCTTTCATACATACCCCACTCGTGATGTCACCTGTCTTCTTCTCTGTTACTCCCCTTATCCTACTCCTACACTCCACTGATTGTGCTCATTTGCTATGTAAACTTGTGATTTACTATCCTAACCCTCCTTTGCATAGGATTGCCTACTAATGCTTGGTTACTTCTCTTAGACTGAACTTCGCCCCTTAGCAACCTCTACTCGCTGGCCATGTTGTCTTCAGCCTGCCATTCCTTTGCATTGTACATTAACAATTTAAATAAAATCCACATTTGTGGGTTTTAATTTTTAGTTTTCTGGTTTTTTAGAGCGCAGCCCATTTGCGCGGCGCTGCGCTATGCTTAAACATCGGAAATCGGAGAAAAAAAAATTATTATTTATTTTTAATATTGCATCGGGAAACATTGCCAATGGTCATATATTTGAATATTGGCATGCTTCCTGCACTGGATGCAACCTTTATTTGGAGCTGTCATGGCTCCGTTTTGCTATTTGCAGAACGGTACTCAGTTGTCAACTGAGTACATTTCTGCAAATAACACTGCTCTTACTCGGACAGGTTCAGGTTTCCTGAATCGCAAATCTACCTCATTTGCATGCCTTTCGCCTGCAATTGAGGTAATTTGCATATCCCAGCCCTGCCCGTGTAAGAGCTGTTTTAGGAGCTCTCTTGCACGCCCCTGCAGGCTGTTCCTGGATCGTTGTCAGACATGATGGCTGCATGGAGTCTTACTCTACTCTTCGACTTCATGCAAGCCATCGTGAATCTGGCCCTTTGTGTTAGCTTTTAGGAGTTTGTTTGCATTCTACAGTGCATATTTTGTATTTGATATATATATATATATATATATATATATATATATATATATATATATATATATATATATGTGTGTGTGTGTGTGTGTGTGTGTGTGTGTGTGTGCGTGTGTGTTGTATGCCCATATATTTATGTAGGATCTGATTTTACTTTTTCATATTGTAAATATACTGTTACTTTCCCCAGACATTTTAATTGTCATTCATCTTTGGTGGTTTATGCTGGCATATGCACTTCATGTAATCGTTTTTATGTAGGGAAAACTTTATGTAGACTTTCTGACTGCATAAAAGAACATTTGGGAGCTATTAGAGCCCACCACCCTAATAATGCACTTGCCAAGCACAGTTCAGTTTGCCTCAGTTTTAAAAAGTTTAATTTCATTGTTTTAGAACAGGTATATGCTTTCTTTGGGAACACTTGTTTCTAGAATTAAGAGAGTTCAAATGGCGGTTGCACTTGAATTCCAAAACTGCTCAGTTTGAATGAAAGCATCAGTATTAGGTGTGCACTTAGATGGTTAGACTATTGAATATTCATCACACTATTTTGCATATATCTGAATATTCATGCATTTCCATAGTTCATTGGTGATATTTAAAATGATACACACTGCTTATTGGTTACTGTACATATACTACTGTCCTCACATGACTTGTATCTCTATATTATTGTTTGACAGCTCATTGAATTTGTATTCTGAAGAAGTTCTGTTCTCAATAAAGTACGATAGCTTAATTATCAGTTCATTGTCTGTTGAGTATTTATTTTTTCCCTTATAACTGTTCATTAATTTTGAGCATTCATAAGCACAAAGTTTTTCTTGTATGAATTTTTACTCTTTGTTTTTATGGTTTTATTAGTATATATATATATATATATATATATATATATATATATCTAGAGAGAGAGAGAGAGAGATAGATATAGATATAGATATATATCCTGGGAAAGCAACATACTCAAAAAACAAAGGAGATGGAGGGAGGAAGCTGATATTGCAGTAGTGATTATTCTAATGTCTACTGTATTGGTAAGTTTATTTACTTAGATATTATATGTTCATCATATTTATCACTGCTGCAATAGCTGTAGCTATATGGTTAGACAACCCTAGCTTACAACATTTGTGAATTGAAAAGGGGTGGATCTGTGAGACTGGAGAATGGTCATAGCAAATCCTGATCAAGCTTGTATCACTTTGTAAAAGTATCTATAGAGGACCACATTGCTGCTTCTAGAATAATTCTAGAATGCAACCCTTTACAAAAAGCCATAGATGAAGCCAAGGCCCTGGCAGAGTGATCCTTGACCCTGCCTGGAGTAATTTTGTTATTGTGAGTATAACAAAAGGTAATATCATAATACAACCATTTGAAAATAGGCTGCTTAAACACAGGTTGACCTTTCTTCTTACCTTCGCCAAAATAAACAATTGTTTTGAAGATCTAAAAGATTTTATCTGAAGTAGTAAATATTTATTCATACTTTACAGATAGGACCTCGGTTCCATCCTCAGAACCGAAATGGCTGTTTCCCAGCTCGTGCAAGCCAAAAACTCTCAGCTAAGAACCTACCCACAATGCCCCTCTCCTAGATACTTCAGATCTCATTTGCTGTGTTCATGGTCAGACGTGTTTAGCCATCTCTCTCAAGCTAAGTAGTAATTTGTTTTTATGACATTTTTTCTTCTGAATTTCAAAAATGTTAGTCAACTTAGTCTTTTTTCACTGTTGCCTATAACCTAGGCCTATTTCCTACTCTTTTTTTTTTTGTAATTTAAAATTTTACTTTTTTTGACCGCCCCTCTTTCCTGAATTTGACAAGCTTCTTTTACTGGTGGTATTCCTAAAAAAAAAAAAAATTCTACAGGATAGTATTGTTCGTCAGACAGAGTTAAATTGGGTTTTAAACAGTGTGATAAGTGTGTACATAAGATGCCTAACTCAGATACATATGTCTGTTGTATCTAGTGTTTGGATGTGGATCATTTGAAAGCTGATTGTGACATTTGTACTGGTTTTTCTAATCGGACACTAGCAGAATGTAAGAATAAACATATTTTAAAAGGTTTACTCAAGATACCTTTCTCAGAGGCAATATCTGGGTTAGAGGTATCACCCCCTCCCTAGACCAAAAAATATAGGGAAAAATGGAGTCACTCAGTCCCTGCATTTCCGTCAGTTAGGGAACTGAGTCCGTTCCATGCTTCACTGGCTCCCTTGGTGCAGACCTCTTCAGCACCAGGATCTGTGTCCTCTTCCATGGTGCCGACCATGGTATTCACTCCTATCTTGCTTCCAAACACAGCACCACTGACTTCGGTGCCATCTTTGGCTCCTACATCGGCTCCGATGACTGTTCATGTCTTGGCTCCATCCCGGTCCATGGTGCCGACAGCCTCCTTGACTCCATGGGCTCCGATGACTGTACATACCTTAGCAACATCCTTGTCCACGGTGCCGACAGCTTCTTCGGCTCCATGGGCCTTGATGACTGCACATGTCTTGGCACCATCCCTGACCATTGTGCCAACAGTTTCTTTGGCTCCCTTGACTCCAAAACCTGATTTCATGCCAAGGACTAGATAGTCTCCTACTTACGATCCTTTCTTGGGACAGAGGTTTAGTCCCTTTCTAAAAAGACCTGAGTCCCCTTCTGCAGCCTCTTTTAGATCCACTAGGGGTATTTCTGAACTAGACCTAGTGCATGTTGTGGACCACTTTCTGGTAGCTAGGGAATTGCCCATTCCAGCTAGACCTCCTTCCCCCCAGCTCGGAATCTTCTTTCTCATCTTCCCCTGCTTACCCCCCAGCTCCCTCTTTAGTACATACTGTCTCGGCTCCAACAGCAGTGCCTTCCCTGTCAGCACCCATCACCCTTGCAGCATTGGCTATGATGGAGCTGATGCTTTCTCAGAGCGGTGCTTAGACTGTCCATACCTTAGTACCTAATCTGGCACCTATTTTCTTGTTGGCATGATCTATGTCCATGGTTCCAACAGTTCCCAGTTCTCTCATCACCCCTCAACTGGAATTAGTCTCGGGTGCTCCTTCTGCAGAGGTGATGGATAAGGCCCTTCACTCTGAAGACTCACAACCTGACCCTAGGACACCAGTATCAGAATCCCCTATGAAGGCAACCACATCTCCAGAATCCTCTTCAGAAGATCCCACTGGAGAGCCACCCCGGAAGAAATGGTGCAAGAGGAAGCACCTTGCCCCCCTGGAGGAATCTATCACAGAAGACACTGATTGTGATGAAGAAGAAGGGTCCCCTCATTCTATCCCAGACAACATTTAATTCAGAGACATTCTCGAAATCCTCAAACAGCGGGGTGAGTGGAAGTCCTCTAACCCTTCTTCTGAGGGATCAGTGCTTCGGTAGGCCTTCCGTACTCAGCCATCGACTTCGTGGGTGATCCCACCAACAGATGATCTAGTTAAACTAATTGTGCAGCATGCCTGGAAGGCCCCGGACAATGTAGAACCTGTCCCCTGGAGGCTGGACAAAATTTTATCTACACCTGAAGACCAGCCCCCCTGGTCCAAGCAGATGACAGTTGACTCTATGGTCGTTGCAGTGGCCACCAAGAGGCAATTGGCAGAAGATAGTTCCACTGTTCATCCTCCAAATAGGGAATCCTGGATCATGGACAGACTGGGGAAATGGACTTATGCTTCAGTGACCATCGCCATTCAGTCGTTGAATTATCTGGTGCACTTTACTCGCCTCCAAAAAGACTTAATTTCTGAAATGGCTTCCTCTTTGGTGGGGGTACTGCCTGATGAGGTGCGTGACACTGTCACTTCACAACTAGCTACCCTTAAATTCATCTCAAACTCCTCGATGCATTTGATTTCTCACACCGCCAAGGAGTCAGCCCGAGCGGCCGCATCTGGTGTTGTCATGAGATGTAATGCTTGGATGCAGTTGTGTGATTTTGCAGACCCTTTTAAAACTTCCTTCATTAACACGCCTGTTGACGAATCTGCACTTTTTGGTCCCAAGGTACGTAACACACTTGCACGTAGTGAAAAAGACAGAAAGACCTTGTCTGCCTTGGGCATACATTTTTCCAACTCTCAGAGACCCTACTCCAGGAAGCAGAAGGGGGGAAAGATATGGTTCAAGAAATCCCAAGGATCCTTTTGTGACACTTATGGTGAGCAATCCACCCGAGGCAGAGGGGGCCACTCATATGAAAGACGTCCTTTCCGGCTAGAGGGGGTCCGCATAACCAGGGAGCCGAGCCAGAGATTTTTTCTCCAGCAGACCTTACCAGTGCTCCTGAACAGCTGCCCGATTGCTTTCCTCTGGAAGCAGTCGAGGGTCATTTCTCCCTGCATCTACTAGCCTAGCATCTTATTACTACCGATGTTTGGGTGCACAGAATAATATCCAGAGGCTACCAAATACCCTTCGGCCTAACTCCCAGACCCATCAAACGAATCCCTGGTGTACCACCCAATCAGTGGGGATTAGCAGTCTTAGAAATAGAAAAACTGCTAAGAAAAAGTGTCATCCAAACAGTCCCACCAGAACAAACAGGATCCGGGTTTTATTCAAGGTTCTTTTTAGTGCCATAAAAGACAGGAGACTGGAGACCAATCCTGGATCTCAGCCTACTCAACAAATTTATCAAACCTCAAAAATTCCAGATGGCCACAGTACAGTCCATTCTTCCCTTCTTAGGGAGAGACAATTGGATGTGTTCTATTGACCTACAGGATGCGTACTACCATATAAAGATGGATCACCACTCCCGAAAGTTTCTCCACTTCTGGCTTGGACCAATCACTACCAGTTCAGGGCATTGCCATTCGGTTTCTCAACAGCCCCCTGAGTGTTCACCAAATGTATGGCAGTTGTGGTAGCTCATCTTCGACTACATGGAATCCAGGTGTTTCCCTGTCTAGACGACTGGCTCCTTACTGCTCCGACCAGGAATCTCCTAGTTCGCAGCCTTTCTTACACTCAAGATCTTGCTCTCCGCTTAGGGATTACAATCAACAAAGACAAATCTCAGATGTCTCCAACAAAGACACTGGAGTTTATTGGAGCGGTCTTCAACACAACATCCTGCCAAGCTTCTCTCCCCCCTCACAGGCTTTTGAAAATAGGACACCAAATTCAAGTCCTTCTGCCTCACGTTTGTACCAGCGTGTCTTGTACTACAACTCTTGGGCTCCATGGCAGCTGCCATTACTTTGGTACTACTGGCAAGACTGCACATGAGAATCCTGCAGTGGCTCCTCTCCACTCAATGGTCATTGTTAACCCACCCATTCAACCACATGATACGCCTTATGAGCCGTTGCAAGGAGGAAATGCTATGGTGGATGGAGCCACAAAAGAATCTTTGGTGTGAACCATTCTATCTTCCCAACTCATGGCCACGGTGACCGTAGATACTTCTCTTTTAGGGTGGGAGGGGGCATTTTCAGGGAAAGACTGTCCAAGTCACCTGGACCCCCCTCAAGGCCAACTTGCACATAAATCACCCGGAACTAAGGACAGTTCTCTTAGTGTTGCAAGCGTTCCATGCATCCCTGCTTTTGGGGACCATTGCAATTCAGTCAGACAACATGTCAGTTGTCTGGTATATCAACAAGCAAGGCAGAACCAGATCTTACCCCCTGTGTTGGGAAGCCAGGAGGATTTGGTGCTGGGCGATAGCTTCCAATCGCTTTCTTATAGCAATGCACATTCCCGGGAGCTCCAACCTTATTGCGGACAATCTGAGCAGGAACATCCTGATGCCTCATGAATGGTCTCTCAATCCTGTAATAACAGCTCAGATCTTCCAGCATTGGGGCAATCCTTGCTGCAACCTGTTTGCTTCCCCCCTGAATTA
Source organism: Protopterus annectens (assembly GCF_019279795.1). Taxonomy (NCBI): domain Eukaryota; kingdom Metazoa; phylum Chordata; order Ceratodontiformes; family Protopteridae; genus Protopterus; species Protopterus annectens. Next base: position 318,257,231 of record NC_056732.1, on the reverse strand, counting down.
CAAATGCTGGAGCTATTTTGCCTTGATTCCCCCTCAGGGGGAATCACCGAGGGACGCTCTAACACACGATTGGCCCCCGGGTCTTTTGTATGCCTTTCCCCCATTTCCCCTCATCCCAACATTTCTCCAGAAAGCTCAGAGGTTGAAAAGCAAAGTGATCTCATTGCTCCCTACTGGCCACATCAAGTCTGGTTCCCTTTTCTATGGCCTCATCTGATTCACAGCCCGTGGATCCTGGATCATTCCCAGGACCTGTTATCCCATCCTCAGGGATTGATCCACCCGAACCTGAACAGTCTCAAGCTCACAGCCTGGTTCCTGCACTTCCAATGATTGCCAGACTACCTGACATCCCATCTCCTGTTTGTGAAATTCTTCTGGCCTCAGACAAACTTTCCACTAGAAAGGTTTATTCTAGTAAATGGACTAGGTTCTCTATCTGGGCCAAAGATCAGAACTTAGACCCTTTCTCTATGCCTATTCAAAAGATTCTGCAATACCTGACTACTCTCCTGCATGCAGGAGCCTCAGCTTCAATGATCACTGTACATTTAGCAGCTATCGCTAATTTTCATAATGGTTTGGAAAATTCTTTGATTATGTCACACCGCCTATGCAAGACTTTTTTGAAGGGAGTATTACATGTTAAACCTCTAGTCAAGCCTCCCTTAGATCCCTGGGACTTGACTATGGTGCTTCAATCTCTTACAGGCTCTCCCTTTGAGCCTTTTGATTCATGTGACTTAAAATTTTTGTCTTGGAAAACCATACTTCTAGTAGCACTCACCTCAAAGAGAAGAGTATCTGAGCTGCAGGCCTTGAGTGGCAAGAATCCTTACTTGATCTTCCACATGGACAGGGTGTCCCTTCATACTGACCCTTCCTTTTTTCCCCAAGGTCATTTCTGTTTTTTCCATTAATCAATCCATTGACCTGCTGTTTTTTTTCCCCAAGGCATTCTAATAGAGGGGAGTACCTTTTGCACACCCTTGATGTGCACAACAGCTTTGTTGTTATTTGGACAGGACTAAATCTTTCAGGAAAACAGACCAATTGTTTTTAGCCTTTGCAGGACCCAGATTGGGTAAACTGTTTCCAAAGTGACCTTATCCTCTTAGCTTAGAAACGCCATTACCTTTACCTACCAACAGAATATGCTACCCTTACCGTCCAGAATAAAAGCTCATTCTACCAGATCTATGGCTACCTCTGTAGCTTTTCATTCCAGAGCCTCTATGGATGATATATGCACAGCAGCCATGTGGGGCAAGGCCTCATACCTTCATATCTCATTACAAATTGGATTTGGCCTCCAGGGGACGAGCATCTTTTGGTTCTTTGGTGCTCAGGAATATCCTTCCTTAGGGCCACCCAGGACTGAAGTAGCTGGGGACCTGGTCCTATCTGTAAAGTATGAATAAAGATTTACAACTTCAGATAAAGAAGTTATGTCTTACCATAATGTTCCATCTGAGTTGTAGATCTTTATTCATTCTTTACTTCCCGCCCTCCTTCCCCCTGCCTGGACTCCTGGTGGATCTCAGGTACTCCTGGTTAGTGTATCTGCTCAGACAGAGACTCCTACTTCTTCTATTACTACATCTTTACCTAGGGTGGGTAAACTCAATCTGGAGTATCTAGGAGAGGGGCATTGTGGGTAGGTTCTTAGCTGAGAGTTTTTGGCTTGCACGAGCTGGGAAACGGCCGTTTCAGTTCCGAGGATGGAACCGAAGTCCTATCTGTAAAGAATGAATAAAGATCTACAACTCAGGTGGAACGTTATGGTAAGACATAACTTCTTTGCTCTGTTAAGATAGTACCTGAGTTGTCTGTGGACATCCAAGGTTTGGCATATCCTTTTTTCCTCATGTTTGGGTTCAGGAAAGAAAACAAGGAGATTTATAGTTTGGTTTAAAGTAAATGTGGATACCAGTTTAGGCAGGGAAGGATTAGTTCTCTAAGACACTCTGTTCCTAATACCTTGCACTTTTATTCTTCCTAAAATTGTTCCCTAAGTAAAGTCTGAGGCATCTGTGGTGACTGGCTGCTTTGGACTGGGGGGGAGGGGTGAACTGAATTTAGGGATATTTGCTGTCTCCACCAAGTGATTCTACTTCTGACAAATCCCCGCATGAGAATTTGAAAAGATAATAGGTGTTTGTGCTGGGACCAAAGATGCCATTGTAATGTTCAGTGTTAGCAGCACAACAGGTAGCATATTTGCCTTTGATGCAGAAGACTGTGGGGGGATGGGGCACTGCATTCCTGACCGTGTCCTCTTTTGGATGAGATACCTAGTAACTATGAACCTGTTGTTGGTTTGCCAGCCATTCTCTATTATTATGTTGCATAACTTATAACTAAGGGCATCGTATCTAGGTCCAAAGAGGTCATTATCCACCTGCTCCGTCCTTATCAGACCAGTCGGTACTTTTCCGTTATACCCCTACCAGTTAACGGTGCTGTAATTTGCTGGTGTTTCCTCGCACAAGCAAGGAGTTATACATTTGTCTGTCTTGCCGGTATTTCATTACATTTTAACGTATTTAAAGAAGGCATGACATACAGAACAAATGCTAACTTCTTTCTTTTTGTGAGGAAATACCGGCAAAACAGGCAGATATACAACTCCTTTCTTGGGTGAGGAAATACTGGCAAATTACAGCACCACAGGCTGGTAGTTGTATAACGGAAAAATTATGGATGTGTGTCAGGCTTTGTTTAACTACATTAAACCCCTACCATGTGTTTGCTTTGCTGACTGTGTAAATCGTGAGGAGTGACAGTGAGTGTAGTGCAGGGAAGTAGACAAAGAACAGAATGCTATGGTTCTCGTGCACGTAAACAGGTTTAATGATGTTGAAAACAAAACAGCAGTTTATACACTTTTAGTACATGTAGTGGAAGGAACAGGAATCATTAACATAAAAAACTGTAAGTGGCAGGAATGCAGCAGGAAATAAAGTTTTGAACACAGAATCCTGTATTACTGTAAATTACTGTAAATAGAATGTTCACTGCCGGCTCGGGCTATGTGTGCGTTTCATGTTTTACTTTCCCTAAAACCTGCTATCACAGGTACAGCATGTTCAAAAAATATTCCTTTGAATAACGGTTACAGACAATTTAACATGAAATACTCAGATGGATGGATACGGAGTCATGTTTTACTGTAAATTACTGTACATAGAATGTTCAGCGCCGGCTGCCGCTTTGTGTGTGCTTCATGTTTTACTTTCCATAAACCCTGTTATCACAGCTAAATCATGTTTAAAAAATATTCCTTTTAACAATGGTTACAGAATACTTAACATAAACTACTCAGATGGATACTGACAATGCAGCACATAACGTTGCAGTCTGGTAGAGGTATAACGGAAAAGTACAGATTAGTCATAGAGTACAATGCTCCCTTTAGTATATACCTGACCAGGCACATGCAGCAACTAAAACAACCTCAGAGGTTCCTTATAAAAAGAACACAAGGTATAACAAACTGGCCTTATGCAGACCACCTTAAAGCCCTTTCTCTCTACTCAGTTTTCTATAGATTGCTGAGGAGTGATCTATGCCTGGTTTACAAGGCATTTGCAAACCCCAGTCTTATGAATCTCCTGCATATCTGTAAGTCAAACAGGGTACTTTTCTGTTAATGGGGCAACAGCTGTTTTGCCCTCATTACCGGTTTTGTCATAAGGGAAGATATCCTTCATTACCAATATTAGCAGAAATATCCAGTATCAAAAGAACCAGCAGAACTGCACGTGAGAGAGCATACAATTTTGGGGAAGGCTGGGACTTACTTTTTGTTTAAACTTTGGCTTCCAGGTTAGCCTTCCACAGACTACAAATATAATTTTTCTTCACAAAAAATTCATATATTGCTATGGTGACATAGCTGTCAAGCTGTCATCACCAAAACTGTATGTAGTACGTCTCACGACATGGAAAAAAATGCTATGGGCAAAAAGTGGGACATGTTTTTTAAAAATGTTATCGGGGCAACAAGTACTTCCTGGTTTGGTCTTGTTTTCATTAGACATATACCTCTGAACTCTCTGTTGATTTCAGCTCAAAGTGGGACACGTTTTTTAAAAATGTTATCGGGGCAACAAGTACTTCCTGGTTTGGTCTTGTTTTCAGAGGACATACACCTCTGAACTCTCTGTTGATTTCAGCTCAAACCCCTCCTCCTTCCCTACAACTGGCGGTTTTAGGAGAAATGTGTGGTGTATCACATTTCATAAAAAATGGCAAGCATTGTAGTTATACACTTGCTTTTTCTCCGAATAATGCATGGTAATTCACTTCCTATTAAACCCTGTTGGCATGCATTAGTCCGAGTAACACAAGTCTATAAGTCAAATGATTGCCGTTATTTATTAAATGTGATCGACCCCATTTAATAAATTTGACATCAAAATAAGTGTGTGTGTGGTACCCACTTCAACAACAGCTGAACAATCAATGTTATAATGAGTAGTAGGATTCCAACCGCTCATTATGACTGTTGCCCCGTTAACGGAAAAGTACCTCAAACCATACCAGAACTACATTGTCAAAAAACTAGAATTTTGTCTGTGACTTAAACAGAACATGTTGGAGAGATAAATATGTGTCCCAGAGACTGCCCCTCCTATAGAACAGGCTTTCCATCCATGCGGAGATGAGTTCATCCAGACCAGTGGATGGGGAAAAGGAAATTTACACTGGGCCTGGCACCCACGTCCCTTATGGACTGAGGTAACTTATAAACGTCTGGCCCTTAATGTACTGTTTGGATACAGTACATCATGATTCTTTCAGGAAAACTTAGCTAGTTCTTCATGCCCATTCTAATGTTTACACAGGTTACTTATCCCATGAGGGATATCCCAAAAATTGAACAAGACCAAAACAAGACAAATACCGAACATTCTTCTGGCGTTATGAAAATGTGCTGGGGTTTTTACATGCAAGGGATACATAGTTTGCAATCCTGAAACTGCCTAGGGTGACACTACCTACTACATATGCATAGTGGTCACTATGTGTAGATGTGGCTGCACCAAACCAGTAGGCCAAGTATGGCTGGATTTGGTGGATGTTCAGGTATGGGAGCAGGTTGTGTGCTGTGGAGGGGATGCTGGGTAGTCCATTATGCATCCAGGTGTGTTGCATTTGATATGGCCAGTTCCATCAGGACCAATCTGTGGGTATGCCGGTGACATGTCTATACATTTGTATCGCACATTTTAATATTCATATGTTTGTGGGATTGTGTTCTACAGTATGGCCTGTCTGGTTGTATTGCAGATGTGTATACATGTTTTTGTGTTTCTTTCTGCTTCACCCAGTGCTCCCTCATACACCTCTGGTTCACCTATTCTGCATACGACACAGTGTCGCCTTGGAGGATTATACCATTACCCACACACATATTCCTGACACTCCATCATCACTGCTTTGGTTGATGACCCATGACACGGTCAAGGTAACACATTGCATACCCTACATATGTCAGGTACCTGTATGGTTGTGTGGACTAGCATGCCATGTTTGACTTTCCATATGCTATACCTCCCGCACATAGGTACACGCCCATACTTAACTTTCATGACATGGTTGATATACCCGGGTAATACCCGTTCAATTGTGACACATTCTGACAAGTTCGGCTTGGACCACTGATGTGCGGATTTTGGCCGACTGTTCTAATCATTGGTAGGATGCCACCTTTTCCTATGTCCAGGATGGGATATATTACAGACACATATCTGAATGTACTGGACAACACGTACCCACAGTCAGTGGTACAGATAATACTGTTCCTTTCAGCCTACATGTTGCCTTATTGTTGTAGCAATTTATATGCTCCTTCTGTTTTGTTTACATGCTTATTCTATTTCCTGTCACATTTGGTATGTGAAATACGGACATACCTATTGTATGTGACTATTACATGCATTGTGGGATATAATTCAGTCATATGGTCTCTAGATATGTACATTTATCGTGTTTTTTATTATGGACACATCTGCCCAGCTGTGTACCCTCCCTCACAATATGGGTCAGCTGATGACTCTGGCCATTGGGCTGGACGTACCTATTGGTGGCATGCTAACATATGATGCATTTCACTTCCACTTGGTATAACTGTCTACACTGTGTTGGACTACGGGCACACGGTTTTCAATGTCATTTGTTTGCAGGATAGGGACCCGTTATTCCCTACTGTGCATTTGTGTTTGCTTCCTCATTTTGTGTTCGCAGGAACTGTCTTGCATGCTTTGCATATGTTTCAGTATCCATGGACACTGACAGATGTGATTACTATTGCTTGCAAATTGTTATATGCAAGCATTTTAGGTTGCACGTCAACAGCTGACATTTCCACGCCTCCGTGCGGCACTTCGACACACCCTATGCACTCGCACTCCTTTCCTATGCACATGGCTGTGGCGGCAGCGAGCATTCATTAATATGCATTTGGCGCTACTGTGCCATCTTCATGCTGCACGGTTGGCGCAAGCCTAACATCGGTCTTGCGCCAAGCTTCATGAATCCCAGAGTACGTTTTCTCCCTGTGTCCTTTCTGTAAGCAGATTTTATGGATTTTCCAGTTGCTGCATGTGTCTGGTCAGGTAAATATCAAAGGGGGTGTTATACTCTATAATGGGCCTGATGAGTGTTGAATACAGTGTTATAATGACTTTTATGGACCTAGATGCTATGCCCTTGCTTATAAGTTGAGCAGTATAGAAGGATTTTCTTACTATATTGGACACATGTTGGATGAAGGCTAAGTGACTATCTACATGAGTTTCCAGATCCCTGAATAGTGAATCAGCTTTTAAGGCTGCATTACTGATGGCATAGTTACCAGAAGTGGCAGACTTCCCAAAAAATACTATAATGCATTTCTTGGTATCTCTGAATCTGAATCAGAAATCTGACAAGAAAACCTTGAATCTGTCCTTTCAACTTCCTGTCCAGATTCATAATTTTACCAGCAACCTCCTCATAATAATTATCAACAGCCTGAATTAGACACTGATCAAGATCTAGTAAACTGCTCTTGTCCAGGGAAATTTCAGCAGGAGCAGATACATGTTAAGTTTTCAGCCTCTTTTTGATAGAAAAAAATGAGGTCAGTAGTGTTGTTAATGACAATGGCAGTTTCCCCAGGGATGGATACATTCTCACTAAATAGGGAAAATGTTCCTGTTCTCTTTCACAGGACTAACAAGAGTGGCTTCCATTGTTGACTGAATGACCCCAACAGCCACAGAAGACTTGGCTATCCTCCAGTCCATAGTGGTGGTAGGTGCTACACCAGAGGGATCCAGTGTAAAAGATTTGTGATCTGAGGAACCAGCCTTGGTCACAATGAGGCCACCCACCTGTACCTAAGCAAATTGCTAGTCTGCTGTTTTGGCAAAGGTTGTTTGCTTAACTTTTTTTTTTTGTGGCTGGAAGAAGGGCCAACTGGTAGTTTGTTCCATGATTAAGCCAAACATGGTGCCTCTTTCCTTGGTAAAACAAGCAGCATAGGCCAGTAAAAACTGAAAGTTGTAATACACTTTGCCAGCCCCAAAATAAACACTTTTTCCAGTGAAAAATGCTTTTCAGCTGCTTTTAGGAACTTCCATACTAACAGGAAAAAAGTGTGCTCACATATGAAAATGCAGTTAAGTCTAGAGACAAGCCATCAAAACACAAACTCCTTGCACTCAGATAAATGTCCTAACCAGGAAAGTACAATTAAAGTACAATTATTTAAATGTGGAAGGGTTTTCTTCAAAGGGAACTTACCTGCCCAGCAAGGGAACAGCAGAAAGTGGCCCTCGATTCTCAATAGGTAGCATAAGTAGTGCTCTCTTCAGCAGTGGGAAAACTGTGAATGGCTTGGCCTTTTTATCAGCTCATCTGGACAGCCTAACGGTTTGAGCATTAGATCCATGTAGCTAAGGCTACTGCAACATTGATCAATATAATGAACCCCTTTCATTATTCACATCTTTATTTAACATAATATCTAAAATCTATTCCATTATGTGATTGAAAACATATTTCAAAAGTTGTACAGCATTATTTAAGTTATCAAAAAAATTTAATTTTTCAACTGACCCTGACCAACTAATTCAACTGCCATCAATAAAGTACTTATAAAAGAATATATTATCATTGAAATAAGAACAAACAACCTATTGCTGAATTTCAGTTCAGCCACATGTCCCCAATCAAATGTATTTTAGGGAAATATCTCACTACCTAACAGCCGGAACCCTATTTCAGTACCTTCCCAGAACTAAATACAGAAAGAATACAAATGTATAAAAGACAGTATGAGGACAAGATAGTAGAAACAGAGCATATACTGTTCGGTAACAGACAATGGATTGTTTATAGGCAGTTTACAGTGTGTTCTAATTATATATATATAAGCCCCCCTGCAGTCCCCCCCTACTTATATATCATTTATCTCCATTTTTACCACTCTGAATTCATCTAACAACCAAATAAATTCCTGATTTTATGTATAAATTCTGTATATGTTACTGTAATCAAACCAACTAAATTCTTGATTTATGTATATATTCTGTGTATATTGCTGCAACCACTATGTGTAACACTGTTTCTACTTCTGTATCAATTAATGTTTAATTTTTTCTGCATCTATGTTCTTGTCAGAGCTTTTCTCCCCGGGCCTCCACTGAAAATGGGCTATTTTAGGCACAGTGGACTTTACCGCATGATCAGCCATCGGCTCCTTTGGCTACTACTTCAGATGCAGGTATAACAAATTCAGATTTGCATTTGCAACAATGGCTTAATAAAATAGATGGTACCTCTGCAGATACAGGTAGAAAATCGCCCACTTTTGCTACCTTACTGGATAATTTTCATGATATTTTATGGCAGTATAGAAAAACAGTACATGAAAATGTTTATTTTAAAGAATGTGTTAAGTGGAAACAAGTGCCAAAGGGCTTAAGGTACTGGAAGTACCCAACAGGTTCAGTTGAGACCAGTACACTTCACAAAGAGCTCCTGCAACCATTCGATCAGCAGGGGTGCAAGCTTTTGGATGTTCTCATTAAGCACAATGCCTTTAAAATGGATGAGCTAAATCACAAAATTATAGCTTTGGATAATCAAATAAAAGCATATATTGCCTATCAAAATCAATATCATGAGATATTCACACAAATAGACAATCATAGCAAAATTGTATCTGAAAGAAATACCCAGAAATTGCAGAGAGATCAGTTGGACTATTCCAATGGAAGGGCTTATCCTAAGCCACCATCTGGACAAAGGTACAAAGATGAGGAAATTAGTGATGGCGTTTTTACTGACAATGATGGTAGGGCCAACACTGGTGAATTACAAATGGGGAACCAACAGTTTATCCCTTTAGAAGAAGCCAGTCTTTGGAGGTCAGAACGGCTGCGCAACAAGAAGGAGAATTTTTCCAAATAGGGGAATGCTTTGTTCACTTGGAAGAAACAGAGAACAGTGTTTTATCCATGGAGGAATTACAATTAGACCTGGTAGGTGAAAACATTCAACATAATGCCTATCAGTTAGTCACTAACAGTACTGGTGATTTTAAAATTTATAATTATAGTGCAATTGATCTGGAACCTGAGCATGCCAATATTTTTAGTAAGGGACTGACCTTTATACCTAATAGGCGAGCAAACTAACTGAATTGCTTACAGAATTAAAACTTTATACCAGGAAAATGAACTTAGCATTGGTCTTTCAAGACACTTCTACATTCAGCAATAACCCTTATTATGTTCCTAGCACTTTCAATCCCTGTCTCCATCCAATGCTAAAATTGTTTGAGGAAATATGTGACTTAGATTTCAGACATTTGTTACAGCAAAGGACATCATTATATGATGTTAGCATGGATTCACAACAAAGAAAGTTATTGAATAAATTAAAAAATAGGGGTGACCTCCACTTTATGCAGCCTGACAAAGGCAGAGGTTTAGTTGTGATGAATGCTATGGACTATAACCAGTTGATGTTGCAATTGTTATATGAAGATGCATATGCTGAAGCCTCATTTAGTGAAATAAACATTCCTGCTTCTAGAATAAATTATTTTTTAGAGGATATGTTAATGCAGGGGCAGATTACTAGGGATGCCTATACATACATGCAGGTTGATAATCCTAAGATACCAACAATTTTTGGAATTCGAAAAATACATAAACATTTAAATAAACCACCTTTACATCCCATAGTGGATGTGGGATGTTCTAAAACATATTTCATAGTAAAATACATATATATACAACTAAAAGATACCATTTTTGATTTACAACACATCTGTCATGATTCTTGGGATTTTTTTATCCAAGGTTGATATGGTAAAAATATCTAATGTACATGACATAGTATTCATCACTGTAGATGTAAAAGATCTATTTACATATATTCCCCAAGATGTAGGTCTAGATTGGTTCACTGAGTTTTTCACAGCAAAAATGTTTATAGGTCAACATAATATAAACACCTTGTCACATCTGTTAGAACTTGTACTTACTAACAACTACATATTCCATGACGGCCATTATTTTAAACAAGTCAAGGGAGTAGCAATGGACTCTCCATTGGGCACTTTATATGCCAATGTAGTTATGGCCGTCTGGGAGGAAAAATGCTTGATTCCATCTCAATATATGATTCAAGCTATATTGTCGAGTTTTGGATGATTTATTTTTTATTTGGATGGACCAATGCATATAATAGCTGATTTTATGCAATTTATTAATAATAGTACTGAGGTTTTGCAATTTTTGCATGAAATTGAAACTGACAGGATTTCATATTTAGATGTATTATTGTGCAAAGACTATGTGCAAAGATGTTTAAAAGCAGGTATATTTAGGAAGAATACCTATTCCAATAAATTTTTGCACTTTAAAAGTAATTATCCACATCATGTAAAAAAAACAGTCATCAAAGGCCAAATGGTGCGTGCAGCCAGGATGATAACTGTTGTGGATGAATTCATACAAGAATGTCATTTTATAGGCAATATGTTTTTGAATAGGGATTATCCCAAAACATTTGTAGATAGTGTAATTTGTGAAGTGGTGGACAAAAGACAAAAAGGATTTTACAAGCCTTTGCTAGCATCAGAAATTGATGCAATTAATAACACCACACAATTGGAAACTCATGTTTCAGATCCAGTTTCATCTACTTCTAATTTGCAAAACACAACTAATGGCAGCACATATGGAGATATACAACATACAATGATAGTCAATGATTTTTTAGATCTTATGTGTAAAAACTGGACACTTATAGCAGGTGGCAGGGATTTAAGTCAGATTCTAGGAGCACAGCCTAATATGGTATACCAGAGGGATCATAACTTAAATGATTGGTGCAATACATGTTCCATTTCTACTATCAAGCCCCAAGGCAGGATGAAAAAGTGCAATATGCGCACTCAGTGTACTTATATTTTAGAATGTGAAGAGTTATTTTTAGCAGGGAAGAGCATTACCATCCCTGGTTATTTTAATTGTAACACAAAGTGGGTCATATACGCAACTAGTTGTTTAGAATGTTCTGCTTACTATATAGGCAAAACAGAATGGAAAATCAAGCAGCGTATATATGAACATACTTATGACATTAGTAAATGTAAGAACACTAATGCACTTTATAAACATTTAGAAAATAATCCTACTCATAACTATGGTTTTGTAGTATTAGAACAGATTCAAGTAGGTCCCAGGGGGAGGTCCCCGGAAAACCATTTTAGAAACTAGGGATTATTGGTGGCAAATTTATTTAAATGCTACACAGCTCCCAGGTTTAAATGATACAACTTCTATTTCAAGTATTTTAAAATTGAGGGCTTATAATAGATAGGAATGCACATGTGTGTGTGTGTGTGTGTGTGTGTGTGTGTGTGTATATATATATATATATATATATATATATATATATATATATATATATATATATATATATATATATATATATATATATATTTTTTTTTTAATATGGTTTTATATGTTTATATGTTTATATTTTATATGTAGATTCCAATTGATTAATTGCTAATTAATTATATACTGGATTTGTATAAAAAGGAGTGGTTCACTTTGTCTTGTTGTCTGATGAAGGCTGGTGTTACAGCCGAAAGCGCTTACCTGGATTTTTAATAAACCTGGATTGTGTTTTAGAGCTGCTGGCTTTTTGTTTATTAGAATTTCCTGGTAAACAAATGCAATAAATAAATTAATATACTAACTCTGAGGTCACACTAAATATACAAACACATAAAACTCACCACTACACACACTCACACACACTAAAATCCTTACACAATATTATTACAAAAACACCACTTACCTGAATCCCCAGCTAAATCCACAAACCGCACCGCACGTCACGAATGCGAAAACACAATGGCCAATGTGACATTTTCGTATTCGATTTTATGCAGTTTCACATAACTGCACTTTTGACTTTAACGTCTCGAAATACTGAAATTCGATATTTCAGTATTTTGAGATTATAAAGTGAAACCATATACATATAAATATATATACATACAGACACACACATATAGATAATAATAAAAAACTTGCACAGAACAACATTTCAATGAAATGCATGGGAAAGGAATAACTACACTAAACTAAGTAAAAAAAAAAAAGAAAAGAAAAGAAAAAACCTCAGCACCAGCAAATCATTAAAATCAACAAACGTTTATTGGAAAACAACATCTTGCCACATCACAACAGACCCAAGTTTTACTGCCTGGCTTTTTCAGTGCTATTCAAATCTGCTGTTTTACATGTTGTGAAGAACTTTCAAAAATACTTTTCTACATACCCATTGTCAGGAGATAGAAAGTTACACTTTTTTCTTCACAGATTCTAATCACGTTTCTTTTTCTTAACATAATTAATGTTCTTTAACTTTCTGGTTTGTTCTTGCTATTTTAGGCTAATGGCAAAAGTAATATACTGAGCTGTAATTATATCATTTAGGAGAAAAGATAAGCTAATTATCGTTTATATTTAACTTACCCTTTCTGTACTAGTTTCTCTGGAAAATACTGTTTTTTCTTGCCCTATCACTTTTCTTATTTTAAACATATGATAAAATGTCATTGTAAGATTTGAGTAGGAGTAGCTGCAGTTGGTTCAAGCCTTGCTTTATATTACTAGCTATTAATTCTTGTCCAAACTGCCAGGGAAAATGAAAATGAAAAACATTTTCTAAGTTTTGTGTCCAAGAAAAATATATCTATATCAGACTGAGTAGCTCATGCAGTATGTAGTGCTGCCAGCCTTTATGGAAAAAACATTCATGTTAGCACTAAAACATTAATCCATATCCCATAGCTGTGCCATGGCTGCATTTTAAATAAAAATAGCCTCGTACTAATTACCTGCACAGAATGCATCGTACTCAGGTGGCCCACAAATTAAGTGACCACGTAGACCAACAGCAGGCTGACAGCAGATGTTTTGGAAGCTGGTCCCCATAGTAAGTCTGTTTATAGATAGGCCTTACACTGAAGTGAGTCACTTAAACTGAGAGCGGGTCTTTCAGAATCAGGCAGACTTACATTGAGAGCAATTCTTTTGGAATCTAGTCCAATGATAAGTAGGAAATAATCTGTGATTGCTGTACTCCAGCTTTTCTGTATAGGTTTCTAGTTACATATGGTTAAATTGTTAAAAAAAATATCATCTGTGTCTCCTGAGTTGCCACCCTTTAACATATCATTATTGTATTGTATTTAGACATCTAAATATTGATAATAAAATATGCAATTATAAATTCAAATTATAGAAATTAATTTTATGTAATAATTTCTGAAACTTCAGAAATGGAAATTAATTTGCAATCTTAGCATCCATTTTTTTTTAAATGGATAGCAGAATTCTTGTCCTTACCTTCTTATGGTCTCTGGCTACTAACAATATCCATGTATCCAAAACTACATGTGAGTGTGTGTGTATGCATGTGTTTATCTATGTCTGCATAAAACATTTAACTATTTAACTATTATCTCACTATGCATTTGCCACGGTTCCCCTTCACAAGCTCGAGTTACTGAAAGCTCGAAATTCATAAGCTCGAGCCCAGAATCTTGAGTTTCAGTAACTTGAAATTGTGAAGGAGAGACAATCAAAAGAAAAAAAAGGAAGTTTACTTACATGTATGCAGGGGGGCCGAGTCCCCCTGCACTCTCCCTGCTTAAATATACCAGCTCCGTGATTGCACTATAGTGGAGGAATGGAAATTCTCCCATTGTGTACTTCTGTATACAGTGCGGAATGGGAGATTTCCCTCATCCCCGATGTAGTGCGATCTCGTATTTGGTATATTTAAGTAGGGGGGTGGGTGTCGAGATTCTGAGCTCAAGCTTATGAATTTCGTGCTTTCAGCAATTCGAGATTTTAAATGGGAACCTTTGCCACATACACATATCTTCAGATGCAGATGTCCTATTTAAATATAACCTTGACCATTGGATGGGAAATCACAAATTCATCCCTGGGCTGACCACATGTCTTAATGGAGGCTGACAGTAAACAAACAAACAGACATTGGATAGTTAATTATAAATTCATCCAGGGTAGGGCGATATGTCTCATAGTCCAAGGCCAACAATAAACATTCCTTAACATAACTCTCCTCCCACATAAACCTCTTGACATACCTTGGCAAATAAACTTACTCCCCTCAAATTAAGATGCACATGTTACCAGTGGATACAATTGGGCTGGGTTGCATGGCTAAGCTTACAAAGTCCCTAGTGGTTGTTAGCCTAGTAAATATCTATACACCTATGAATCTCTGAACATATAGTAAACTCTGTAATTGAAGACATAGATTAGCCTAACAATGATCATTAAAGCTGTGAGAACTACAAGGATACCCCTCCCCATTCAATGTGTTTACCCCCCACATGTGTCGTATACAGCCCATGTATGCTGTCTTGTCTGTCTTGTCTGTCTTCTGACCCAACCTACCTCCCCAAATATACCTACTATCCTTCCCCAATTTCCCAATCTCACATTAAAAAAAAAGGGCAATCTGTCCCCCCCAAAAAAAATGTTGTCCCATACATAGCTGTCCATTTTGTACATGTGCCCACTGGACACGTAATTTGGTCTAATTGGCTTCACAACATATTATTGTTGTCCTCACCCCTGTCTCAGGGGTTGGAGTGTCCAAATCTATCTCCAAATTCAGTATGTATGCACAGCTGTTGCTATAGAAGAAATGGACAGCTATGGACTTTCCCTATACCCGTCCTGCACATCACTAGCTACTTTCCCTATTGTTTTTCCCTCTGCATGCCCCCTTTTTCAGCACTTTCCTATCACCCTTTTTTTTTTCTTTTAAAGAAATTAGCACAAGAGTAAGCGGGAGTAAGCACTTTTAAGCAGAAGTAAGTGGGTTTAAGCCTGTTTGTGTGGCAGTATGCAATGGCTACACAGATTAAGCACTTTTATGGCTAACTGTCTGCAAATATATTCTACCGGAAGTTAGCATTGCTTACCTCCGTGCAAACCCATGCAAACCCACTTACAACTGCTTAAAAGTGCCTTAATCACTCTGTATCCAACAGCCCTTGTTCTGCCCAGCAACAAAATAATCTGCCCTTGCAAGTCTCAAACTTAGGAACCTACACAACATAGCCACAAAGATTTACCACTAAGCCATTTGAGCTGTACATAAATGTGATGTTTTCTCAAACATATCATGCAACACAGTCATTCAACAGTAGGGAAAATGTATTTATATGTCTAGATGTATGTATGTGCATGTATATATATATATATATATATATATATATATATATATATATATATATATATATATATATATATATATATATATATATATATACATATATATATATATATATATATATATATATATATATATGTAGACATATATATATATATATATATATATATATATATATATATATATATATATATATATATATATATATATATAATGTATATTGTATTTGCACATTGAATCAACACCCTGAACCTCTCTCTCACTGCAAAACATCTGACCAAAGGCACATAAATGGGGTGAAGGGGCCCAAAATAGAGATCTCTTGTAATTATTGCCATTTTTCCTTCCTCTACAGCAGAACAGATCTGCCTTGCTCCACAATAACAAGCACTTGCAAGTCTTGAACCCAAGACCATGCACAACATGGCCACAACAAGTTAACAGTAAGCCATTCCAGCTGTAAGATGTCAGAATGATATCTCTAACATATCATGCAGAACAGTCAGTCTACCATAGGGAATGTACAATGTGAAAGCACTTAACATTCCACTGATACATACACACACACACACACACACACATATATATATATATATATATATATATATATATATATATATATATATATATATATATATATATCTATATATATATATATATACACACATATAAATATATTACTACTTATAGATATGTATAAGAATATTATATATAGAGGGCGCACGGCATATCAAACAGCCATTATTCCTACATTTGCCACCTTTTAAAATGGCCAGCATTTGATTCTTTCCTACAAATGAGATTTATTGCATGAAACATATACACATACACAATGCAAAGGACATGACACCACACACAAGTTTGCATGCAGAGAAATGTTTATTTGTGTACTATTTCAGTTGTTTATGCCATTTCTTATAGCAGTTAGGTGTTTGGAATACATAACAACTGATTAATGCAACTCTCAAACAAAACATTTGATACAGTAATCTGCAAAACATAACATACTTTACTGTCCAGGCTAAGGCCTTCAAGTAGTACAACAATAAAAAAAAAACACTTGCCTTGAAGATAAGAACCAAGCAACACTTAATTACAGATGTAGTTCAGCAGCCTCCAATTACACTCTGTACTCAACCCCTAGGGGGAAAAGTATTAGCTGCCACAATGAAAATGTATCTGTTACATAGTAATGCTTAACTTAAAACATCACTATCACACTGACAAACAGACCTGTGTGTAAGACAGTAAGCAGTAGCCCACCACTGTTCCTATGGTGAAATGTATGAAAATGTACAGCTATATACCTTAATATTTCTTAACACTGATATCCCTCACATGTTGTACCAGCCTAGGTTAAAAACATTTAATATCCCTCCCCCATAAAATGTCTTACAAGCGCATATAACAGTGTTTTCCATACACTGACCTCTTGACTGTACAAGGTCACACACATTTTGTCCAGCTGTTGCCTTCGTATATAGGGACCCTAACCCACAATTTGTGTGGGAGTTCACAACATCAGTGGAATGATACCAGGAATGCCAGCACTAAATAATGATAGGCCATTACCTAACAGCCGCTTACTGCATGACATCTGGATAAATCCTGGTATATATGTGGAGGACAGAGGTTGGAACACAGGGCCATATTTGCAATATTGCTGTTATACACTGTGAAAGTTGATGGTGCTTCAGGATTGGTTGCAGTATACCCTTACTCAGGAATAT
Source organism: Protopterus annectens (assembly GCF_019279795.1). Taxonomy (NCBI): domain Eukaryota; kingdom Metazoa; phylum Chordata; order Ceratodontiformes; family Protopteridae; genus Protopterus; species Protopterus annectens. Next base: position 318,239,700 of record NC_056732.1, on the reverse strand, counting down.
GAAGTCAGAAACACAAATGGATGTTGCCTGTACCGATAGCAATCAACTAAGAGAATGCCACTGATATGTCAGAGACAAGACCTGTGTGGTGAACAGACAAAACATAACAGCCAATCCTCTGGCCATCATGTTGATAGGTCCACAGTTGAGAGCTATGCAAACAGACTGCATTCCATGCAAAACTAGCATGTACAAATAAATCCGGTAAAACTAGCAGTATTCAATGCATATAACAACAATACTCACACTGTCCATAGGTCTGGAACCTTATACAAACATGTAGTTGGCCTGTGTCTGCAAGTCCTGCTGTAAGAGGTATTGCTACCTGCTGTCTGTAACACCACTGCCCACACACAGGAAGGATGTCTTCCATACAGGAAAGGTAAAGGGACAACGCCCACATGATGTAGTCATTTATAGCAGTGGGTTGCTATGACATTGGCTATTGGAAGTACTACACAGCTAGCTGCATGCAATTAGCAAGTGAGGAACCCCAATTGGTGCAGAGGCCATCACTTGATCATGATCATCACCTACAAAAGTCATGCTGCAACCTACTCAAACCAGCTTGATGCCTGTAGTGGAGAGAGAGAGAGAGATAGAGAGAGAGAGAAATAATATTACAAACAAAAAATTTTAAAAAAAACAAACAAGGAAGATATCCAAGTGGTACACAGAAGAGAGCACAATAATAAAACAGGTATGTGAAATATGCATGCATGCATGTAATTAATACTACAAATAAAAAAATAAAAAAACAAACAAGGAAGATATCCAAGTGGTACGCAGAAGAGAGCACAATTATAAAACAGGTATGTGAAATATGCATGCATGTAATTGAATGTAGTACTTGGCCTGTAATAATGGGATAGATGATGTTGAAAGATTGATATGTGCCATCAAGACTTGTTACTGTAATGATGTCCTGCTGAACAACTGCTATGGACATAGCATCTGGCCCTGTGGGCAGTGGGTCATACCTGTCAACTGTGTGGATCTGCACAGAATGACAAGATGTAAGCCATCATTGTGTTTGTTCTATTCCTCTAAACATGTATATTAGTCTGGCAAATAGCTGAAGGTGGAAGTAATGAAGTCATGATAGACAAATGAGTTTCAGACCCCACCACCTTCAGAACAGTCATGGTAGTGTGAAATGTATCATGCACAAACTTCATAGGTTTGTAATAGGTTTATCTACAATATGTCCCTGTATATCCCCCTAATGTTAAGCCGTGTCCACATGTGATTCTGTGTTTTGTAGCAAGGCAGAACAGTTCAGCAGTGGAGGAAGGAGGTTCAGAGTGTGGACCTGATATCTGAAATAGGTGTTTTCTTTTGCTTTCTTCTATATAAAACAATGAGTGAGAAGGTCACTGAAAAACCAATCAGTCAAAACAAAATGAAAACTCCAGTAAAGCTAGAACTTCCACTGAGTGACCTTCCAAACTTGTGGTATCTGAGGTACATATGATACATGCAAATGATCCTTATGAACATCAGGTGTTTCAGCTAATTGGCAATTCTGAATGCCCATGATTTGTTTTGTCATTTCAATGGACAATTTCAGGTCAATAAAGCCAAACCCCACTAGCTGTGGATATGCATATTTCGGACTTGTTATGACCTTATCAGCACAGCACAAGAAGAGTGTTTGACTAAGCATTAGAAACACAGGGCTGTTATATCCAGCTGATGTCCATTATCATTAGGGTCACTACAAATATATCCCAAACAACAAACTAAAGCAATGAGTGAGAAGGTCACTGAAAAACAAGTCAGTAAAAACAAAATGAAAACTCCAGCAAAGCTAGAACTTCCACTGAGTGACCTCCAAAACCTCTTGTATCAGAGGCACACGGGATACATGCAAATGATCCTTATGAACATCAGGTGTTTCAGCTAACTGGCAATTCTGAATGCTCATGACTTGTTTTGTCATTTTAATGGACAATTTCAGGCCAATAAAGCCAAACCCCACTAGCTATGGATATGCATATTTTGACCTTGTTATGACCTCGCCAGCACAGCACAAGCAGAGTCTTTGACTAAGCATTAGAAACACAGAGCTGTTATACCCAGCTGATACCGATTAGTCCATTATCATTAGGGTCACTGCAAATATATCCCAAACAACAAACTAAAACAAGGAGTGAGAAGGTCACTGAAAAACCAATTAGTAAAAACAAAATGAAAACTCCAGCAAAGCTATAACTTTCACTGAGTGACCTCTCAAACCTATTGTATCAGAGGCACATGGGATACATGCAAATGATCCTTATGAACATTAGGTGTTTCAGCTAATTGGCAATTCTGAATGCCCATGACTTGTTTCATCATTTTAATGGGCAATTTCAGGCCAATAAAGCCAAACCCCACTAGCTATGGATATGCATATATAGGAACTGAGTATGTTTCATAGTTATAAAAGGGATATAACAATTACAAGCATATTTAGTATATAGTAACAGTCTCAATATTCACTGAAGTCCCCAAATTATTTCACTTGGAACTTATGAAGAAATAACAGCACCTTGTGAAGGGCTAATGACAACTTCTACACTATTATCAATACCAAAAAAAGCAAGTAACGCCGGCAGGTGGATGGAAATACTAACTTCCACTCTTTTATTGGATGCACATTAAAACACAAAACCAATAAAAACACTTCCAAACTCATAAAATGACATTTCAATTAAGAGATTTAAAAGGGGGTATTCTGTGGACTGCATTGATTCTGAAGAAGTCTAAAGTAATGGATGAAACCGTTTAATTAAAGTGTCATTTTATGAGTTTGGAAGTGTTTTTATTGAGTTTGTGTTTTAATGTGCATCCAGTAAAAGAGTGGAATTTTGTACTTCCATCCAGCTGCCCACGTTACTTACTTTTCATCGTATTGGTATTGGGGTGGAGTGATGCTACATACATTTGGATTTGTGTTGTGGTTTTTCTAGTTAGCAGCTGATGGGTTCCCTTAACAAATTTCCATCAATGTTTTTCACCTGTTCAAAGGAATGAATTAGCCCAAGTATAGCCTGAACTGGCTATTAACACCCGCGGTGGTGGTGCTGTGGGTAGCATTGTCGCCTCACAGTAAGACGCTGTCCGGTTTGATTCTCAGCTAGAGCGTCTTCTGCGTGGAGACATGCATGAATGGGCATACCTTTGTTGAAGGTTGTGCGTCAGGCCTGGCAAGCCGGTACATAAAAATCAACTGCCAATCATTAGTGGACCGGAGTTCCGCTGTGGCGACCCCTAACCGGAAAAAGCTGAAAAGACACAAACAAACAGTCTGAACTGGCTATTGTCAAGGGTGAATTAACTAGGCTTATTGAATTGTTTAGCCAACCTGACTATAGAATGGTGAAGACCCACCCCTTTAATGCCAGATCCAAATGGAGGTTGGAAAGAAGAGATGAGAAGAGCTTCACACAAGGATACGGGAGCTGCAGGTGCCTGGAATAGAAGTAGAATAAAGCCTTCTGGGGTTTGTGGGACACACAACATGGAGAAAGAACAAGCTTGTAATTTGGAATGATGAACAAAAAGTACTGTACCTAAAAAAACCTACAAAACAGTAGTGGCTAGTTCAGTGACTGTTAAACATGTGGTGAAAGAAGTTGAGCACAAAGGGGCTGAGGGACAGGACACGTCTTATTACAATAAGAACAATTTGAGTAACAATTGCTGTTTGGGTTCTGGCAGTGCTTTTGCTGACAATGAAGTCAGTACAGGTATCATGAATGGAAACAAAAATGGAGAGCATGCTAATATGAACAAGAATAATTTCTGCCAGCTTTTATTGGACAAAAGTTTTAATATTGACATTTTAATGGTGGAGGGGTTATGAGAACTGAACAACTGTTTGAATATGATTTAAGCACTGAGAATTCCTTAAAAGGTTTAATTTGCAGGCTTGGGAAATTGTTAACTAAAGTTAAAATGCTGCAAATTGATAATGTTTATTTAAGGATGTGTTTGGAGAAGGAAATTGTGCTGCAAGGGCTCCGTATATACAAATTTCCTTATGGGTTGAATTATAACGATGATACATATAAAGATTTTATAAAAATGTTTAATAGGCATGGATGCGAATTAATGGAAAAGGTTATCAAACTGAGAAAAGAATTTGTGAATTAACATGTGAAGTAGATACATTAAATGGGGACATTAGGAATGACTAAATATTTGAACAATGGAGCGTGTTTTATGACAAAACATTATTGAAGGTGAAAAGGAAATGTAACGAAATGGTGTTGAAGAAACAGAAAACAATCAATAGAGATATGCTGCAATATGACAAAGGAGAAGCATATGTGTTAAAAAAATGAACAGGACCTAAATTCCCACACAGTCAAAACAATAATAATTATAGTTACACAACTGTACCAACAGTCATTATGATGGAGGGGTAGGTGCGAGAGAATTTAATTATAATCAGAATTTTCAGGTTGTTCAAGGAAGGAGGGACCAGAGAGGGAAGATGATGGGACCCAGCAAATTGAGGGTAGGGAACCAGTGAGAAGACAAAAGGAAATGGAGGTTGAATTCTTACACCATAGGAGGGAAGGGCAATTGGAGAAGGAGGTAGGGGAGGTTAATGATCCATCACTATCAGATAGAATAGGCAAAGCTGGTAATAGTGCGTTGGGTGAAGACACATTGAAAAATTCGGATATAGGTTCCCACACAAATGAGACAAACAATGGATCGGAGGCAAATATTGTTTGTGATAAGGACAGATTCAAAATATATAATTATACTGATAGGCTGATTACTGATGAATATTACGACCTATTCAAAACAAGTTTTAACTTTGTACCTTGAAAAATTTTGACATTGTTGATGTCATTATAGAAACCAAGATGTTTGTTCACAAATTAAATTTGGCCCATTATTTTAATAATAAAGAAAGAAGCTAAAGTCAGGTATTTCAAAGGAGAACTTATTAAGGGAAGTACCTTTAACCCGCAGTTACATCCCATATTAAACGTTTTGGAGACTTAAGGAAAGATTTAAACATCCGTGTTATGAAACCGGACAAAGGATGGGGAGTTGTCCTGTTTAATACTGAGGACTGCAATAAGGTTATGTATGATATTTTAAATAATGGAGATAATTATTTAGCTAGTTCTCTAAACGAAGTCAATTTTGTGTATGGAGAACTGACTCTTTTTTAGAAGAATTCTTGATGGAACAAAGGGTAACTAAGAAATTTATGATGGAATAAGGGTAACTAACCCTAGAGTGCCAACAATCTCTGGCATACTGAAAGTACATAAAAGGATTGTAGATCCACCATTTGGACCTATTGTGGCAGAAGGGGGTCTAAGACATACCACTTAGGGCTATATATTGATAGGATGGTAAAGAACATCTATATGCAGGGAACCCATTTGACTAATGATTCATGGGACTTTCTAGGTAGGTTACAAATGAACTATGGACAGAAGATTTAATTGTTTTAACTGTGGATGTTGTAGATTTATTCTCTTGTATACCGAGATACATAGGTCTAGAACATTTTCAAAATACCTTGACATGATTGGGAGGTTTTATAAATGACAATATAGAATTATTGGGTGAGATAATGTCAATAGCTCTGGATTACAGTTTTATTTTCTTTGAAGGTGAGTATTTTAGGCAAGTTAAAGGTGTTGCTGTGGGGGCAACATGGTGTTACTCGATTAGGAATGAATATGGTTTTCACTTCGAGGTTCATGGAAAATATTAAACTTTATTTAAGATTTTTGGATGACTTATTCATCCTGTGGAAGAGGCCTGAGTATTTGATTGGCAAATTTGTAGAATTTTTGAATAAGTCAACTCGATTTTTGAAGTTCACATTTAATTACAATAGTCATAGTATCAGTTATTTAGACACCGCAATTTCCCATACTGAAGGTGGTTTTAAATCTGTGATATATAGGAAACCAACCTTCAGCAATTGTTATTTGGCTTTCATGAGTGGTCACTCTTTCCATCAAAAAAGAAGTGCAATCAAAAGTCAGTTCATTGGGGTAGTGAGGATGACCTCCCATTGTGAAGATTTAAAAGGAGAGATGGGAAAGATATCTGAGATGTTTATTTTGAGGGAGTACCTGTTAGGTTTAGTGAAAGATGTGGAGGTTTGTAATAAGGGAATGGGGGAAAAGATACAAACCTTTATTAGGTGGTGGAGGTGGTCTTGGTAATGGGGATGTAGTAAGGGTTGACAGTAATTATGAAAGAGCATCATTCATTGAGTATACACCACAAGCCCTGGAAATAAAAAAATTGTTAAAAGAAATTGGAACACTTTCAAAACTTACCAAGTCATTCAAGTTGTAGCAGGACCGGCACCGAGAATTGTGTTTAAAACTGGGAGGAATTTGAAAGAGAGTTTTGTGTTAGCTAGTGGACACCACTATAACATGAATGACAAAGGTACCATAAAATGCGATGCTTGCCCACAATGTACCTTTATTATGGAAGACAGGTATCTGATCTTAGAGAATTACTCAAAAACTAATGTGAGATTAGTGAAAGGGAATTGTAGAACAATGAATGCAATGTACCTAGTCAAATGCAAGGGATGCCCTGCATATTATGTGGGAAAGATGGAGCGACATCTTAGGAAGCAGATTTTTGAGCATTACTATAATATGTAGATAAAGTACATATAATACATAATTATAAATTATAAGCACACATAAAAATACATACAATTTGTTCTTACACACAACAAAAGGGTTTACATGAAAAAGCTTTTCAATGGTTTTAGACAATCGGCTGTTTTTTGTCCTAAGTATCTGAAATGTTTCGATGTAAATAGTTATTGATATTGGTAAGAACATATTTTCATTCTCTGGGTTTAATGATCGGTTTTATGAGTGTAAGGTCCTTCAAAATGAATGATGGAAATCAATTGGATTAGTAGTTTTTAACTAGGATTGAATGACATCCATGCAAGGATTAATTTATTTTTTCCACCTTACTGGGGAATAAAAAACACAAAAGGAAAAATCTAGCAAAGCTAGAGTTTTCACTGTGTGATAGCTTAATGGCACTATAGAATATATGCAAATTACCCTTTAAGGCTACCAGGTGTTTTAGCTAAATGGTAATTCTGAATGTCTATGACTTTTTTTTACTTTTAAGTCTATTTATGGACAATTTCAGACCAATAAAGCCAAACCCTCTAGCTGTGGACATGCATGTTTCTGCCTTCTTATGGCATCATCAGCACAGCATAAGAGGAATGTTTGACTGTTGGAAACACAGGTTTGCCGTACCCAAATGATATCCATAAACATTAGGGTGTCTACAAAATTGCCCAACTAACAAACTAAAACAAAGTGTAAAAAGGTCATACAGGAAAACATCTTATGCTGTGCTGATGATGCCATAAGAAGGCAGAAATATGCATGGCCACAGCTAGAAGGTTTGGCTTTATTGGCCTGAAATTGTCCATAAATAGACTTAAAAGTAAAAAAAAAAGTCTTGGACATTCAGAATTGCCATTTAGCTGAAACATCTGGTATCCTTAAAGGGTAGTTTGCATATATTCCATGGTGCTTCTAATACAAGAGGTTTAAGGTATCACATAGTGGAAAGTCCAGCTTTGTTAAATTTTTCTTTTTGTGTTTTTTAACCAATTGGTTTTCCTGTGTGACCTTTTTACTCTTTGTTTTACCTTATTGGAGAATGACGTAATTGTTTAGTAAATGATATGAAAGGGAGTATTTTGTGGACTACATTGATTCTGAAGAATTCCAAAGTATTGGACAAAAGTGCTTAATCAAAATGTCATTTTATGAGTTTGGAAATGTTTTTATTGGATTTGTGTTTTTAATGTGCGCCCAATAAAAGAGTGGAATTTTGTATTTCCATCCAGTTGCTGGCATTACTTTCTTTTCTTGGTATTGGTGTGGAGTGACACTACATACATTTGGATTTGTGTTGTGGAACTTCTACAATATGTAAATATATTTAAAATGTAGCATAAAAGAAACCTCCCATAGACATTATACAATGACAGATTATACTAGGCAGTTCCAAGCAACTAGAGAATTGCATGTTGTATACATTCTTTTAGCAACATAATTTAGTGCAATCACAATTACATCATACCACAGACATTTATGCATAGTAGTAAACAAAATACTGTTACTGACTAGAAATACATGAATGAGTATCGGCATTATAGTGTCATGCACATAGTAGTGCTAAATTCTCTGCCTTAAGTAAGAGTGAATAGTGTCCACACATTCTACACAGGGTACAATAAGAAGAGAAGATGTTTTATTGATTGAATGTCAAAAAAACAAATATTATAAAAGCATAACACACAACAGCATATGTCAGTACAAGGTGTAAAGAAGCAGGAAGAACACAGGAGTATTTATAAGTCTCCGTGCATGATGAAAATAATGAGGCAGGGGGATATACATGAAAGAATACCATATCTGGACATGTAAGCAGCAAAGTATGCCATGCAGAAACAAGTTATTAACTGCAATCAAGTACTGCAACAAGTACTGAGTTGGTGAAGTGTTGGAGACAATAGTTCTTTGAATTCACACACCAGACAGCAAAACTTGTACATATATATATATATATATATATATATATATATATATATATATATACATACATGTGTGTGTGTGTGTGTGTGTGTGTGTGTGTGTTTGAGAATGTGTGGCATCTTCCTTCCTATATAATGTTAATAATATTTGCATTAAATCACTTGTAGATAGGTTTTTAGACTATATAGATGCAGAAAATGTACAACCTTAGTGTGACCAGACAGCTCTAGAAGAAATCTGTTTATGTATATGAATACTGCTGACAGTAACAGATGTACAAGTCAGGCATATCACCTCAAACAACCATGGGAAAATTATGCTCAGATCATATTAATTGAATCCATATTTCTTTCTACAAGTAGCGTTTTATCTTCGGGGCATACCACACTGGGTACTGCACCCGTGGAACACTGTACCCTATAAGGATGTTTTTGGTTACAATATAGGGTCATATAAAACCAGACTGCATGAATTACTGCAATAGAAGAATAATAGTGGAAATACATTGTTGTGTTTTGCAAAAGATAACATAAACTCATTTTGTGTGTCTGCAGGCACATGTGTAACAATGTTACAGGTGGTCAGCAAATGTGCAATGGCAGTGATACAACAGGTAAGAACACACATTATCAAATAAAATCATGAAGGCTGAAGACGATAGCACTGGATGGAGAGGTCAATATTAGCCATGCATGTATGGCTAAGAGAAATAAATATGATATACACCTTTTTAGTTCAATTCACATTTTGAAATAGTAGAGTTACAGGAAGCAAAATGAAAGAATAGCACAATACAGTTTTAATGAATTATATCAAAACTGCTCATTAGTGTAGCAAGGAAGACTTTATATAATGATTCTATGTGTACTAGAGAAGAATGATGCCACGCATATGCCATACAAATGACTATGAAAGAGCATGTCCTTGTGATTTATTTAACATGTGTTAGCTAGATCAGTGATCTGAATCAAAATGTACCCATTTCAAATATGACCCAGGTCAAGGACAAAACACTAAATATATTAAGAGTATTGTTCTCATTTTTTTTTATCTCATATGGTGCAGGAGTCATCCCTTTCCTTTTCTAGCCATTGGCCTAGGCTTAAGATCTCAGACTTCACCTTATCTGACAGGCGGCAGACTGAGTTTAAGTTTTTTTTTACTTTTAATTGATGAGCATGTTAGACAGGATCTACTGCAAAGGCATCGGCCTCTTTTTATACCAATCTGGGTTGGTTGACAAAACAACTATGATCTGCAAACCTGCAGGAATGATGATACCCTGTACCTGAAGGACTGGCACTTTGTTTGCTGCATCCAGTGGCAGTGTAGCAGGTTGGAATTAACTATTTAATTTGAGATCAGTTATAAAAGAATGTCATATCAAGACCATAGACGTGAAGCAATAGAAGCCTTATTTCAAAAGTAGTTTAGAAAAAATAATTAACTACTCATTGCATCTTAAAACACATTTGCATAGAACACCATATTTTACAATGTAAATTTATTTAGAGCACTGCACTTTTGTTGTACCAAATAATTTATATTAATGATGCATTGGTGAATGATTGATATTTGTGTTATTTGATCAAAGTATCTGTTGTATAATCTATCAAATACTACATGCATATTAGTTCTCATAGTGATTAAGGTAGGGAATCACCAGTGCCCTTTAAGCACCCAGTGGCAAGCTAGAAAAATTATTGCAGAATCATTAGAGCTAAGATAAGATCACTCACAATCTTTATCTTAATCACGGATCTATGAAGGCTTTACAAAGAACCCAAGACTGTGCAAGGGAAGAACGCGACTAAAATAAGTTAACATTTCCAAATGAATGTCAAACAGTGTTTATTATTGTTATTATTATTTTTTTTTACTATTTTGCCTCTTAGCTCTTGCTTCTAGATACCTTGCAGTTCTGTTTAGCTTTTCATTCAACTTTAAACTCATCAAATTATATTAGTTTATGCCAATTTCTTATGCCTAATTAAATTCCCTTTTTAGATGTATTTTCTATAAGGGTTAACTACATGGAAAACAGAAACCTTCTGTATCTTTCTTACTCATACTGAGTTACTGCTTTCGGAAACTGACTCGTGCTCCTGTAGCCTCTGCTTTTTTTCTGCATGAACCGAGTAGAGGGAAAACTTGCTCTGCATAGCCTCACTCCACTGGTCTGTGATTCACTCAACTACCTTATCCACATTTCTGCCAACCTCCCATATCATTTGATTTATACCTATCAAGTCACTCCTTATTTCTCTATCATGACATTACCCTTCCTCTATCTGTTGCATAATTTAAAGGAATAGCCCATGCACCACCTAGCCCAGTATTCTTTTATCATTAATAATCAACCACCTGCTTTACGACTCTTATTTCATTTACATCCCTGTTTTCATATTCTGGATTGTTACTCCCTCACTCCCTTACCTACCTCATCCTCAAATATTACCTTTTTTTCACAACTTTCCTACCTACCCTTATCCTAAGTACTATCATTATTCATCCATTCCTTCTTCTTCCAGCCTGCTTGCAAGTCATACTTTAACATTCTCTACTCTTAATTTATTTCATCTCATCCTCCCTAACTTCTACCTTAGGTACCCTGCCCTATACTTTCTTATGTTCACTGCCCCTCTACCTTCATTTTCATATCCCCTCTCCTATAGCATCCCCTTGTACTATTCCACATTAACCACATCTTAAACCAATCCTTCCAAATAGTATCACAATGCTTTTATCACCTCCCTTTCCAAAAATGGCACTAATTAATTTGTTCTTTCAGTATCTATGACACTTTCTTTCTTAACAATGCATCTGTTATTGTCTGGCCTACTGTCAAATCACAGTCCTACACAAAGCAAGCTCACCCTTTTGCCTCACCACAATTTTCATATAACCATTTCAGATCTTTATAGAAATTATACTAAGTTAATAATACACAAAGAAGCAATTCATTTTACCTTTAGAACAAATGATATTAAGTTAAATATTATACTTTACAAATAAGCTATTGATTTTACAAACTATTCTACTTCAGTGCCCACACAATCGCACTAAGCAGCTTTGAATCTTACTCACTAAACTACATTGTCTAATACATAAAAGATCTCTTAGAGGAGACAACCATACAAACCTTGAACAACTTAACTTAAAAACTGCCTCCATTATGTGCAGCCTGAACCATAAATGGACTTTATTACAATCTTGACTTATTAATGAAAATCCTGATATATTACCCTAACTGAAATTTGGTGCAAAAATGACTTCTGCTCTTCTTAATATAGATACAGGATAACTACTCTGTGATTTATGTTCCACAATTTGAATCTTAAAAAGACCAGGGGCCAGATTCACGATGGCTTGCACGGAGTCTAAGAGTAGAGTAAGACTCCATGCAGCCATCATGTCCGACGAGCGATCCAGGAACAGCCTGTAGGGGCGTGTAAGAGAGCTCCTAAAATGTCTCTTACACGGACATTGCTGGGATACCCAAATTACCTCACTTGCAGCCGAAAGGCATGCAAATGAGGTAAATTTGTGATCCAGGAAGCACAAACATGTCCGAATAGGAGCTGTGTTAGTTGCAGAAATGTACTCAGTTGACAACTGAGTACCATTCTGCAAATAGCACAATGGAGCCTTGTCAGCTCCAAATAAAGGTTGCATATGGTTGAGGAAGCATGCCAATGGCCAAATATACGGCCATTGGAAATGTTCCCAGATGCAAAATTAAAATAAAAATACTTTTTTTCGGCAATTTCCGATGTTTAAGTGTAGCGCAGTGCCTCGCAAATGGGCTGCACTACAAAAAACAGAAAAATAAAAATTAAAACCCACAAACGTGGAATTTATGAAAATTGTTAAATTACAATGTAAGGGAATAGCAGGCTGAAGACAACATGGCCACCGAGTAGGGGTTGCTAAGGGGAGAAGCCCAGTCTAAGACATATAACCAAGCATTAGTAGGCAATCCTATGTAAATGAGTGTTAGGATAGTGAATCACACTTTTACATAGCAAATGAGCACAGTCAGTGGAGTGTAGGAGTAAGATATGGGGAGTAACAGAGTAGGAGAAAGGTGACATCACAAGGGGGTATGTATGAAAGTAGTGAAGCTCATTGGAGCAGAGTGACGTGTTAACTGTCAGTTAGACATCATGGAAAGAGGTGTGTCAACAGGTAGGCCAGGGAAAGCCAAGAAATGGAAGGTGTATAGTGTGGATAACACCAAAGTTTCTTGCTGAGTGGGTATGTGTGCGTGTGCGTGCCCATAAACCTGAGTAAGACAGAGTGCGAGCGTGGAAGCGTGAGTGCGCGCGTTTAACCCGGAGTAAGCATGTATAGGGCTGTTTAAATACCTGTAAGTGCGTATGCACTGGTGTGCGCGTGTTTTCACCTGAATAAGCAAGTTTTAGTCCGTCTAAGCATGTGTGTGTGTGTGTGAGCTGGTGTGCACGTGTTTGCGCTTGTGTATGCAGTGCTGCCCCTGAGGAAACAGAAAGAAAAAAGGAACCACATCAAATAGTAGGAAGCTACCAGTGAGTACTGACAGAGATAGCAGGTGAAAACAATCAGAATCAGGCAATTACACAGGCAGAACACTAGCCCAGCCCAGCACTTAAAACTCTGCAAACAACAGTGCAGTGTGTTTCTCTCAAGAGACACTGCAACACTGGAGTAAGCTACTAGAAGTGAAAACTGAAAAAGCTTCACTCAGACAAAAAATGCTAGGGGCTGACATTGCTGTTATAAGGTGACATATGTAACATGCTGAGGGTGGTAACAATGCAAATGCAGCCGGACAAACCACAGTGAGGAGACGGAGAAGAGTGTACAGGCCCAGGGTCACCTACCAGGGGTTACATGAGCTGGAGATAGTGGAGTGCTATAGAGTGGACAGAGACCTCCTGCAGCAAATTGTTGAGCTGTGCAGGCCACACCTCACACACAGAACCAACAGTGGCGAACCCATCCCAGTGGAAACCAAGGTATGTGTTGGCCTAAGAATACTAGCAACAGGTACCTTCCAGAGACCAACTGGTGATATGATGGGGATATCACAGGTATCAGCATCCAGGGTACTGCACCAGTTCCTGGATGCCATGTCAGCACATGTCGGTGATCATGTATATTTCCCCAATTCCCGTGAGGTATTGGCCAGCAATATGCGTCTCTTCCAGCAAATAGCAGAATACCCTGAGGTAGTGGGTGCAATAGATTGCATGCATATATGCATCAAAGCACCAGCCGGTGAGCGGGGTAGGGCCTACATTAACTGCAAGGGCTTCCCCTCCATCATCTGCCAGGTTATGTGTGTGCTGGCTGCCCTGGAAGCTACCATGATTCCCATATCTGGCATCTGACGCAGCTGTACCAGACATTTGTCAATGGGGACATCCCACATGGTCACCTAGTGGGGGATGCTGGCTATGCACTGGAGCCGTGGCTAATGACGCCCATCAGAAATGCACACACACCTGAACAGGAACACCATAATGAGGCACACGCACAAACACAAAATGTAATCGAGTGTGTGTTTGGGCTGCTCAAGTCATGGTTCTGGTGCCTGGACACATCTGGTGGAGCCTTGCAATACTCACCAACTATGTGTACCCAAATTGTCATGGTATGTGCTATGCTACATAATATGATTCTGCAAAAACAGCTGCAGCAGGGCCAGTATAGGCCTGGGCCAAACAGCCCTCCACCATTGCCAAGGCCATCACAGGCAGAGCGTGACTCGGAGGAACAACCTGAGCCTGCCCCAGTAGGCAGAAAGAGGCATGCCCAGTATGCCTTGGCCTTGGCAAAGAGGCAACGCATAGCACATACACTGGCTCAGTAGGAACCCTGGAAATGATACCGCTCTCTGACTCCCACATATAGTGAAAGGGATGCCTAAGTTGACACAACCTGCTTTCAAACATGTACAGGGAGTGTAGTATGTGCATCCAACATAGGCAGCCCTGCAGCACCACCTGAGGCATGATTGCCATGTGTTAAGCAAAGTAAGGTAGTCCTAAACAGCATTTACCACCATGTAGTATATGCAAACTTGATGACCTTGAGTATCATCCTACCCTCACCAAGCATGATGCCACAATATGAAGACAAGATGATCAGTTACAACAATTGGCTTAAGTATTGGTGTCAGTCAAAGGGGATCCAATGCCTGTCAGCCTGGGATGACATGCTCGACAAGACATGATGCTTCGCTAGGGACGGCTTTCATCTGTCACCCCTGGTCTTTCCTCCATAGGTATCACAAGGGATAAGAAACAAGAAGTAATGCTACTCAACACCAGAAGTCTAAACCACAAGATGCATGCACTCCAAACTCTCCTCAGCATGGAGAATGTTGATATCTGTGCAGTAACAGAAACCTGGTTCAAGGATCCGAAGAGCACCCTAGCACTAACAGGTTACACCTTATACCATGCTTTACAGCCCCAAAACATGGAACAAACTACAAAAGGAGGGTGAGTATCAATATTTGTCAAAGATACCCACACCCCCAGGTTGGTGGTACAGAATGAAGCATCAGAGACTATCCATGTGCAACTAACAGTGAGTAAAACTGCCTTCCAGTTTATAGCCTGCTACAGACCACCCTCCTAAACCCAGGAACCACACTTGGCCAACTTGTGAACACATGAAAATATGAAGGTCTCCCCAAACACCATTATATTGGGTGACTTCAATTATGCCCAAGACCAGAAGTGTATCCCTCACTGGTAAGATCAGACCATAGAGTAATCTCACTGGATATTCACATCCCGACCCCAGCCCTTGCCCAGAAAATCTACAGTGAAAAACTTTTCTCTAAAGCAAATTTCGCACTCCTCAAAACTGAGGTGGAATCCTTCACAGCCCCTGTGCCTGTGGAAAATACGGCCCAGACCTCAGAACCCTATATAAACGCATTCTATGAACACCTTCAGGAATGCATGGATCATGCAATCCCAAATAAAACCAAGACCCAATCCTCCAAAGGCAGGCATCATGTCTGGTGGACCCCAGCCATAAACAAACCATACAATACAAGGAGGAAGATACTATATGATAGAGCAAAATCCCAAAAAGGGAAGGCATCTCCGATCAGTATTATTAAAAACTACGGCCAAACATAAAATCATCTAAGGCCAGCTTTGAGATAAAAATTGTACAGGACACTAAGGATAATCACAAGGCTTTCTTTAGTTATGGTAGGAACCTGGGTGGGAATTCCCAGATATGCTCAGAATTAGTCCAAAATGACAAACAATACACCAAACCCACAGACATTGCCAACATCCGAGCTGACAGGTTCAGTGCAAACTCTTCCCCGCCTCCCCACCAAAAGGGCAAATATCTATCCCAGCAGAGTGCTGGCCCCCTGACATCTCAGATGCTCAGGTAACAGCCAGCCTCTCCAAAGCAAAACACACAGCATCAATGGGACCAGACGGTGTCCTGGGCTGTGTCCAACATGAACCCCAAGAAGAATTGAACACAAACATAAAACCACTGTTCAGTCTCAGCCTTACCACAGGATATGTACCCAAAGAGCAGTGTACAGCAACAGTGGTCCCTCTCCACAAAGATGGTGCCTCAGTGGATACTGCAAACTATCGCCCCGGAAGCCTGACTAGCTTACAAAGCTATGGAAAGGATCATCATGGACCTCAGAAATAAAGATATTGGGGACCTACAGACACTGGATCCTACCTAGTCTGGCTTTGTTAAGGGCAGATCCTGCCTCTTAAACCTGGTTGAGTCATTTGAAACAGTCACCAAGTCCATTGACAAGGAGAAGGTGGTCCACACAGCCTACCTGGACCTCACAAAAGCCTTCCATACAATACCCCACTTGGTCATTATAGATAAGCTCACCAGCTTCAATATAAACCCCTATGTCACTAGATGGGTTGCAAACTGGCTCAAGGACAGAACCCACATGGTCAGAAATGCTGGAGCCATGTCAGACTCCAAATCAGCTACAAGTGGCATCCCACAAGGCTCAGTCCTGGGACCTCCCTTGTTTGGTATATATTTCTCGGAGGTACAGGCCAACACAGAAGGACTGTGGCTGAACAAGTTTGCAGATGACTGCAAACTGGATGCCATAATCGACCCTCCAGCTGACACAAGCATCCTACAAAAGGGCCTTATAGAAACAGACAACTGGTGCCAGAGCCATGTCCTCAAGCTAAATGCAAAAAAGTGTATAGTCATCCCTTCTGGCAAAAACCAAGTGCCCACAAATTACCACATAGGTGGTAACCCATTAAGTACTTTAGAAGTGATAAGGGACCTGGGGACCCAAGTTGATAGCAATCTCTCATTCGACAACCACGTGGCCAAAGTGGTTAGAAAAACATTTCATATAGTCCACCTAATCATGAAGGTATTCACATCTAGATCAGGGGAGGTCATCATGCCTCTTGACTCATCCCTCATCAGGCCCATAATTGAGTACAATGCCCCTTGTGGGATGTACCTTATCAGACACCTGCAGCAACTGGAAAGACCCCAAAAGTACCTCACCATGAGGATCAAAGGGCTCAAACAGATGCCATTTGCTGCCCAGTTAAAGAAACTCCAGCTCCACTCAGTGGCATACCGGCTGCCCAGAGGCAATCTGTGCCTGATGTATAAAGCCATGTCCAACCTGGAATCAATGGACATGCTGCACCTCGTACACCACCTACATTCATTTGGGATGGGCATCTGTACCTTTGGGGGGTAAGGGGGAGGACATTTGTGCAGACTCTGTCTGCCAGGGTGTTGGCTATGTCCATAGGCTTGGCATAATTTGTGCTGTTATGCAACAATTCAGAGCATATCTGGGGGTTTCCACACATATTCCTGACATAACTAAAGAAGGCCTTGTGATTATCTGTAGTGTCTGGTCAAGTTCACTGTCAAAACTTGCAAGTGATGATTATATGAGGGAATGAAGTGTCTTGCCAATACTGTTCAGAGATGTCCTCCCTCTGTGGGATATTGCTCTGTTATGTAGTAGCTTCCTCCTGCTGTTGTACAGCTTATATATGGCCGGGGTCAATCAGACAGGTCTCCTGTTTTGGAGGAGTCTTGGTTTTATTTGGGATAGCATGAGCAATGCATACCTGCAGGTGCTCATAGAATGCAATTGTAAAGGATTCTGCAGATTGGGCTGTATTATCCTCCAGCACAGGGCCTTTGAAGTATTCCACCCCAGTCTTCGCAAGTGCAAAGTCTGCTTTTGAGAAACTCTTTACAGTGATTTCCTTGGCTGGGGTTGGGGACGGGATATGGATGTCCAGGGAAAGTTGCTTATGGTCTGATCTTAACAATGAGGGGTCTACCTCTGGTGTGGAACATAGAGTCCCCATGTTGGTGATGATCAGGTCCAATATGTATTCCCCCTTGTGGCTGTGGTGACTGGTTGTGCCATAGCACATGGATTCACAAATTGTAGTGGCTGTAGGGTGATGTTGTTGAAGCCTGAGTAGTATCCCCAGTCAATATTCGTGTACCCAAAGTCAACCACTAGAATGGTGTGTGTGAAGACCTTCATATCCTACACTGTTCCCAGGAAAGCCGAGTGTGGTTCCTGGGTATGAGGGGGTGGTCTGAACTACACTCCAAACCAAAAGGTAGTTTTGCACAATGGTAGTTGTATATGTATGGCCTGGCATGCTTAGTGCAGTGGTACCAACCCAGAGGTGTGTGTATCTGTGATGTATATGGATACACTCCCTAGTTGTGTTGTCTGTTACAAGTCCTGTGGTCATGAAGCATGGTATAAAACATAACCTGGCAGTGCCAGTGTGAATATGTGACCCTGAACTAGGCTTCTGTTAATGCACAGATATTGTTATCCCCCATACTGAGGGATAGTAAAAGATGTACATTCCTCTCTGGAAAGATTGATGATGTCAGCACCCTATAAATACAGCAGGAGAAGGAAAATCATCCAGTAATGCGAATAGTGCACTGCGCTAATGCGTCTCTCTCAAGTATCATAACATAGTTAGGTAAGGGTTTGAAACCTGCAAATGCTGTGTGTGGGGGGGGGGGGCAGGCGGGTGTGTATGTATGCATGCAATTCTCTTTGAAAGGAATGGCCTTTTTGAAGACTGGGATAACACACTAAAAGATGTACGTTCCTCTTTGGAAAGACTGATGATGTCAGTACCCTATAAATACAGCAGGAGAAGGGAAATCATCCAGTAATGCGAATAATTCTCTTTGAAAGGAATGGCCTTTTTGAAGACTTGGATAACACACTAAAACATGTACATTCCTTTTTGGAAAGACTGATGATGTCAGCACCCTATAAATACAGCATGAGAAGGGAAATCATCCAGTAATGCGAATAGTGTGCTGCGCTAATGCGTCTTTCTCAAGTATTGTAACATAGTTAGGTAGGGGTTTGAATCTTACAAATGCCATGTGTGTGTTTGTCACACAGTTTGTCAATGTGTTGTGTGTTTTGCTTTTATTATTGTATGACATATTATCATAACAGTAATTTCAATGCACACATCAGGTATGTGTGTGCCACATACAGATATGTACCTGTGACCTCTAATAGATCCTATGTGTGAAGCCTGCCTCATATGAATACAGTTGTTACCTTTGCCAGCATGTGCCACAGCTTCCCAGACCTTAGGCCATACATGTATGTTGGTGACAATGCAGGCTACTGCAGTGATTTGTGTCGTAGGCCAACTATGTGACACACACCCATGAAAGCTTTGATAGATTAATGTGGGTGAGGGTTCATGTCTGGAGTATATGTCAGACATGTTAAAACACAGGAAAGTCTGTGAGTGATGGACATCCAGTGTAGGTGTATGACAACTGTTGCCGATATGCATACAGACACCTTCTTGCTTAGGTGATACACCGAGGGACTGCAGAATACCTTTGGAAATGTGAATATCACAGGATAGACAAGATAACACTTGTCCACATGTACACACCATTACCCGTTCTACATGATGGGTGCTACCACCTACATGGTACTGTTGGAATACTATGTTAAGTACATGCCAATGACAATGCTACGGTTGCATTACAGTAATGCAGCATGGCTTGGACAACAGGTATCTGTCTGTATGATACCCTTGTGGTGGTTAGGTGTGTCATGTGTAGAATGCATTGTAGGCCACTGTATGCATTTGCAGTCATGGATGGGCATATCCGTAGTGTGTTGGCATGTACGTGAGACTGCTATATGCCAAAGAGTATTGTTCCCAGGGATGTGTGGGGCTCAGTAAGAATGGCTACTGGTATAGTGTAGTACTGCAGGGATATCACTGACACCGGGTTTCCTACATCTGTGTATCAGTTGAGGAGACACCATGTAATGACCACTGAATGTCAGGCTATGTAGGTTGTGTATACCACCAGAATGCAGACCATTGACATTTGGAAACCGTATCACCCACAGCATACTGTCAAACCATGGCATACATACATGTGACCCCAGGTGAAACATATGTGTAGTACAATGCAAAGTGCCCACCAATAAGAACTACAATGTATGAATACTGTGTCACATGGTGCATGTCACCCTTCCCATGTGTGCACTAAGCATCTACATGCAGAGAATGCAACTCCACCTTGTTCACAAATGTACACCTGCAACTCTGTGCTGCAAACAGCACACATGTACTGTCCACTCCCCAACACATGCAGGCACAGGTACACACAACAGCCATGTGGCACATGTGCAGACAGTACACTTTGGGAATTAACACTGGTGTATACAAAACTACAATGACAATCATAGTGTTAATGCATCATGCATGCTCGAATATACCCACAATGATATCATTACACTGTACTGTTAACAACATGATAATATTACTACAGTGCTATGTAGTCACCCTGTGCATCAGCACCATGCTATCCTGTTCCTGCATCGATGTTACAGATGCCAGGAGGTGGCACAGTTTCATCATATGCACAGGGTGTGCACTTAGTTTGCCAGAGTCTGCCATTGACACATCCAATCGACATGTATGTGTGTGTGTGTTAGTGAGGGGCAACAGTACAACATGGGGCAATGTTGATGCGATGTGTGTGTGTATGTGTTAGCCCTAGGTGTTAGCATTATGTGTGTGTGTATGCATGCACACAGTTCCACCATGTGGCTGCCATATACGGGTGTTTGTGGACAGCCACATACTGTACCTGCCAGGTCATACAGATCACTGTCTCTGGCCATGGACACGGTACCTGTGCCTGGCAGGAGTGCTACGGACAGTATCAGGTACTAAGCCAGACTGGGTACTGTCATCAGAGGCAGTGGGTTGTTGACTGGACACATGTCCCTGCTGGGACTGTCCAGAGCCAAGTGCACATGGTCTTCTAGGACGGTCTAATGACAGCACAGACCCAGCATTGCTGGTGCTGGTATTGGCACTATGGGAGCGGCTGCGGGTTTGTTGTCATCCGCAACGACTGCCAGCTGATGATGTTGCTGGCATACGTCCACGTCGATGCCTCAACCATCCTGCACTGTCCTGGCTCATGGACATGTAGTTGTGGAAGAGATCTAATGTGTCCCCCCAACATCTATCAATGACCTCGCTGATATTACGGATGTCAGCCGCAACATCACCCATAGTGTCATTCATAGCGGTGCAATGTGCTCTAAGCTCCCTCAGACCCTGTCTGGTGTACCATTCCATACGTGCCTGTGCCTGCATTACAGCCCAGAACATAGCTGAGGTTGAAAGACCTCTGTGGGCACGTCTGACAGGGGCAGTATGACCACGGATGCTCCCACAAGAACCCCTGGACATCTGCCTGTGTGGTACCATGTCAGGAATCTGGCCATGGCTGCTGTGAGGGGATGGATGTGCCAGCGATAACATACTACCCTGGTCAATGCCCACTGTATGCTGTCCCTCAGCTAAGGACATTGGTGACACTGGATGTATCGGCAGGATGACTGTGCACATTGATGGGGTTGACTGCTGTGTAGTGTCGATTGGCTGACCAACAACAGACCCTGTCACACCTCCCTGTGCCATTACACATGTATCATCATTATCACTATCCCCA
Organism: Protopterus annectens; assembly: GCF_019279795.1. Lineage (NCBI taxonomy): Eukaryota > Metazoa > Chordata > Ceratodontiformes > Protopteridae > Protopterus > Protopterus annectens. The sequence continues at coordinate 318,218,080 of NC_056732.1, read as the reverse complement.
GCAGTGGCTTCAGGTTCCCTGCTGCACTCCACCAGAGCAACATCAGAACCTGTGAGAGGAAGACAGGAAACAAGGTTTACAAATGTGTACACAATGTTAACGCACATGCACACATGCACACAGGCACACAGGCACATAGGTACACAGGCACACAGGCACACATGCACACTCCTCAGTCCAGCAGATACAAACACACACATGCAATCCAACACATACACAATACTGTTTGAGGGTGGGTGACAGTATCACAAGGAAAAACATCACTGCACACGTGTCAGCATGCAGATCATGTGTTGCACAGGAACATGCAGTGCAAGTGTAGACAGTCCTTGTTAATAACAATATACGTGTACTTGATGCTTGTGTGTAGTTGTTCAGTGATTGTCTCCATCCTGGGACACAATGTGTACAAGGACAGAACAATGTTGTGCAAGTGTTACAAGCTGTGGGTGCATATATTTTCACACACACACACACACACACACACACACACACACACACACACACACACACACACACACACACACACAAACACATGACGGTGCTACACAATAACTGCTATGTGTACTTTTGTGGTCAGTGGAACTGGATGTGGTGTAGTAACATGAGCCATGATCAACATGCATCTTGTGGTCAGTCAACAATAATAATGTGTGCCACACAGGCAGCTAGCATGCTGTACCTGAAGTGCAGTAACATGACTACATCCACAATTACACAGCCACTTGTTACATGGGTGTGTAAGGTGGCCAATAGTGAGCATTGCCTAACATGAATGTATTATTTGTTCAAGACTGTTGCACAAAGACATGATAGGCCTCTATCCCTCAAGTATATTATGTGTGCTGTGTAGATGATAAGTGGGATACTGAAGGGTGGGCATACAGCAGGTGTCATAATTGGACATGTGTAGCAGGCTAAGGTGTAGTCTCTATGCCAATCATGTGTGTGTTGTGTACATGTGTATCAGGTATGCCTATCCAATGTCCGGTACTGTGTTGCCACATGTGTGTGTGATGCTCTGTGTATTGCATGTGAGTTAGGCAGCTACTGAGAATAATGGGATATGCATAGTCTCACAGCAAACATGCACATCATACATTATGTGTAGGTGTGTTACATGTGCACAGATTACACCTCCATATGACATGCACATGTCATTAGCAATAGTATTGTTATTACACACTCACCAGCATGGATTGGCTGCCTTGCTGTCACTCCAGAGGGACCTGCAAAAATATGACAGTGATTGCCAGTGGCCACAACTGTGCCATTGATACTGTGAGTATTATAAAGTACAGTAGTACAACAGTTGGCTTTCACAGGTGTACAGATTATACACAGAATATCAATCTTGCACAAGAATAGGCAGGTTAACAGCTACACACACAGTACACATCTCACACATGCATAAACTACCAGTACAGAGAACAGTCAACTACAGATATGGCATGTTACCTGCACACTCCATTTCAACATGCTGGGTGGCTCCAGCCTCCATGATGACACATGTTTGTGGATGTTGTTGTTGGCCTGGAGCCACAACACTTAGGAGGAGCTCCTCCACACTGGTGAGGGGGGGGGTGGATAGGTACCCCACTACCTGTGGCAAGCTGTTGTCTGTGGATATCAGATGCACTCTGCCGGATATGTCTAATTAAATCACTACAGTAATGGCGTACCTGCTCATATGTCCAGTTATGCATGCCTATGTCATTTACCCGACGGACAAGATCTTGCCACAGTGCAGCCCTCTCATGCTGGTTCTGGCTGGTCCTAGAAAACAGCACAGAGAAATTCTGCACCAGGCTCTGGTGGATCTCCTGTTCCTCTGCTGCTGTATAAGGTGGGTTACGCTGATGCACCATCGCCCTGGATGGAAAAGAAAAATATGTGAGCAAGTCATGTAGCACAGTTAATATTCTAATGTACTGATATCACTTAATTGCCATAAATAGCATCTGTCTGTCTATCAGGGGATACACATGTTCAATACCACATATCAGTGCTCAACCCACAACTGTCTGTCAGTGCCTGCCACACTCCATACAACAAACTAGTAGACACCAGCACTCAGCACACTGTTTGGGATACAATGCACAACCTCACACTGGGGGTATGTATCAAGCTAATGGATGAAGAATATTGTCATCCCATGCAATGAATGCAATGCACATTTACAGTTTCAACGGTAATCCACCCTAGTCTTTGATGCCATACCCCTACCTGACATATGTGCACAGTTGTTAATATAGCCAGCATACTGCTGTCACAGAGTATACATGCTGCCAGGTACACACATACCCTGTAACACACATGTGATTGCAGCCATGGTACAGGCATCATTACACATACATACAACACACAAATGTATGACGACACAGATGAGCATTAACTGTGTATCTTATAGTACTGTGTGCCCCTACTTACAGATACCTATGCATGAGGTATGTAATCTGTGCAGACTACAGGAAACACACCAGACAGTGTTACCAGGGAATGTGAACATACACCATACTGTAGTGTTTAGGCCTACAACTTCAGGTAGTACAACGGTTCATATGTGAGCTGGATTCAACAGCAGTACCACTTACTGAGCATACATGTATTGCTTCTGCCTACAATGGGACACCACATTCATACACAGGGAACTACGGTACAACATATGCCAATCTACTATGTTTGCATCCCGATAACTGACACATCTTTCTCTGGCCTCACACCTACGACACAAACTACCATGACAGACAAAAACTCACGCTAAGCTATCACACCTTTACAGACCTTGCACACAATGATTGTCACACTCATTCAACCTCACATGGCTGGTATTGCACTGACTACATGTGTGTGTGCATTGTGTCATAGGTAGGTATTATGCTATTGGCTCTGGGTCTAGGGCAGCCTAGCCATACACTATCCTGCCCTTTGGGACACATGTAATGTGATTTTACTTGCTCCTGTCAAATGGTTACACAGAGGTGACTCACAGGGCATATTACCTATCTCCATAACATTCATCAGGGGTATGTATGACATCTACTAATAAGAAGCCTTGTTTGTTAATGCTGGGTGGTTTAGTTTAGTATGGCATATTTGTGTATAGGAACCTGTACCTCCAGCATGTGCTGCTTAGTGCGGTGACAAGGATTAGGGCCCTAGGTCATGTAGGCTGAATGGATTGTGAGGTGTTGCCATGGTGGTTGGCCAACTGGTATGGGTGTGATATAACTCTGTGTGTCCAGCAGTGGTAACCTCTGTGTAGGAAGTATGCAAGGCACTCTAGCTGTGGTTCTGTGAGTAAGTCTGCATAGGGAATGTGTTTGAGGGCATTATCAGTCTTTCTTAGGTATGTCTGCGGCCTTTCCACCTGCTGTAGTTCTCATGGGAGGTACATACTGCATAGGACATTGTGAGGTATAGAGGGGTACACTGACTTACATTTCCCTAGCTGACACACCTTTTGTGATGACACGTACCATGTACAGGGATTACAAGACTAGTGTGCCACTGTGGATATCAAAGGGGTGGCTATTGTACACCTGTGTCCCATGTTCCCTTCTGACACCTCCAGTGGTAGGCAGGCAACCACCTATGTGGTAGTTAGTGGGTAACGTGTTTTGGAATGGGGTATGGTACTGCAGTATCAACACTGGTGTTCAGTCCATGCCTTGGTCACCAGGCATCTGCCCCCATGTCCCCCTCTCTCACTATATATATATATATATATATATATATATATATATATATATATATATATACACACATATACATATATATATATATATATATATATATATATACATATCTATATATCTATATATATATATATAGATATATATATATGTAAATATATATACATATCTACATATATGTATATATATATATATATATATATATATATATATATATATATATATATATATACATATCTATAGACATTCATATCTATCTGTATATATGTATGTATCTACATATATATCTATATATGTATGTATCTATTATATCTATTCTCTCTCTATATATATATATATATATATATCTATCTATACATACCTCTCTATCTATGTACACACATATATATATATATATATATATATATATATATATATAGATATAGATATATGGATATATATATATATATATATATATATATATATATATATATATATATATATATATATACACACACATACTTCTAAACATCCATTGCTGTACATATACATGCACATCTAGGCACATAGACTGCCCACCTTTCATGGTGGGAATATCACTTCTGAAACAGTTGTGAGACATACCATTCTGTAATGATATTGCACAGTGTTGTGCATAATGCATTATGCTGTCCTCAGGCCGTATAGCTGTAGCAGGTCTCACTGGCTCAGTCCCACAGAAGTTCACCACCACATGACATATACCTGCACTGCATGCTGTTGTCAATGCCACACACTACAACCTACATTGATATGTGCACATTGCAACCTTCTACTACATATGTATGTCCAGCCTTCACTAACAGTTACAGTATGTCCCTTGCCCTATGCACATCTGCATATACATATAGATACAGACTGCTAACACATATGGAGGGTTCACAGTATGTAGATAACCTTTCAGACACATCATTCAGATGCCAGCAAATACATAACTGTTACATACATTACCTTTGTATTTCTCACCTCTGTCAGTTGTACCTGTTGATGTTTTGTATTTCTGTATTTTGTGGATTGGTGTCTCTGACAGCTTTTTACTTTTGGCTTGCTTGCTTCCTTTTTTTTTTTTTGGTCTCTGTCTCTGTCTTTGTCTTTGTCTCTGTCTGTGTGTGTGTCTCTCTCTCTCTCTCCCTCCAGTTGCTGCAATGATATTATTGCATGTGTGGACTGGCTGTATAGGCTGCTTTTGTAGGTATCTGCACATGTGCATGTGATGGCCTCTGCACCAATTGGTGGCCAGCATTTAGTAATTGCATGCAGCCTGCTGTGTGGTAATTGCAGTTCTCACTGTGATTTCAGGACACTGCTATAAAATGATAGGTTAGGTAGGCGTAGGCCTTTCAGTTTTGCAAGGTGGGGACCATGCCGGTTTGCTGTGGACACTTTTGTGTCAGTCAGAAGGTTGGTATATCTCTCATACCTGAGGCTGTGTTGTAGCCACTGAAATGCATGTTGTACTGAAACCTGACTGTTGCTTCTTCCAGTTCACTCTTCTCATTGTGTATGTTAACTCACACCTGCTAATGCTAACACTGTTTACATGGGAGTATGTACTTTCCTGTGGGATTTGTGGATTAACTGGCATACAACAGTAGTTCTTGCAATGTGTTGCTATGGCTTTTCTATTTTCCCTTTATATTCATTCCTTGAATGCCTGATATTTGTCTTTACTGAAATGTGTTGCTATGGCTTTCATATTTTCCATTTACATTAACTCCTTGTAATGCATGATATATTTCTTTCAGCACTAAGTTCTTATATGTCTGCTGTGGCTTGGTGGTACTTCATGCACTCTGGTGAGCCCAAGGTCTGGGGTTTGACACTTACAAAGGTGTTTTATTTCGCTGCTAAGCAGTACTTGGGCCTTGTCATACAGAGTGAATAAGGCACTTTTAAACAGTTGTAAGCGGGAAGCAGGAAGTCAGTAGGGACACCAGCTAGGGATGTGCAGGCTGAGTGTAGGGAAGGTCCATAGCTGCACATTTCTTTAACTGCAATAGCTGTACATATGTTTGAAATTTGGTGTGACATTTGAAACCTTCCACCCCTGAGAGAGGGGTGAGGACAACTAAGTATATTGTACTAACAATTATGAATATCAGGCACATGCAGTGCTTGTGAACTGCTATACTGTCATTAGTTTGTTACTGACTTCTGAACAGTTTGTGTTTTGTTTGTGTTGACATTAGCACAGTCTGCTCACGACAAGTGGACATATGTCAGTACTGTGTATTATTATGGATCGTAATCTGTCTGTGTACCTCCCACCTGTGGACATATCCACTTGGTAGATGGAGGTTTGCCTAGTATTCCTTGACTGTGCACCACACCAGTCTTTTCAGCACCTGCACAATGACATTGTCACAGTTGGTTGCTAGCAGTACATGGCTACATCCTTTGATATTTCTGTGTTGTACTCCTACATAAGGACATGGTTGTGGAAGTAAATCTACAGCTATTCGTAGAGTGTGTAACAGCAGACAGGCTGATGTGCCTGTGTGTTTCTGACACTTCCAGGCCTCAGATACTCTCAGGTATATATTTGACCAGCCTCAGGGAAAGGTACATATCAGTGGGATACACCCGTGATATATTTCAGATATTCTACAGTTGAGACTGTGGGGTATTTTGAGCATATGTATTAATACACCATTTCTGACATGCAAGCAGTGTCTACTCTAACTTATTGACAGTTACCATTACATGGGATTCCCCACCTTTCTGCCTACTGTTAGTACATTTCACAGGGAGTCAGTGGGGCACAGCTAACATTTGTTGCAAATCAGGGACATCCCTGTAAATCAGTCACAGTTGGGAGGTCTGACCTCTTACCTATGCAAATATGGCAGTGTTTATCCTGCTCTGATACCATGTGGGGTTTGTAAGGTGCGACTGTAACATTATTACCTACTAGCATGGCTGTTTCTCTTATCACACTCATGTAATGCAATTCCACAAGAATTGCCAGTAAAGATTCACAGAACAAGCTTTGTGCAATGGCCTTCCTATTTTCCTTTTACATTCACTCATTGTATTTCATGTTATATTTCTTTCAGCACCAAGTTCTTGTATATCTGCTGTGGCTCAGTGGTAATTCATGCAGTCTAGTGTTTCCAAGGTCTGGGATTCGAGACTGACAGGAGTATTTTATTTTTCTGATGAGCAGACTACAGGCCTTGTCATACAGAGTGACTAAGGCACTTTTAAGCAGTTGTAAGCAGGTTTGCGCAAGTTTGCGTGATGCTTAGCTACGCTTAGCTAAGCGCACACAAGTGCACACCCACTGAATACTGCTTAAAAGTGCTTACTCCCGCTAACACCCATGTTAATTTCTTTTAAAGAAAAGAAAATGGGGAAATAGGAAAGTGGTGAAAAAGGGGGCACAAAGCGGGTAGGACAGTAGGAAAACAAGCTTGGGATGTGCAGGAAGGATGTAGGGAAGGCCCATAGCTGCCCAATTCTTTACCAGCAACAGCTGTGCATATGTTAGAAATTTAGAGTGAGATTTGACACCTTCCACCCCTGAGAGAGGGGTGAGGACAACAAAATATGTTGTACAGCCAATTGTAATTATCAGTTTACATGTCCAGCAGACATGTGTGCGAAATGGGCAGCTATGTATGGGGTGTAATTTTTTTGTGGGAACAGAGTGCCCCCTTTTTTTTTTTTTCAGGTGAGAGTGGAATGTGAGGTATAGGAAGTAGGTATATTTGGGGAGGTAGGTTGGGGAGGTTAACAGACAAGTCAAACAAGATGCATACAGGGGCAGAGTATGACACATGTGGGGGGTAAACACAATTGATGGGGACGGATGTTTGGATATCGCGAGCCCATGAGCCCACAGATGGCAACAGTGGAACTGAGATCCCCACCCATGGGCAGTTACCACTGTGCCTTCACAGCCCAGGCCGGGGCTGTGCTGGGGGCTGGATAGGATGGGCAGGCACACCCGTGAGTTGCACCACTATCGCCTCAAGCTGGCATAAGGGATCAGTCACGGAACTCCTGATCTCACTACGCACCACAGACCGGACCCTTTGGAGGGTGAGTGGAGGCTCTCCTCCAGCCACACTTGCAGAGGGGGGGGATGAGCCCCATCCCCTGCAGCACTTCCACCCGAAGGTGACACAGGGCCACCGGAGGAGGAGGTCCCGGCCTGGGCACTGGTGCCAGGTGCACTCGCCAGCTGAGGTGGGAGAGGTGGGTCCGCTGGAACCCGCCTTCCCTGTTGTCCTATGTTTAGCAGTATTTTATGGCATTTTGGGTTAGTAACAAACAACACCATTCAAAATTAGTTGTAACAGCATGCATTAGTATTCCCATTAACCAAACACACATGAATTCCGAACATTGAGCAGCAAGCATAACACATGCATATTTAGTGCAACAGTGGACATTCCAACAGCATGCAGGGTTGATTGGTGGCAACAGGCCATCAGGTTTGGATATGTGAACAGGGCACATGCATCAATGTACATGCAGATATGTATAAACCAACAGGACAAATGTCCATGGGAATTAATTGTGAATACACATACCCAGTTTGGTGTGGAATGGCATAATTTGTGAAAATAGGGTAGGGTGGAGAAATATTACATTAACAACTTAAACTACCTATACATATACTGTACATTCCTAGTAGATGCAGATATATATCCCCTACATGTATTAGTACAGTTTCCTGTATGTAACCTTAGGAATGTTGGTGATGGGGATGTTACTGCTACATTAATATACATTCCATTTGTATTCATATATGTTCATATCTGGCTGTGTTCAGATAAAGCATCCTGCTACATTTGATTTATATGGGTCTAGACAACTGTGGATATTCAGCATTTCATACAACCATACTATCTCCATAATGCACAGCAACATATCCAAATTGTGGGATGGACACAGTCCAGGTTCTGTACTTTATTAAAGACATTTCACTCTTTGGTTGTGGCTGTCTCATTTATTTCATTATGTAGTGAATGCAGTATACCTTTATTCCAGACTTATTACAGCTTTCTTGGTAGCTTCAAACTCTTTCTCACGCTCTCTCACTTATTTTATATTTACATTTCAGGATGGTACTTAATTCTAGGCTTTATTAACATTTATTACTGGGTTACAACAATCCTTTCCAGCTTACTCACTTATTTCATATGGCAGAATTTACAAGGATGTATTCAACACTTGTCTGTCCTTTGTTGATTGATTACAACACTCATTTTCAGGCTGAAGCAGTTATCTGATATTACAATACAGGTGGAAACTCTATTTGAGACTTGTTTAATCTTTATTAATGGATTTCAATACTCTTTTTCAGGCTGCATCACTTATCTAATCTTACAATACTAGCAGAATCTTTCTTCTAGGCTTATTTGACCTTTATTACTGGGTTACAACACTGAACTCTTTTACAGGCTGTCTCACTTATATTCTATAACAATACCAGCAGAATAATTACTAACCTGCCTGGTGGCGCAACCTTGCCAGCCTATCAGCATAGGCTTGCCGATTCATGGAACGAACACCTGCAGCTGTAATATAAATGAAGGAATATTGGAACATACCTATCCATACTATAGGCTAGGATAGCATTTCTTATATACTTAATTACATGGATACTTACTCAGTAGAGGGGCACTGGGCATTTGACGGGCCTTCTGGATCCATCAGTTCAGTTGGTCCTCCTTTCATCGCTTCAGGTCCGCCTGGTGGTGACGGACATGCTCACCAGTCCTTGGAATATCTGTAGCACTGGTGAGATCATGTGCCAACCGGTTCCACACCTCTGCCTTGTACGCTCCCCATTGAACCTGGCCCTGCATGAGTTGGTCTTCATGATGATGGACTAGGAGCCAAACCATATATTTTGACTCCACAATGCCCCACCTTTGTGCGCTAAAGCAATTTCCCTCTCCTGCACCTGCCATCCTGACTGCAAATGGGTACCACAATCAGTTAGGGTGTGTATTCCCTCCTATGCGGCTTATATATGCCGTTTTTTCCACACTTATTTGTGATTGGCCGTTTTGGATATTTATCAGCTTACAGCAAACCTGCTTTGTCATGGTTATATTTTCAATCATTCCTATATGTATGGTAATACTGTATTTCTAAGTACAACTGTCATGGCTTAGTGGTTCAGTACTTTGACTATGGTGCACAGTATCCTGGGTTCGACCCTTGTCATTGCTTTTTTATTTTCCTACTGTCTAGACAGGCTAGGAGGTTTGTCTGTGTAAAGGTGACTTTGCTACAGGTTGCTCAACGTTGCTCGACGGTAAGCTGGTTGGCATGCTGTGCAGCTTCGCGTAAATGGCTTACGCTGGGTAACACGTTATTTAGCTATAAGCAGTCATATTAAGCTGGGTGAAGCGCTGCTGAGCTATGGGCAATTATGTTCCTTTTTTTATATATTATATTGGTTTTGTTCACATATACATGGGCTATTTCATTACATTTTACTTAAATTATAGTTATATATGTCGGGGAATTGTTTCATACTTATTTAAATAAAAAAATGGAGAATGATGTTGTGGGGGCTCGAACCATGACTACCTCCTCTTTGGCCAACGTCTCTACCACTATGCTATTGCTACTTGGCTTAATTTTCATATGTAGATCTTATATGCTTTTCAATGTCTGCTAACTGTGGCTGAGCAAAGGGCATACCCGCGCAAATGAGCGCAAATGCGGGCAAACATATTGGAAATTATAAAAAAAAAAATGAAACTGTTATTTTTACATTTTATACATTTTCAGTAGGGTTTAGTCTGTGGGGATGTGTGGTGTTGTGTTCCTTGACATTTCAGCGGACTCGCTCGTGGGTGTTTACTATCAAGACTCTGACTCTTCTGGGGGCGTGTCCCTTTGCAGTACTCGGCAATCGGACATGCCCCTACTTTCCTACATGGACCGTGTTAGACTAGGGTATGATTCAGCATGCCCTCATGAATATGCATGGCATGCTGACATCATACCGTTCAACTGCAGCTTCCGTGTAAGACTTATTTAGTCTTACACGGAGGATTGCTGAATCTGGGGGCATGTCCTCGAAGTACCATACAGTGTTAAGAAGTTATAAGTGATATCTATAGTAAGTAATATTGAATTGTATTTATTCACCATATATTTATTTATCAAAATAACTTTTTAAAAATATAACATAACATATTTTAATCATCCTATGAGTTTCCTAGTTGAAGCTGTTAGTAAGCTGTTGTTAGTAAGTGTTCCAGATTTTGCTCATTTGATCCATATTGTGACAGGTAGCCTTCCACATTTTCTAGATGGAAGGTAGAAAACTGTGCATTTGCCTGAAGCTCTGGGGACCACTGACTGTACCCACATCATGATTAAGAGCCTGCCTGGTACACATGGACCTCTATATATGCATTATAAGGCTTCCACCTCAGGATCTGCCAAGTGGTGTACAACAAACAGAATGCTATTTACAATGTGTCTATGCACCATCCAGGCAATTCCCACAATTCACACATTTGCCACATATCTGACCTTTTACCAGCTATTTATATGTAGTGATTTCCCACAGGGATATCTTATTGTTGATTTCAGATATGCCCTGGAACCATGGCTCATGCTACTGGCATGAAACTCACAAAGCATGGTAGAGATGATATGTAAACTTAAATTGTTGCAGAGCTACAACATTGTTGAGTATTTTTTTGGATTGTTGAAGGCCTGATTTGCTGCCTAGATTCCTCTGGTGCTGCACTGCACTGTACTCCAGAGACCTGCAGCATGATATTTGCTACCAAGCCTGGCTCGATGGTGCAGAGGGATGAACCCCTGATTGAGCCCCATCTGATTAGGGTTAAATTACCAGCCCCAGCTCTCATGGTTTCTATGATGGAGACAAGGGGAAAGCGTTTTTCATGGTACATGGCTGGGATGGGCTGTTTGCTTGCAACATCCTTTGTGGAACTGAGGGAAAATTAGTGCATTCAACGCATTGCATGTCCACTTTCTCCTGCTTTGCAATGTGTGCACTAGGAAAGGTAAAAGCTATTTGGAAAAAACCTCAAAACACCTTTGATGTCCACCTTAATAATGGCCCCTCTCAGCTGATTCTCTCCCTCCAACAGCAGGCATAGAGGTGAAGACTTTACAAAAATAGCAAAAAAAACCATAGTTGTTGTATCTATAATACCATACAACATGACAATATGCAGAAAATTAGAGCAAGAGATTTTCAATATAGGATCAGACAAACCTAAATCAGTGTCAGAGTAGGTGCTGGATGAGGAGATATCAGTGGAACCAGCTGCAGGGCAACGATAATATGAGACATGGACGTGGTGCAATATACTGCGGCACTGGAAAAGAGGTGGCATTTTGGTCCACAACTATGAATCAAATTAGAGCCAACAAAGATTAAAAATTATGCATGCAGTACTAAACAGGCTGTGTAGTACAGTACATTGACAGGCCATACTTTATATCAGACATTAATTAACCCATTTTATACATCAGGATGGGCAGGGTGCAGTTGGTGTCATTTGCACAAGCTAGGTGGGGCACAGTGACAAGGATTAGAAACAGCTTCATAGCTGGAACTGAGGATGAACAAGGAATGCAGAAAAGTTATTGTATTACCAGGCAAGGTAAGTGGAGGGAGCTGGCTACGTTGTGCAGGGAGAGGGTGGTTCTTCATGAAGGAGACAGCTGACCATGTCATAGTGTCTTGTATGAAACTGATACCAGGTAACACAGTTACTGTAGATAATGAAAGATTGTGCTGGCATGGATATTACAGTGATTATAAGTCAATGGACGGAACTCAAGCATTCTTTAACGGTCTCAGCCAGTGTAGTGTACCCAGTATTCAGCAGTACTGCCAGCAACACCCTCTGGCAAGACAATATGGCAGCATGATGGTGCCATACTAGGCAGTAGTGGAGTCAAAGATGGGCAGGGAGATATGACCTTGAGGTACTTGCCCTGTGACCATACCCAGACAGGAGATACAAGTAGTAGCAGCCGCATATACAGCAGAAGCCCTGGTACATAGAGACAGAAGAACCATGGAGGCAGCAATTGTTAACAAGTGGCTATCCAGTAACCCAAGCTGGTGATCTAGGCATTGCAGTCTCATATCCATATTGTCATGCATTCTGTGTATTTCGCTAATCATCTGTTCCACAGAACTGGTTGCATCCATTTGCATCCAGGTCACTGACCTCAATGTCCATTGATTTTTACCCATTTTGACACCTGTTTGTACACTGAATGGGAGACACTGCTCCATCATCCACAAGCCCACCACTCTCTAGTGCTGTCATCAGGCTCTGTGGTGGTACCACAACCCAGTGCAGGTTTATGAGCTGCTGATGACATTGGGCCTCATGTTGAACTGCCAGGTGTGTCCTGTTATTCCATACCCAATGGAGAGACAGCAACAGATGCCACAAGTGCACAGCTGTGTGCACTTATTTTTAAAATAGTTTTTTTCTCAAAACTTGCATTTTATCTGTCTTTGGCCTAGCACTCTTGTGTGGGGTCATTTACTGCACTGTTATAACTTGCTGATACTTGTTAACCTCTGCTATCTCTGAAATCTTGCTTTTTTACCACTTTTCTGAGATTTAAAAAAGTTCATTTACAGGCTTGCTGTTCTTGAACTGTTTGTAAGTTTCTGTGAGGCCATTTTTTGCTTGGGCTAAAGGAAAGTCTCTCTGTTGATCAGTGGCAGTGAAAAACATTGAGCAGCCTTTCTGCCCCCGTGGGAGTGGTTACTGACTTGAAACTGTAGTTTTATTGGCCATTCTGAGTCAATTCCAAAACTCCTTCATCTTCCTCTCTTAAAACCTGGTTGCCTCATGGTTTTGGCATCTTTTCAGGCTTGTTGGCTGTTGGGGAAGCACCCACCAAGAGGAGCTGAGAGAAGAAAGGAGCCACTTTTGAGACTTTAAGTATTTTTCCTCTGTTTATTTGCTGTTTTTCTGCATAGCCGCCTATTTTGAGCATTTTCTGGCTTGTTAAATTTGATTTCTGCATTAGTAGCTGTATTTAGAGCACAACCTAGAGCTGTTTACTGAATTTCCTGTTTGCACTTATTTTTAAAATCGTTTTTTTCTCAAAACTTGCATTTTATCTGTCTTTGGCCTAGCACTCTTGTGTGGGGTCATTTACTGCACTGTTATAACTTGCTGATACTTGTTAACCTCTGCTATCTCTGAAAAACAAAAACAAAAAAATCTTGCTTTTTCCACTTTTCTGAGATTTAAAAAGTTCATATACAGGCTTGCTGTTCTTGAACTGTTTGTAAGTTTCTGTGAGGCCATGTTTGCTTGGGCTAAAGGTAAGTCTCTCTGTTGATCAGTGGCAGTGAAAACATTGAGCAGCCCTTCTGCCCCGTGGGAGTGGTTACTGACTTGAAACTGTAGTTTTATTGGCCATTTTGGGTCAATTCCAAACTCCTTCATCTTCCTCTCTTAAAACCCTCTTTTGCGTGTTTTTGTGCATAGCGCAAAACGGGCAGCACCGCCTAATTGGGTTTAAACTTTTCCTGGCTCCAGAAAGTCTGCTCTTCAGTTTTTCCCTTAGAACTGCTCTATCTCTCAATTTAAACACCATATTCTCATTCTAAGGCCCTTCACTGGTCCAATTAAGTAATCCTACAAGTTAGCACTATTAAACCATAAGCACTACTTACTCTTATAATCTCTACGATTACCCTGTCCTCTATTGGTCCGTCTTAAATTCAGTTTCCCTATTACTCTAGCATGTCCAAAGGTCAGTCAATGGTTTCCTCTCCAGTCCAGCTGGTGAATCTGGGAATTTTGAGGCAATGTTACAACTGTCTCATGTACACGGACAACCCTCTCCTCTCAAACAGGTTCAAATATATGTGAGAGATGCAACTATTTAGCCAAACTGGAGGCTGAGCTCTCTCATCTCAAAACTGGTGTAACCAGTCAGGAGGAGAAGGTAACCTCACACAACACAATTCCAGTATCACATAGTCCCACCACATCAGCGAACCAAACACATAAATACACAAAAACATACGTGGAGGCTCTAAATAAAAATCTACCTAAGCAACAGAGACCTCCAAAGCAGACATCCAAGCAAACGCTACCTCAAAACAAAACACACACAACACATAACCCACAAAGTCAGTGTGCCAAGCAGCCACAGCCCTTAAGGCTGAATAACACACCTGATACTCTGGTTATAGGTGACTCTATTGTCAGACACACTGACGTCCCACTCACCAGGCTGAATAAAGAGAAGGTCACAGTGAGCTGCCTGTCGGGCGCTAGGATCCGCCACATAACGCAAGCACTCAGGTCACTCCAAAGCAAATACAAATATGACTCAGTCATTGTACATGCTGGTGTGAATGACCTGAGACGTACCTCCCTGGACTACATGAAAAGGGACATAGAAGAGCTCTCTGATCATGTAGCCCAGGCTGGTATGACCCTGACCTTGAGCTGCATCTTACCCTCACCTAGAATGAGGCCACAGTACAAAGACAAAATGATCAATTTTAACAATTGGCTAAAATTTTGGTGTCATTCAAAGGGGATCCAGTGTCTGTCAGCCTGGGATGACATGCTCGACATAGGGACGGCTTGCACCTGTCACCACTGGGGATATTGGCAAAGGCTCTTGCCACCCCCATAGTGCCTTTTTTAGGCAAGGCTCAAAAGTCAAACCCACCCCCATAGAGAGCACAAGGAACAAGATACTAAGGGTAATGCTGCTAAACGCCAGAAGTCTTAACCTCAAGATGCAAACGCTCTCCTCAGTATGGAGAACATCGATATCTGTGCAGTGACAGAAACCTGATTCAAGGTTCCAGAGAGCACCCCAGCACTACCAGGCTATACCTCATATCATGCCCAAAACCCGGACCGAACCACAAAAGGAGGGGGAGTTTCCATATTTATCAAGGATATCCACACCTCCAGGTTAGTGGCATTGCACGAAGCATCGGAGACCATCCATGTGCAACTAACAGTGGGCAAGACTGCTTTTCAGTTTATAGCATCCTACAGACCACCCTCTCAAAGTCAGGAATCCCATTCGGCTTTCCTGAAAACATTGGAGAACATGAAGATCTCTCGAACACCATTATATTGGGCGACTTCAACTACCCAAACATTGACTGGAAGCACTACTCAAGCCCCAGCACCTTAGCCCAAAGATTCCTGGAAATTATAAACTCAAATGCTATGGAACAACTAGTCACCACTCCCACAAGAGGGGACAACATACTAGACCTGATCATTACCAACATGGGGACTCTATGCTCCACACCAGAAGTATATCCCTCATTGATAAGATCAGACCACAAATTAATTTCACTGGATGTCCACATCCCGACTCCACCCCCAGCCCAGAAAACAACAGTGAAAAACTTCTCAAAAGCGAACTTCTCACTTCTCAAAACCGAAGTGGAATCCTTCAAGGCCACAGGGCCAGTGGAAACTACAGCCCAAACTGCAGAATCCTATATAAATGCATTCTACAAACATCTCCAGGAATGCATGGATCATGCTATCCCAAACAAAACCAAGACCCAATCATCCAAAGGCAGGCGTCCAGTCTGGTGGACCCCTGCCATAAATAAACTGTACAACAGAAGGAGGAAGCTACTACATGATAGAGCAAAATCCCTAATAGGGAAGGCATCTCTGATCAGTACTAGCAAAAATTACAATCCCTCATAAAATCCTCCAAGGCCAGCTTCGAGAGAAAAATTGCACAGGACACCAAAGACAATCATAAGACTTTTTCAGTTATGTTAGAAACTTGGGATGCAACTCCCAGACTTGTTCTGAGTTGATTCTAAATGACAAAAATACACTGAACCCACAGACATCGCCAATATCCTGGCAGACAGGTTCAGTGCGAACTTCTCCACCCCTCCCCCAAAAGAGCAAATATCTATCCCGGCAGAGGGCTGCCTCCCAAACATCTCAGATGCTCAGGTGAAAGCTGCCCTCTCCAAAGCAAAAACACTGCTTCCATGGGACCAGATGGCGTCCCAGGCGTCCTACATGAACTACAAGAGGAACTAACCCCTCAAATAAAACAGCTATACAATCTCAGCCTCACTACAGGATATGTGCCCACAGAATGGCGTACAGCAACATTGGTCCCACTCCACAAAGGTGGAGCATCTACGGACCCTGGAAACTATCGCCCCATAAGCCTGACTAGCTTAGTCTGCAAGGCTATGGAGAGGATCATCATGGAGCTCATAAACAAAGACATTGGGGACCTACAGACACTAGATCCTACCCAGTTCAGCTTTGTCAAGGGCAGATCCTGCCTTTTGAACCTGGTTGACTTCTTTGAAACAGTCACCAAAGCCATAGATGAAGGAAAGGTAGTCCACACAGCCTATCTGGACCTTGCAAAGGCATTTGACACAATACCCCACGGGCATCATAGATAAGCTATCCAGCTTAAATATAAACCCCTATGTCACAAGATGGGAAACTGGCTCAAAGACAGAACCCACAGAGTGAGAGTTGCTGGAGCCATGTCAGACTCAAAACCGGTCACAAGTGGCGTCCCACAGGGTTCTGTCCTGGGACCACTCTTGTTCGGTATATACTTTTCCGAGGTACAGGCAGTGGGAGGACTATGGCGACTGCAAACTGGGTGCCATAATCAACTCTCCAGCTGACACAAACATCCTTCAAAAGGTCTCACAGAGACAGATAACTGGTGCCAGCGCCATGGTTTAAAGCTAAATGCCAAAAATGTATAGTCATACCCTTTGGCAAAACAATGTGCCCACAAATTACCACATAAACCCATTAAGTACAGAGAAAGTTATTAGAGACCTGGGGACCCAAGTTGACAGCAATCTCTCCTTTGAAAACCACATTGCCAAAGTGGTTAGAAAGACCTTCTACATAGCCCACCTCATCACGAAGGGTTTCACATCTAGATCAAGAGAGGTAATTTATTCATCCCTCATCAGGCCCATCATAGAATACAATGCCCCTTTGGGATGTACCTTACCCGACACCTGCAGCAATTAGAAAGACCCCAAAAGTATCTCACCAAGAGGATCAAGGGTCTCAAACAGATGCCATATACTGCTCGGTTAAAAAACTCCAGCTCTACTCAGTTGCATACATCTATGCCTGACATACAAAGCTATGTCAAATCCAGAATTAATGGACATGCTCCACCTCAGTAAATCTAGATCCCTTAGAGCCACACGAGGGACTTGAACCTCAGCACAGAAATAAATAGAACTTGCTGGAGGGACAGGTTCATAACCCAGAGGCTCCCTGGAATAGAATTCCAGTTCATGTGAGGCAGAGCACCTCACTGAATCTCTTCAAGAAGAATCTCGACAAGTGGATGGGGGTTTGTTCCAGGGATTACTCTTGTGTCACTATTAGACAGAGGCACAGTAAACTAAACCTTAAATAAGTGCACAGTATGCTCAAATCAAGGGGATACAGAATCGGGCTAGGCTTATAATTGCCCCAGGGCAGATAGCCTAGTATGAACCTATGAACCTATGAACCTATGAGCTATGTCAGTAGATGTGGGTGGGAAACTATCCTCCATAGTAACCATAGTTTACAGTGGCACTTTTCTATTGAACTCTGCCAGTATGAGGTTGACATCATTGTCAGGATTGGGTGCTGCGCTGACATAAGAAATACCCTGCTTCTTTGAAGCTGACCCCATGAGCATGGCATTATTGAAGGTAGACTGGTGAAAGCCTGTGTATACAGCTGATGGGATGTGACAATCCAACACCACTATGCTGAGACAGCATTGCTGAGAACAGCTCATACAAAGAATGAAGACACACATACCTTGTGGTATATGCCAGCATGCTTGCATCCCAGACATGTGTGTAGTGTGGATCTACTTCAGTAGATCAAACTTTTACTAGTTCGAACCACAAATGGCTGAGACCATATGTTCAAACTCGTAAAAGTTCGAACACTGATGTAAAACCACATAAAAACAAAAAAGACAAAACTAAACATCTATAGCAGGGGGGCTACACCTTCTTGCACCCTCCACAACCCCCTTACTTAAATATACCAACTCCAGGATCGGACTACATTGTGGAAATGGGAAATCTTCCCTTTACGCTCTGTACAGAGATCTCCATTCAGTCAGATCGGACTTTTACAAGTTCGAACATATGGTCTCGGCCATATGTGGTCCGAACTTATAAATGTTCGATCTACTGAAGGGGCCCATGTAGTGTAGATATGATGGTGTTCACCATCAAAGTATCCATGTCTGTAATGTGCCGCAATACAATGCTAATGTCCTAAAGTAATTGCAGCATGGTACATCCTCAAGACAGACACATGATTTTATAACCAGTTCAATACCACATCCAGGCCTCCATTAGCTATCAGCATTTTCCTCACTGCCCCAATTCAGAAAATCCAATTAGCCCTTTATGTCAGTAAATGTTGTCTGTGATAGTGAACCTCTCTCTGGCCATCGTCTCACATACAATGACTTGAGTTTTCATGAAAGCATGCAGTATAAATTTGAGGTCCCAGCAGCAGTCTTCTTCTGCATACCTGCTGTGTCCACTAACAACATTGGCTTATTTAACTGCTCTGCAGCAATTTCTCCCACAAGACCATGTCAGCTTTGTCTGTGCTTAGGATGTACCTTTCATGTACACATAGCACATGCAGTAACACCTATGTCTCTGCCAGGAAGACCTTTACATAACCACTGATTCTGTTTCCCTGGCATCTACATTCTCATGCATAGGGACATGCACCATTGGTCAGAACTTTCACAGACCAGTTCTCCAGAGCAGTCCAGTTACAACAGCTTGGGGATGGAATGTGGTGTTAAAATGCACACTGTGATTTACTTATATGAACCTCGGTCTCTGCGAGTCCAACTGCCATGTGCTCTGCTGAATATATCTAAGGCCTATATCATTTAACAAGTGTTCCTCCTCAATGCTACCCATCTGTGTACATATTTTGCGCTCCTGTAGTGGAGGGTGTGCAGTCTGACACATCTCTGTCTGTCTGCAATGCCAACCAATAATGGTACTCAGGAAATCCCTCACCTTCAGCAGTACATCAGCTATGCTCACATCCCCCATTTTTACCTCCCAGTGTCTTCTGTTTCACTGTCTGAAGATTGCTGTTGAACAACACTCCCAAATAAGGTGCATATATCTATTCTGCATCCCCTCCTACTCATAGCCTGTTTACCCTTATCACAACAATTGCAATACAGCTTTCTACTGTGTAGAACAATGCAATAGTCTATGTTGAATATGTGCTTGCTGTAGTGTAGCAAATTCATTTGTGCAATTGCAATGAGAACTATAAGAGTGAAGATGACCTTAATCACTCTATTACACAGTGAATAGTATAGTAATCATGCTAAACAAGCAGTTCAGACAAAAGGTGAATGGATCAGAGTGCAGAACAGTAGTAGCCCACAGCATACTACAGGGCCACTGCCTACTATTTAACATGCATATTAGGCCTCAGTACATTCTGGCCATACTTGGGCAACTCCATGACATCCACATGCCACTGGGCTTCTGCCACTCAGTCATTAGCCTATAAGCTGATAATGGAATGCTAAAGCAATGATTTGATTTATATTTCCATGCCGATGTACAGTATGTATGATGACACAGGCATTCTACCATATGGGATAGGCATGCGTCTACCCCTCCCTCCATACATGTCTGTTGTGTTCATGCTGGTACACATTGACAATGGGCTTTAAAGAATGGGTAAAATGTGCATTAAACCCTGAGTGGTGGATAAATGTTCTTCAAGAAGTTGTTAAGGTACAGGTAATGCCCACTGAAAAACGAGTCTGCCACTTCATGGCATCATATTAAATTGCCATGAAGCTCAGAAAGTAAAAAAAAAACATTTTTTACTATCACTAAAATCATAAAATTAAGATTAAGAATAAAGAATAAAGAAAAAGAAAAGTGTTGTGTGTGTGTGTGTGTGTGTGTGTGTGTGTGTGTGTGTGTGTGTGTGTGTGTGTGTGTGTGTGTCTGTATATGTATGGATGTATACATATGAGTCTGTCTGTATTCCTGAATATGTCTTGCCAGGGCACTGAGTAATGCCATATGTATCAAACACTCTGGTGAACTGTTCTAATGTCTTTCTCCAGCCTAACTGCAATCTCTCTGCCTCTCCTGCTTAGCTGCCTGGGTTTGTAATTCTTCTAATTTACTATATCACTGCTTATAGTTTTACTTTGCTTTAAATTCACCAGTGATTATAATTTTGCTTTTCTTTTCATATTTCATATAATTTTTACTTGTAATTTTATGGGCGACATATCCTCCTTACTACCAGATAATCATGGTTGGGGCTTTGTACTGAGGAATTTGGTACCTTGGGTGAAAGACTGCTCCTACAGTTGCAGGTCTTTGTTGTGGCACAGTGCTAGTTTCCAAAGTTTCATACTTTACACCTGTGTGACCACCCTGAAAGTACTCCACATAGTTGCTGTTGGATTGTAGCATCTGACCATTCCATGGCTCATGCCCCTGTCAGCTGTACCTGGCATACCATGGGTATGCAAATGTTGGACTGTTGTGTGCTTTACTTTTGTCAAGGTACATTTTTATCACTGAGATTATGTATCCCCTTTATATTCCTGTTGGGTATTTTGAGATGTATAATAGGCAGTCTGGTGCCACCTTGTGCCTTTCATCCCAGCACTACCTAAACAGTGAATGCTACCTACTCATAACCTCATTAGAGTTTTGCAGTTCATTTATATAGAATTAATATTATTTCCTAGATATGATGACCATTACACTCATACTGTTTGACATCCACACACTGTGCTACTGTCCTACACATCAGTGACAGGGTCCCTCTCATCATATCCTACCCTATATTAACATTATCTCTTCAGTAGATATGACTCGGGGCTCTATATATTGTACTTGTGTTGCTAATCCTCATCTTATGTTATTGTATTTTCCCCTTCCATGAATTGTAAAATGAAAAAAATATAGCAAAACCATGTGATCATTGCTCTTCTTTGTTTTCCTCTTTGTCTATCATCTTATTTATTTAATTATTTGTGTTTTGGTACTTTATTTCACTAAATTGACATTCATGTTTTCTGCAGTGTTGGTGGAAATAGAGGAGGAGTAACAACAACTGCACAGTCACCTGCCTCAAAACTACCTGCTGGGTTCCTAACAATCTGCATGGCAATCTCTTTCCAGAGAGAAGAAGGTCATCCTGCAAGGACAACTAAGTGGGCTCAGGGTGCCCTGTGGTGCTGCTTTTCCAGTAGGGGGTATAGGGTCTCCACTGGGCAGTTTCATTGATGGGGACCCTTTATCTCATCTGGAGACAGGTTGAAGGTGTGTTGATTCCTTTAGTGGAGCGGAGAGCTGAAAACCCAAATTGGCAGCTTAGAGTGGATCCTTACATTACTTGTGAAGTTGCATGACTGTATTGTCCTGATCACAAGACTACCAAACTGCTCAGCTCAGCCATGAAGGTGATCATGGATGTGACTGACATTTGACTAGTTTCACCTATGTGCAGCTTTTCAGGAGGTTGTCCTTTTTTTTTCCCTTTCCTTTCCTTTCCTTTCCTTTTTTCCTTTCCTTTCCTTCCCTTTCATTTCCCTTCCTGCCCTGTCCTGTTCTGTGAGTCATTCACATCTTATTTATTTATTTATTTATTTTATTTATTTATTTATTTATTTATTTATTTATTTAAATTTGTTGACCGGGAGTGTCCGACTGGACGTGGGTCCATCTTCAGCAGAGGCCCGGGGAGAAAAGCTCCACAGTAAAATAAACAGACAGTAGTTACATTGGATTACATAGTTACATTGGATTACATAGTGATTAACAATTTAACATAGAAATTACTTACAGCATATTTACAGATGAAGAACATAGTACATCAGTAGACAACTAGAATCTTTATCTGTGAAGTACATAACAGGCATTAACAAATGTAACAATGAGAAGTTCCTGCTGTATAATAAGTACTAGGCTTATGAGCATCTGAGCTTGCTATCATCAAGGTAGTTAGTGGAGGTGAAAGAAAGGTAGTAGTTGGATGGGTGGATGATATTAGAGTGGGAGTTGCAAGGGCATAGCCAGCATGTTTTAGGTGCGCTTTTAATAAAGTTTTGAAGTTGGTGCATGATGGTACGGAGGTAATTGTGGGTGGGAGTGAGTTCCATAATTTGGCTATGGCGCAAGAGAATAGTGCTTCACCAGCAGAGTTATTGGCTTTAGTGATCTGCAAGTGATTTTTTTGCTGGATCTTAGTGGTCTGGTGGTGTGATAGGGTTGGAGTAGATTCTGGAGGGATGGGACATTTAGTGGATGGTTTACTAGTTTGTGGGTGAGTGAGAGTTGATACCACTGAAGGAGGTGAGGGAGTTCAAGCCAGCCCAGTTCAGCAAGTGAGAGACAGTGGTGACTATGGTAGGATGCCCTGTGGCGAATTTTGCGATTTTGTTGTAGCAGGTCTCTAGCTTGTTTAGATCACATTGCCTTAGGTTGGTATATACTGGAGAGGCATAAAGTAGGGTGGAGATAAGGTGGGAATTTGCTATTGAAATCTTTGCTGCTTTGGTGAGAAATTGTTTATTTCTGTATAATGCTCCTAGCTTTTGTGGACTTTTTTTTATGGTCATGGATATGTGAATGTCAAATTTTAGTTTATTGTCTATTTCCACTCCTAGCAATTTGGTGTGTTCAGTTTGGTATATAGTGGTGTTGTCTTTTGCTGTGATGTTAAAGTGAGAGTTGTTTTGAGTATGTTTGGTGGGTTGGAAGATGAGTAGTTTAGTTTTGTTTGGGTTGAGTATCAACTGGGCATCGGATAACCATGTTTCAACAGAGGAAAAGGCTTCCTGTGTGACTTTTTGCAGTTTGGGTAGGGACTGGGCTGAGCAGATGATGGTAGAGTCATCTTCATATTGGATGTGTGTGCCATGTTTGGTGGCAGAGGCTAGATTATTGGTGTAAACAGAGAAAAGTAGGGGTCCAAGGATGGATCCTTGGGGAACCCCTATGGAGACAGGTAGTTGGGGAGATATGTCATTCTGCCATACAATGGATTGTTGGCGGTCAGACAGGTAACTCTGAAACCAGTTGGTGACTGATTGTGAGAAGGATAGGTTATTGAGGACAGAGATAAGTTGTTTGTGTGGGACCATGTCAAATGCTTTAGATAGGTCTAGGAAAGTAGCAGAGGAGAGATAGCCATTGTTTTTATGCTGAAGGATAGTGTTAGTAAAGGAGAGTAAGGCAGTGGTGGTGCTATGGTTTGGTCAGAAACCATGCTGAGTACTGGAAAGGAGGTTGTTAGTAAGGAGGTAGTGTGAGACCTGATAGTGTATGCATCTCTCTAGTATTTTGGAGAGTGGAGAGAGAATAGCTATGGGGCGGTAATTGGTTAGTTCTGCAGAGGGTCCGCCTTTGTGGAGGGGAATTATATGTGAGACTTTCCACAATGTGGGAACGTAACTTTCTGACAGAGATCGGTTAATCAAGATGGATACTGGGTAGGCCAGAGCATCAGCTGTGATTTGTAGGTATTCACTTGGGAGGTTGTCTGCTGCTAATTTGGTGGGTTTAAGTTTAGTTAAGAGTTTTTTTATGTTGGAGGTAGGTACAAGAGAAAAGAGAAGGCAGTGGGGAGATTACTAGTTGAAGGTGTGGGTTGGAGGAGGGGGTTGTGTTGTTTAGCTAGTGATAGTATGGTTTGGGTGAAGTGTGTGTTGAATGAGGTAGCAATATTTTCTGAGGAGTGAGGGATGTTAGGAGGAGGGTACTGACTTTACCTGGGTGGAGGATGGAGTTTATGGAGGACCAGAATTGTTTGGGGCTGTGTTGTGAGGAGTCTAGGGCAGACTGGTAGTATTGGAATTTGTCCCATTTTATTAGCTTTTTGACTCTATTGCGTAGTTCTAGGAATTTCTGTCTAGCTCCGGGGGGTTTTGGTTTTGCTCCAGTGCTCCCAGGCTTTATCCCTGTTTTTCATTTCTGACTTAGTGGTTTTCTGTAGCCATGGGGAGGGTTGTGCTTTGGTTCTGGAAAATCTTATGGGGGCATGGTAATTAAGGATGTTCAGGAAGGTAGTATTAAAAGGTTCAACTGCGTCATCTAGACTGAGGTACTTTAGAGCATGCCAGTTACATTCTTTGAGGGATGAGATGAATGTGAGTGGGTTAAAGTTTATTTTTTTATGTATTTGATGATAGATGACAGGTTTAGCTTGGTACAGGTACTTTTTGAGTAGGAATGTTGGGGAGTGATCACTGAGGCTATCTGATAAGCAGCCTGTTATATATGACTGGGGGTTCTTACTGACTAGTATCCAATCCAGGGTAGAGTGCTTGCTGGAGTTTTTATTTATCCTTGTTGGTGACTGGACTAGTTGGGTGAAGCCATGAAGGTGTACATGATGGGTTGGATTGTTGCCAGAACAGGATTGCCAGTCAATATTGAAATCACCTAAGATGATAGTTTCTTGGGGGAGATGGTGGGTAGACCAGCTGAGGAGGTTTTCTAGTGGAGGGATGTTTTGGCCAGGTGGGAAGTAGCATCCAATTATGTTGATGGTTTTGTTTTGGTTAATTTTGAGGTTGGTATATATTATTTCTTCATTGCCTATTTGTGGAGCTGATGATTTTAAGATCTGGATGTTTAGATGTTGTTTAAATATTATAGCTACACCACCTCTTCACATCTCTTCACATCTTCATAGGTAGGTACTAGGCTATTGATCCACGGGCCTACGTAAGCCTAGCCAACAAAGTTCCCTGGCTTACACCAACCAAGAAAGTTATTTTCCTGTGCCACTGTCGAGCAGAGACACAGAAGTGATCCCCGGGGTGTATTTCCTATTTCCCACCCACTCACCAAGATTTTTCTTGAAGAGTGCTAATGAAGAACTTTGCTTGACATAGATGGGTAGCCTGTTCCAGGGTATGGAAAGTCTCTAGGATAGGAATC
This sequence comes from Protopterus annectens, assembly GCF_019279795.1. Taxonomy (NCBI): domain Eukaryota; kingdom Metazoa; phylum Chordata; order Ceratodontiformes; family Protopteridae; genus Protopterus; species Protopterus annectens. The sequence goes on along the minus strand of NC_056732.1, from coordinate 318,192,388 downwards.
TATCCCTCCAGCATGTCCTGCTTATTGCGGTGACAAGGTTTAGGTCCCTAGAGCATGTAGCTTGGAGGGATTGGGATTTCTTTACACTTTGTAATCCAGTTCTTGCCAATCACCAAATATCCTCCTACTGTTTGCATCCCTCCTTGGATGCTCACCATGTGTGTCAGCACCTCCCTGTCTGTCATTTATATCTCCTTGCCAGACGTTGCTACCATCTTTTTCCTTCCCTCCTGCCTTCCTACCCACACCTTCTCTAAACTACTTTCCACCTCTACCATTCACAAATTAAAGAAAAAATCTACCTGCCCCCACCCCAAAATATACCTTCCCTCCCCATCCGACACTGTTATTCTCTTCCCCTTTTCTTCTGTGTCTTTCAGAACTTATTCTTCTCCATTTCTTTAAGAATCCACAGTGGTGGTGCTGCGGTACAGTTGTCGGCTCACAGTAAGACACTGACCAGTTCGACAATCAGCTAGAGCGGCTTCTGTGTGGAGACATGCGTGAATGGGCGTACCTTCGTTGAAGGATGTGCATTAGGGCTGTCAACTCACCATGTAAAAATCAACTGCCAATCATTAGCGGATCGGAGTTCCGTTGTGGCGACCCCTAAACAGGAAAAGCCGAAAGACACAACATTCTTCTCCATTTCTTTCTGTCATTTCCGCCCATTTCATTCCTGTTGCTTTTATAAAACTGATAAGGACTTTGCTGTATAACCCTTTCTTACACTATTAGCTGTGCAAATGTTGCTTTGAGTCAGTGCAGGTGTACCCATGCATCATCATCATGGGCACGCTACCTGCAAGCCACTGGGTCTAGGTCTTGTGACCTGCTGTGCATAATCTACATCTGGGCATGATATATGTTACTTTCATCAGTGATGAGACTGCTTATGAAGCTGTACCATTGGTATTTCCTCTCTAAGGTGATGCTGTTCTCCTCATAATCACTGTGCTATCACTTTGCACAACTTTGGCCATGCTTTTTCCACTGCATAGACGCATTACCCATTTTTCTAAATTCCTTAGCTTTGTTCCACATATCTAATATTGAAAGATGAGGTCTTAACTGATTTTCTGCCATTTAATGAACTGGAATCTGCAGAGGAGTGTATATAGGATGCTTGATTTAAAAAGAAGTACATGTGGTTATATATTTATGTGTGTGTGTGTGTGTGTGTGTGTGTGTGTGTGTGTGTGTGTGTGTGTGTGTGTGTGTGTGTGTGTGTGTGTGTGTGTGTGTGTGTGTGTGTGTGTGAAATATATCCATCTATCTATATAGCTGAGTAACCCATACGTCCACCTTCTAAGCATCAACTGCAGTAAGTTGACAAAACAAATATTGAGATAATAACATGTGTGCTAGAAAAGATTCTCTGTGCATGCAATCTTTAAACATTGTTTTTTTTTGCAGGGGGCAATCTGCTGCTGCATCCCCACACCATCTTGCTATTTATATATACTAACTCTGAGCTTGCACAATATCAGGGAATGGACATATGCCCCTACCACAAGAAATGTGTGATCTTGCACACTTGTCGACCTTCTGCTTATTCAACCAAGTGCCACTGATTAAACAGATGTCAACCAAGGTCTCTTTAGACCAAGCACAAGGCACCTACATATATATATATATATATATATATATATCTATATATCTATATATATATATATATATATATATATATATATATATATATATGTAGGTCCCCTTCAGTAGATCAAACCTTTAAAAGTTTGAACCTCATATGGCCGAGACCATATGATCGAACTTTTAAAAGTTCGAACGGACTGAATGGAGATCCGCAAACAGTGCGGAATGGGAAGATTTCCCTTTTCCGCAATGTAGTGCGATATCAGGGTTGGAATAATAAAGTAGCTCCCCTGCTACGCAGGTTTAGTTTTGTTTTTTCTTTCTATTTTTTTCTTTTTTCTTCACTTTTAAAACTTTTAAATGTTCGAGGTTATGGTCTCGGCCATATCGTCTTCGAACATTTAAAAGTTCGATCTACTGAAGTAGACCCATATATGTGTTTGTGTGTGTGTGTGTGTGTGTGTGTGTGTGTGTGTGTGTGTGTGTGTGTGTGTGTGTGTGTGTGGTTTACCCTGAAAATGTTGAAAGGCATTCATTCCAGACTTGGATAGTCGAATGGACTATCCAGGTTCCTGGAACACAGAATGGAGTATTGGTCAAATCCACTTTAACGAATGCCAGTGTGCAGTTGCACATCTGAGGCTGACATTTTGATTGGAAATCGCACTACAGTGGGGATTGGGGAATATACCCTTTTCCTCACTGTAGTGTGATATTGGAGTTTGTATATATAATATGCAGGGGGTGTGCAGGGGGCTTGCACACCTGCAAAAGATTAGTTGAACATCACTGGATGTTCATGTCAACCCGGTAATGTCAAAAATGTCGAAATACAACTTGTTGATATTACCAGTGTCAACAATTGGTGTAGAAGATATTTTTAATTTCGACATGTAGGTTCAATGCATTCGAAGGGATGGGTTTCAACATTTTCAAGGTAAACCTAAATATATATATATATATATATATATATATATATATATATATATATATATATATATAGGGAGGGATTCACTATACAATCTTGAAATACTAAAATATCGAGTTTCAGCATTTCGAGACTGAATAGTCGAACAGCCACATACCCGAACACACAAAACCACAAATATCACAATCGTGACCATACACACACACACACACACACACACACATACACACACACACACACACACACACACACACACACACACACAAACCTACCTAACTACACTATGACAAACAAAACAACACACAAAAACACAAGATAACACACACACACCTACCCTACCTATAAACAGGGGGGCAAGCCCCCCTGCAACCCCGATGTGGAGGGCTGCACACCTCCACACCCCCCTTACTTATATATACTAACTCCAAGGTCGTACTAAACACACAAACACACAAAAAACACCACCACACAAACTAACATCCCTATCCAATACCCTCAAACAAAGACCACTTACCTAAAACCCCAGATAAATCCACAAACTGCACAGCACATCACAAACGTGACACCATGATAGCAGATTCAGCATTTCCATAGTCGACATACTGCATTTTTGCATAACTGCACTTTCTTGTATTCCATCTTGACGTACTGAAATCTGGCTTTTCAGTACATCGAGATTCTCTAGTGTTTATATATATATATTGATACTCTCCCACAATTGCCAGCATGTCTGAAGGCATGATAGTCACTATAGCATCATATTTTTTATTTATTTTTAAAAATGAACAAAAAAAATTAACAGCATATATTAATGTACAAGTACAGATTTACGTTCTAAATCAAGTCTGGATTAACAACACAAAATTAAACTTATCAAACTATCTACAAATTTCAGTGGTATTTGAGATTTACCCATTATTAATGTTCATGTTTCCCTGGAAAAACAAAATCAGGAACCACTAAACATATGAATCCATTTCTCTGTGGAGAAACAAATCTCCATTCCTATATTAAGCGGATAATACTTGGCTAGGCTTGCAAGGGCCCTAGGGCCATTAGTCTAGTAATTTCCTATGATCCTATGATCCTATAATCAAATAGATACTTCCATTGCTGGGAGAGATTATCAATCATACTCACAGATTTAAAAAATAAAATATATTTCCTACTTAGCACCTCAAAAAGAATTCCTAATACCCTTCAATGAGGTTCTCTTTTGTCTTTCAGTTTTTTCCACATAAAAATCTGATAACATTCATAAATACCCAATTGACCTCCATTTTTCCAGTAGTAAAACTGTTGTTATCGAATACTCCAAAAAATGAAATTTCCAGTCTAACTCCAGAAGCCCATTAAAAATAGCATTTAACTTCCAACAGATTTTGTTTTTGGACAGCTTCAAAGTATATGAATGTTGGCTACCTGAACCTAACCAAATTAAAATACCCAGTCACTTGAGCAACACGTGGCTTCTTTTGCCTAGGCAGTGCAAGGTATCATCTAAACAATAGTCTCAGTTGTTGGTCCTGAACTTAGGCCACTTCCCAGCTTGCATGAACATTTCCAGATATGTTCCTAAAGTACCTTAATGAATATAACTTTCTCCTATATTCTCCATCTACTTATTATAAGGAGCATCAAGGTGGCTCCTCCAGCCTCCCATATATCCTTATAGGTTAGCCCTATTCTACACCTTTTGCCTTTCTTCCACTTGTCTCATGGGGAAGCCATTTCCTGTTGCTCTGGCAAATAAGTATGCTTAGTCCATAGCCTCTTAATCTGACCATAGGTGAACCAATTTTGTCATGGCAGATTAAACTGATTACCAACTCAAAGCTCTTCCATGATAGTTTTGCCAAGATATTAAGCAATCATCGCCAACTAAAATATCCCCAGCAGCCCAAAAGGTTTTTACCCTACTACTGATTACCCTTTCAACTTCAGGATGGCTCCAAGCAAATTCTCAACATCTTCTCCCACACACTAAGTCTCAGATGTTCATTGCTTCCATATAAATTTGCCTTAACCAGTCCCTGGGAAAATTATACAACCCACAATCAGAAAGGTTGTTAATAGTTAAAACTCCTTCTTTCCCACCTACTAGTTTGCATAAAAGTTGGTTCATTTGAAAGGCAAGAACATATTTCATTATGTTTGGCAGTCACAGACCACAAAGAATGAATCAAGGGATGTATGGCAGTGATGCTGAAAATCTTCTACCTTTCTTACTTAGTAAAGTATCATCAATATCATTTTGAGTAAGTTGCCACAATGGATGTATCAGGGAAAAGGGAATGGGTCTTTGCCCTATAAAGACTATGAGACAAGATCATAGTTTTGACAGCTCTTACTTTACATAAAGAAGTCTGAAAGTTATCTAACTTTGGTAAAAGATTTATCACCTTGACCATCAACCCATGAAAATTAGGCTCTGTTGTGTCTGTTAAAGAATGTATGAGTTGTAACCCCAAATAAGCAGCTTCAGTTCTTATAGACATAGACATCTTTCAGTGCAGTATTCACTCGCTCATATATTATTACAACTAACTTGAATAGGTTACAAGTTAGGCCCCAAACCCTTTTGAATAACAAAAAAAATCCATAACTTCTAGCAACACTTTAGATAGATTAGCACTTAGTAAGGCACAATCATCTCTAAATATAAATTAAATTGCGTATGTACGATTACTCTTACCTTATATGCAAATTCTTCAATAACCAATAACAAGATGATCAAGGAAAGGGCATCCCTGTCTGGTGCCCCTGAGAGTCTCCCATTTACTAAAATTCTAAAAGTAGGGGAAGAATAAATTCACTTAATCCATCCAATGAACTGAAGGCCGCATTCTCAAAGCTATAGAACTTGAAAAAGTAAAATTCCACTCTACTGAGTCAAATGATTTTTTTTATGTCAAATAATACTATGCCAAGTTTATTATCAACATATTTACATCTTTGAAGAAAAGCCATTAGCTCCCAAAAAGTATCTGAAACCTGGGTGAAAAATCACTCTACTGCAGGATCCCTTACATTAATTTTGAAACAGCAGTAATAATAACTTAATTGTATTTCATTTCCATTTGCTGTTCACTAACAGCAGAGTTATATAACTTAGTTAGAATATGAACTATCTTCAACACTTACTGGTAAAATTTAGCAAAGGAATTGTCAGTTCCTGACCTGATTATGTTGATTAAGCCCAGAGATTGCATTTGCTTCTTCAACAGAGGAGATAGGCTGATTGTGGGTTTCCCATCTCATCCAGAAAAAAATGACATGCCTGAGCAGCCATGAAAAGCCTCTGATGCCTAATCTGCTGGAATATGAAGAATATAAGGTGATGTAATATTCTTGGTAACCATCCATAAGTAAACTATTCTTAGTAATAATATCAGCAACATCATCTTTAATCCTTGATCTAAGAGACCCATTGCTATAGTCTTTAAAAAACAAGTGATACACCTAAGGAATCTCTCCTTTATAGCCACAAAAATGGCCTTTACACAAAAGCTCAGCCTCCACCCTTGGCATTTCCAGTAGAGTAATCTTTACTAACAAAACATATTCTAAATCATGAAGTTTTCCCTCTTCTCATACCTTGATTATCTTCCACTGTACCTGATAGAATTCTCTTAGTTTCTGAGTTAGGAGTTAATTTTTGTTTATTCTCCTAAATCCCTCCATTTTCATTATGTATTTTCTGATAGTTGACTTACCACCCTCTCACTCCAATATATTGCAGTTACTTGCCTGATTATTATCACACTGAGTAACCTCCAACACCATAGACCCTAGAAGCTGTCTATCTCTGTCTGATGCCCATGAAAAGTACACCCATTGCTATTCTTAGTTTTTTTTTCAACTGGTGATGTGGGGCTATTTTTAATATCACTGTACATGACCTGAGAGGCTGAGCTCCAATTTATCAGAAGAGTGCACCTTACTTTTAAATTATTCTGGAACAAACACAATATCAACTTTATTACCTTGCTGAGGTAGGTTCCTAGAAAAAATTGGGACCACATCTGTGGGATGAAGTGCCCTCCAAATATCTATCCACCCCTTCCATCCCATCCATGATTTCAATAACCTTTGACAATTTATGTGATGTTCCTTTTTGTGATATAACCTAGCCAGATAAATATCTATAACCACAACAAAATCTTCCTAGCCCTTGAAATAGGATAAAAACAACCCCCAGTATTCCATTAATGAAATTTAATATCTTAATTTGTTACCGGCATTATGGACCTTCTATAATCAAGACCCTTGCATTGAGTACCTCCTAAATGAAACATCTTCCCAAAAAGGAAATAGACCTGGAGAACTCTTCAGGCTAGAGAGTACATTGTCTCCTTGGATTTTGACTGTGCACTTATGACCAAATAGAGAGTCCAGGTAGCTGACTAATTATTTAATGAACCTACTCAGATTTAACTAAACTCCCAAACCCCTACTCCATAGTATTTGGTATAATTGTATTCACCAATAACAGAACAACCTGTCATACATCAAGACCCCAATAACACTAAATCAGCAACAAGTAAATTATGGGTTGATTCTGGCATACCAAACTCACTTCATCCTAAGGGTATTCCTCTTGCATCAGTAGCTGTCAGATGATTCTATAACAAATAAAAGAAGAAAAATCAATTTCATTTAGTTTACAATAACTTACTAAACATATAAGGAAAGAGACCACCACCATTTACCAAAGAAAAAAAAAGAAAATTGCATAACAGTAAGAGGCATTTGATATGATATTAATTGCTCTCCCTAAATTTTGAAGAGCCACCTAGTCAGCATCTAAACAAAGAAGAAGGGAAATAAAAAACAATATTGTTATGTCCAGCTGTGTATGAAGTCCATAACTGTTAAACATGTTATTTAGTATAGTTACCCCTCCCCACACAGGACAAAAAATAAAGATATAAATAAATAGAAACATATATAGCCACCCCTCCAATTCCTCTGTTTGAATAATAACATCCTGTTTGAATAATAACAATCTGATTCTGCTCTCTAACCATAAACAGAAAACGTTTGCCCTATGTCATAAAAACAATTCTTTGAGGTATATATATATATATATATATATATATATATATATATATATATATATATATATATATATATCCCAAAACACATAGAACATATACCAATTAAACATATCAAAAATATTTCTCTCCAAGCCCTCTGCATCCAAAAACTCTCAGCTGCAGAGTTTGAGGTACCTGAGAAGATCTCTACCCATGGTTTCTGCCTCTCTGTTCATGGCCCCTTAGTCTGGTTACAAGTTTGATCCGGTTCCTTGCATTCACTTTTTCCTTATGGGACCATCTTTGAGGATGACACTGGTCACACCACTGAGCCTTGGGTAATTAAAGTTCTGAGCAGCATCAGTGCTTTCCCAGAGGCTTCAACTAGCTTAAGCTTTCCATCAAGGCAATTTCATCTTATCCTGAGAGGGTGACTTAGTAGAGGAAAAGGGTCTCTGTCATTTGTTTTCTCTGAACTAGTTCCCATTCCATTTATTTTTCTGAGCAATAACTTCCCCCCATTCCCTTTATCTTGTGCAAAAGATAATTGGGACTTGACCCCCAGCACATAATGTTCAGCCTCACTTCCCTTGTAACAATTATCCTAGTACCATCCTTTTCTATTATAAGAATGGCTGGATAAACCAGGGCTGTGTAGAGACCATAATTTACTAATTCTTTTTTAAAGGGTAACATCCCCTGCCAAAGGCTGTAAAACCTCACTCAGAAATCTACAGGAAAAAAAAAG